>NC_137669.1:6493397-6920897 GCF_963422515.1 Blennius ocellaris
CGCCCCGCAGCCTCCGGCCGTCGCTGCAAACGAGCAACGACAAACTCCAGACCATCAGACCACGTTCAGCTCGCCGAGCCACTCTGGACTGTTGTCTGATGAGAGCCGGCGGCGGCGGCGGCGGATCTGATGTGTTCCCTGTGTAAATGTTCCACACGAAAGAGACTCCATGAATTCAGCTCAAAAGAAAAGTGACTGTTTACCGAGCGCGAGGTTTTTTTTTTGTTAACCTGCGAGGCTTGACGACGACCAACAAGAGCTAAAAAGGCTTCCGATGAGCCGTTATGGAGGGAGAGAGTTCTGAACAATCTGGACGGTTCTGCTTGAATGCAAATGCAAGATCATTTCCCAGCTCGTTCAGTTGAGTTGGTGCAGTTTCTGTGGTCAACAACCGGCCCGGCGTGGACGGCCGCGCTCCGCCGCATGACATTCAGAGCCATAACGCCGCCGCCCCCCCCCGAACATCAGGCACAATCGTCCCTGTTCTCATCAGCGGCCCCGTGGGGGGCTAACTCCCAGGATATCAAGACATCATCATTTTTTTGGCGACTCCTCCGCTGAGGTGTGAAACAGCATGAGAGAAAATGAACGGTGGCGGCACCCCCTCCCCCGCCGCCCCGCCCCGCCCCGCGGGGGCTAATGGAGCAGGAAGTGGACCTGAGCTATAAACGCTGATGCAATCAAAGGATACCAATAACCTGTGAAATGCAAAATGTTCGTGCGGCCGAGGGGGAGAGGAAGGACAACAAGAAGCCAGCGGCCGCGTTCCCTAAACACACAAAAGAGCCTGGAAACTCACAAGAGAAGCGAGATCATCTCGACGTCCTCGGCCTTTTATTTCCGTCTCACACGATCAATCGGACAAGACGATCGAACCTCTTGTGCCTTTTTATCTAAAGACGACTCCGCGGAGCGTCCCTCGACACCGGCGTGGGATAGATTTCAGGTCGGGAGCTCTTATTCTTCTATTTCCAAGAGAAAATGTACCAAGGAACCCAAACTTCCTCCTGATGTGAATCTCAGAATCGTCGGGGAAAAAAAAAAAACGTCTTCAGGCTTCAATTATGATGTTTTTCAATTTCTCGCCTGGTTGTTCAGATTCGGTTTGAATGGGACTTTTGATGGGATTCTAGTGACGACAGTCTGGGTACCTGAAGTGACACACATTTCATTTCTATCACACCGAATACAACACGGTCGTCTCAGGACACTTTTATTGAGAACAACCAACAAGTGTGTGCGAGAGCAAACTTTAGAAATGGAATTAGTGACTCCATCAGAACTCGTCCTCACTCTTTTTTCCCCCCCACAGCTTTATTTAAGAAAGGGTTCATGTTTTCTACCTTAGTTTTCCTTTTTAGTGAGACACGATACAAAAACCTTCCGATAATAATACATTCTAGTGTCTATGTTTGTTGTTTTATCCCACCCCTCAAATTGAAATATTGAGTTTTCAGTGAAATTGTTTTTTTTTTTTAATCTTGTTTTGAGTCAAAATGGTGCAGCTGACTAACAACCAATAAAACCAATGAGGATTAGAGCTGCAGGATATTCAGTGGCTATGCAGTAGTATTGTGATCACGATATGATTCATGTCTTCCGAACATCTTTCTGCGATTTAAATTATTATTTTTTTTTTTGTGAATTAATGATACTAATAACACTTTTCCTTCATTTTCAAATAGTTAGCGCATCAAAGCATGGAGACAGTTCTGTCGGTCTTCCGTTGTTCGTTTATTGTGAATGTGATTTATTGTCACATTTTTATCTCTAAATAATTTCCTGATTTCCAAGAAGGGAAAAAAAAAAAAAAATCTGCACAACGAACCTTCTCGCTGCACACACAGTCAATAATATTAGAAGAAGAGCTCCGGTCTCGGTTGGCTTCATTTATTAATATCCCGAAAGCACAGGGGGAACAGAATAACGTAGTTATCCTCGTCTAAATTGCAGGTCGTCACCTTGAACGATCCGCCGCAGGAAACTGAAATCCTGTGCAGAAGGTAAGAAAACCCAGAAAACTGCGTCAAACCCCCCCCCCCCCCCCCCCCCCGGATTTGGAGCTCCTCTCGGTAAACTCTCCGTGGATGTCGGAGGAAAACTCCCTGGACGAGGCCGGGCCTCGGCGTCGGAGCTCTGAATGAAGCAGGAGACGCGGCGGCGCATGAGGGATTCATGTTGCACTGATAACATTAAAGCCCGTTACACTGGTAATTCACTGCCGTTGACCCAGTGAGATCTTATCACCTCTTACGCTGCAGCGTCACTCATCCTCACGTCGCACAAGCTTCTTTTACACCGCGTGAAAAAAAAGGAAAACACACTGCTGGAATCACAGCCGCACACTGTATATATGTTCAATACGGAGGTTTTAAATACGATGACGCAACGTCTTGGTCAGTGAAATGATCTCCTTATAAATTTTTTTTTTTTTTTTTTCCTGGTTAAATAAAAAAATTTAATTGTCTCTGTCAGCTTTCATTCAATTCTTCCTTTTCAACATGGATCTAAATGTATTTTCACAGATGTTTTTTGATACCAACATAGCAAACACTCAAACGAATTGAAGTTGGAAAAGATGATAAAAAAAATCTTGAAAATGTAAATGTTGTTTATGATTTTAAATATCTAGTGTAGCTAAAAATGCTAAACCAGTTTAAAAACGCTTTTTTTGTGAAAATAAAATAATTATTAACTCAAAACATAAAAAAAACTAACATTCTAAAATAGCCAAGATGGCAAAATAATTTTAAAAACACTAAAATATTTACTAAAAAGGCTTAAACTGTATAAAACTAAAACTGTGTAGCTGTGCAGTTAAAAATAACACAAGCAATATAGTTATTGCAGGTGAAGTAAATTTAAAATCACTAAATTGCAAATTGTTTTACTAAAGATGCTTAATTTAAAAATAAAACGTGCAAATATAGCTAAAATGGATTGAAAAAGCAATGAGGATTTTTAAATCTAAAACAATATAAACGGGATAAAACTACTGAAAAACAACTTAATCGAGGTTAAAACGACTAACATACAACTGAAAGGCCTAAATCTGGTAAAACGGCTAAACTTGTTTAATTTTTACAGAAAGTCTACAAAAACTACAGTTTAGTTATGAATCGCAAAACTTTGTGTAACAAAAAAAACAAAAAATAAACTGTACATTCTTTTTCCAAATGTCGAAAAAAAAAAATAATCTAGAATATAACAGCACTCTTATTTGGAATTATAGATCCACCAAGTTATTGTAATTGAGTGTATTTTACTCAAAAGTCATACTGCAGTCGCAAATTCAACTAAATGCTTGTGATTTTCTCTGCAGTGTGCAGAAAACTGTCAGTGCAGCAGGAAATCCAGCCGCTCCTGAAACAAATGACCGAGTCTGCTAATAATAACATCCACTGGCAGCGGATTTCCCAGCATGCCGCGGGAGCGTGACACCACGAACGACGCGGCGGAAGCCGAGTGGGACTCGGGCCGCGATCCGTCTCGTTGCTTCTTCCCCGAGTGTCTCCTGGTGGGAGTCGGTCCAGACCCCACAAACAATCCGTCGTATTCAGATTTTCGGAGTTTGACGAAACACAAAGACGTCCGGAGCGAAGCGGTCGCACCCGATGCATGATGGGAAACACCGGTCAGCTCACCGTGGGAGTTCACGCTCTCTGACTCCATCACATCATTCAAAACTAAACTCCAAACCCACCTGTTAAAACTTACTTATTCACTTTAACTGAACACTACGTGCTGAACGTGACCATTTTTTACTTTGTTTTTTTTTTAACGATGTGATGTTTTATGCTCCGTTTCTCTGTAAGGCGACCTGAAAGGCGCCTCCAAATTAAACGATGCATTCTTATTTCTACTATAAAGTGAACAGGTCCAGAGAAAAGTGTTAAAGTGCAGGCGAGACTCACACTCTTTGGACATTCCCACTGCGAAGCACTTCTGCAGGCGGCAGTACTGGCAGCGGTTCCTGGTCACCTTGTTGATGATGCAGTTCTTGTCGCGGTGACATGTGTACACCATGTTCTTCTGGATGCTCCGGCGGAAGAAACCCTGCGGAGAGACAGACCACGAGACAGACAAGACAAGACCGTCAGAGGGGGGACACCTTAACCTCATTTCACTTCTAATCTTCTGCAGCCGCCTGTTTTCTTGTTGAAATTCTCCCAACGCCGCCGCCCGTGTGACAATGAGCTGGATGTTTTCTCCGCCATTGAGCCCCCACCCCCCCCCCCAGCTGGGAGCGCCGCCGAAGCTTCAAATGTCGGGTTTAAAACTCGGAGACGGAAGCGCCGGTGGGAACAAAGCGGCGGGAACCTTGGGGTATCAAACAACAGGGCTGCCGGTGCGGCATGGAAGCACAGCCCCGCCGCTTTGGTCGAGCGGCGAGCGCCGCGACGCTACTTGACAAGGTGACATTGGGCTTCTGTTGGAAGACCAAAGCCGCTCGTCTTTCAAACGGAGGCTTTGATCGGCGGGCGGCAGTACGGCGGAGTGGTAATGGATCCTAATTGGACACATTCGACTCGCCGGAGTTCAAAAAGGTAGAAGTTTAGCAGCAGAAAGACGAGTTGAAGGAGGACGTGGCGGCAGTTTGAGTCGGGCGGTTAACAAAGATCTTCATCGGGACTCCTGATACCTGACACTCCAGGTTCAGCCGAGAGGGTCTGTTCTTCAGATCTGCTCTTGAGAGGAACTTTTTCAAAGAAACCAAGAGCTGAGAGATTGTCAGGATAAAGAGACGGAACTCTGGCCCCGCCCACATCGGCCAAAACCATCAGTTTTCTCCCCGTCGTCCTAAATAAAAGTTTCATTCCACACAGGAAACATCTACGCCCACCATCAAAACTACTCGAAATGATGTAGTACATACACCAGGCCGATAGGTGGCGCTGTGACACACAGATACATCCAACAACGAATCCAACATCTGGTCCACCTGGAGCGGCTCGTCTGCCATGTTGTTGTTGTTCAGTGATGTCACGGGGGGAGGGAGGCGGGGTTATAGGTCGAGAGGCGGGGCCATGACATCATCGTTTTCAGCCCGTCCAGACGTGACACGCCGAGGCGGCATTTTCAAATTCCTCCACCAAAGAACCCCGTTTTCAAAACAAGGGCCTTTTTCCGGCTCCTACATTGTCAAATCAGCAAATCAACCCTTCTTGGAAATAAGATCAAAGCGCCTCAGTGTGGCAACCGGGGAGCTGCAGGGGGTCAGAGGTCAAGGACAAGAACTCACAGGAGTGGGATCCGACTCACGACCCGACAAACGTCACCAACAAGCCGCGGCAAATCACCTGAAATATGTGACGCCGTCTGGATTTTCCGGCAGGTTGTCTTTGGTCAAAGACCGCGACAACGTCCGTCCTTCAGCCGTCTCAGCGTGACGGCGGCGGCTTTAGAGCCAAGGCCAAAGATTTCGCTACGATTCTCTGCTAATTTTTTGTCTGCGACGGCCGGATCACACGGCGCACACTCGACTTAAAAAAAAACGGTTTTGTGCTTCCAAATATTTCAGTTTTACGAATATCTTTTGAACCTTCCAACGACTGAATCTGTCAAAACATCTGTAAGAGGTCATTTTGGCGATAGTGGGCGTGTCTGTTCGGCGTGAAGGAAGCTGAAAACGACTGCCCGCCGGACCGCCGTCCTCCAGAGAGCCTGATGGACCGGAGGCGGAGTCACGCCGCTGCTTGTTACCAAGCAGAGTGACGGAAAGCAGGGACGCCTCGGTGGGAAGGGTCATCACGCAAATCACCTCCTCCTTCTCATTTTCCTCCTCCTCCTCCTCCTCCTCCTCCTCCTCTTCCTCTCCTCTTCCTCCTCATGATATTAATTTGCTGTTGCCCGGGGGAGAATTGCAATGACCGTATATCATCCGGGCCCGTTTGCACATGTTGAGGCGTTGCTGGAGGAGCTTCGTTCACCATGATGGGGGGCGGGGGGGTTGTCGGTTAAAATTCCATTTAGCATGGGCGCCTCTGACGGATGGGACCTTGGCTTTTCATTAGCGGGGCAGGATGCATGATGGGTAACAGATTAGATCACAGGACTGAAACGGCTGACTCTGTAGCCCATCTTGCTTCGGCCGCAAGCATCCGTCAACCGAACCCCCCCATCTCCTCCCGCCCCCCCAAACCCTGCGGTACTTGTCACATACAGCCAACAGTGGCGGGGCGGAGCCTGGGGGGGCACGTGGGCGGACCGAGGTCACCTCCCCTCGGCCGCCATTACTCATCCCCTTAATAGAGGCCTTTATCCTGGCTGATGTAAGCTGAGCGACTTGGTAGACATTACCTAGAGAGGTGACGGATGGCGATGGAGCCGACGGAGGCGGTGATGGCGGCGCCCGCCGTCCCCATCAGCTGCCATATAAGTGTGTTCAGGTTGGGTGCAGAACCCAAGGCTGGCCAGGTACTTATGCCATTCAAAGCGGAGAGCATGCAGGTCACTTAGCCTTGGGAATCTGTGTGTGTGCGTGTGTGTGTGTGTGTGTGTGTGTGTGTGTGTGTGTGTGTGTGTGTGTGTGTGTGTGTGTGTGTGTGTGTGTGTGTGTCACCTATAACTCAACTGATATCAGGATCCCTGGACGAGCGAAGAGCTCCAGAAATAATACCGTATTCTCCAGACTATAGGTCGCACCTTTTCTTTTTTTTTTAACTGTTTGACTCAAGTGACTCATATTATGAAGTAACTCGCATGTTAAATTATACCATCTGATACCACTAGATGTCATTGGTGGACAACAGCATCAGCAACATAAACAAGCAAACCTCTTATGACTGTATTTCACTGAAAGTGCAAGCACAATGTCACAAAACAAAAAAAAGCTACAAGAGCTGAAAAAACTGGGTTTGTTGAAACCTCAAGGTGAAGCTGCAGTGTCACCTTTAGCCATAAAGTGGCATGAAAACAAACATTAACATCTGAAAATGGACCAGGAACACAGAAAAGACTCTTTCACCTCAAAAAAATACTAAATATAAAGCAAAACATGACCACTCAGTGGCTAAAAATACTAAAAACAACGATCAGAAAGTGATGAGACAACCAAAGGAATCTTACGTAAAAAGTCTGAAATATACACAATATCTAAAACTCCATAAATGAGACAGACTCACAGAGGAACAGATATAACATTACCAGTGCGAGCTAGAAAACAAGGTCCAATGTACCTTTACATCAACGAAAATAACCTTTAAGTCAGACAACGACTGGAAAGTTTTCAAAGTGAGTGAAATATGAGCAACGGTGCAAAATGCACATAGACAGCTGCAGGAGTCACTAAATGGACAAAGAGAAGGATGGGAAACAAGGCGGAAAACACTCCAAATGAGAACCACAGGAAAGAAATCTCAAAAACAACGCGGTGTCAAGGAATGAAATGGCAGAAAATTGACGATAACGGCTTGAGATCAGCCGCCAAACGGAGAAAAGAGCACTTTCACACGCAGGACAACCTCATAAAGACACACAATGACCCACTAAAAATGACAAAACTGTGTTAGAATTGACAAAAAATGAAGATGAACAGCAGCTAAACAAGCAGATTGAGACACAGAAGTGTCGCTGGAAGATGATATGTTACTTTAAAAGAATGAAGGAAACCGCAACAAATAATGGAAGTCGGAAATAGCAAAAAAAACAAAAAAAAACAAAGGAAAACAGGTGAAATGTGATGAAACTAAAGTGACATGAAGAAACAAACTGAAATGATTCACCGTCATCAAAATAAAATTAAAAGGCAAAGAACAGAAACTGAGTAAAAACAACACAATCAGCTGGTAAACAACTGGAATAAGGCACAAAATGACCATTACACAGTTAGAAAAATTAATTGAATGAAAATACACAAAGAAACAGTAATTATATGAAAATTGAGAGAAAAGGACTGAAATGAGACAAAAGAGAGGACGAGACAAAAGGTGAAAGGTAAGAGTCTAAAATAAACCCTTATTGTTATAAGAAAACAACCTCAAAAGTCACAAAAGACTGGAAATGGCAAAATCACTGGCAAAAGGCCAAAATGTAACAAGAACAGATGAAAACAGTCCATAAGAAAACTGAAAATCAACAAAAAAGGACATTTTTATGAAGCAAAACAACTTCATACCGACACAAAACCACTGGGAAACACTTGGAAAGTCAAAAACTGCGATAAAAGGTCACAAAGTAAATAAACCAGGAAAAGCTGCCAAACCATCAAAAACAAAGTTAACAAAACAAACAGAAAGTTCTCGAACCAAACATGAAGGAAAAGGCAACACAACTTGCCGACAAACGTCAGGTACAAAAACTGAACAAAACCACAGAAGCAACAGCAGAAGAACCAGATTGAGGCTCTGACATGTTGCTGAGACAAAATGTCATCGGAAAAATACTTAAAAGATCAAGCAATCAAGAGTCACGAAAACACTTTTTTTTTTTTGAAAAGCTCGAAAAGTCACAATATATAATCTAAAAAAAAAACCTCCATAAAAGGTTTCGAAGCATGAAAAAGTTTCTAAAATGAGATGGCGGTACGAAGAATTGGCCAGAGAGATGAGTGACCAAGAAAAACAACGTCATCTAATCACAGATGACCACCGTGAAGCGAAAGAGTGTAAAGACCCAGAGGTTTGGAGCAGCCAGCGGGGGGGGGGGGGGGGCAGTGAAGAGCAGCCAGCAGGGGGCAGTAAAGAGCATCCAGCAGGGGGCAGTGAAGAGCCAGCAGGGGCAGTGAAGAGCCAGCAGGGGGCAGTGAAGAGCAGCCAGCAGGGGGCAGTGAAGAGCCAGCAGGGGGCAGTGAAGAGCCAGCAGGGGCAGTAAAGAGCAGCCAGCAGGGGGCAGTGAAGAGCCAGCAGGGGGCAGTGAAGAGCAGCCAGCAGGGGGCAGTGAAGAGCAGCTAGCAGGGGGCAGTAAAGAGCCAGAGAGGAAGACAAACAACAGACAAACTCCTCAGTGTCCATTAGACAGAGCCACCACACAATGATGCCCCCAGCAGGGGTAATTGTGTTTACATCGATGGCGGTGGCGCCCCCGCCCCCCGGTCCCGGGGCCGTCTCTCCACCAGATAAGGCCGTGATGTGTCGGGGGGGGGGGGGGGGGGGGGGGCGGCCACCTGGGAGACGAGGCTGATGAAGAGCACCTTAACCGAGATCGTTATCCCACATCTTGTTATCTTAATGGGCCGCGGATCGAGTGGCCGCGCCGCCGCCGCCACGCCGAGGCCTTCTCATTTACAGATTAAAAAACGAAAGTGCCGCCCATCAATTATTCAGCCACAATCCAACCCCTTGTCCACCTGGCCTCTCTCTCTCTCTCTCTCTCTCCCTCTCTCTCTCTCTCTCTGCTTCCACTTGCTGTCCGGCTCGCTCGTCCCAGCTCTTTTGACTGAGGCTGGAGCGTTTTGTGTTGCCTGAGCATTCAGTACAGCCATGAGAGAGAGAGAGAGAGAGAGAGAGAGAGAGAGATTAGCTTTCGCTCTTAATCTTGTCGACATCTTATCACTGCCGTGGAAAGTGGAGAGGACACTGGAGACCCTGGGGGGTTCCAGAAAAATGAGGAGCGGCAGGTTGTGTGTGTGTGTGTGTGTGTGTGTGTGTGTGTGACATCCATCCAGTTTAACCAGAGCAGGCTATTACTTACACCTGGAGTTCAGTGGACAGACCTGGCAGGGTTCAGGAAGGGGGGGGCCAGGACAGGAGGACAGAGAGGAAGACGAGAGAGGAAGGCTTCCCTCACTGATGCATGCTGGGAGGTCAAACACACCTGGCATGTGAGGACTCAGAGGAAGACGACCTCGATCCCCGAAAGGCTTCAACAAACTCAACAGTTGTAATTCTTCACTCAGAGAAACACTTCCTGTCTCACATGAACTGATGACACTGCCCCTGTTTGTTTGTTTGTTTGTTTGTTTGTTCCACCACAACTGTTGTCGTCTTTCAGCTCTTTCCAGGTCTGGGTTTGTGGATGTGGAGCGTAGCAAAACCAAACAACAGTTTATTCCAATTAAATTCAATATTTCTTGAAACTATAGCAACTATATGAATTTAGTTTTTTGTAGTTATTTCATGGCTGTTTTAAGATTTAACTCACATTAAATGTAGACTGTCACTTCATTTCCAAACTTGGTTTAGTTTTTATTTAGTTTTTTCCCATCTTTGACCATGTAAACGTGCTTGGAGATGTTTTCTCATTTAAGCTTTTCCTGCTGAGCACTTTCTTTCTTTCCTTTTTGATTTTGTTGTTGTTGCTGGGATAAAGAAAACATTTCTCGCTCTGGAGGATTTATTGAGGGAAGAACACACAAATTCTGTATCTATTCTCAAGCACATGCAGCATTTTTCTGGAATAAGCTGTAAAGTTTTGCTGATGTCAGCCCCCCCTGCCTGGAGACGAACGGCAACAAGTGGAAAAAAACCGAATTTGGTCGGGGGGGGGGGGCTCTTCTGCTACATGAACTGGAAAAGACAGAACAACAAGAGTTCTGACGGCACAAAGAGGCACATTGTTGGCGAGGAGAACGTGAACCCGGCAGAGATAAGGTGCAAACCAGAGCCGCCGTCTACAGGTACGACTCACAAACACTCTCAGACCCCCCCCCCCCCCCCCCACCTCGTCTGTCCTCCATCGCTCCGGAAACCTAATCAGAGCCCCTCTGTCCGCCCGGGCCGAGCAGATGAAGCGGCAGATAGAGGAGAGATTGGAAAGTGAATCAGGGGAAGAAGAAGATGAGATCGGCGGCTGAACAGAGGAGCCGTGTGAGTCAGACACCCAACCGGAGCGGCGAGAGCCATCAGGAGACAACGCGGGGGAGAGGGTGCGTGGTTTCACATCACCTGCTGACCCCCCCCTACCCCCCCCTCATTCTGCTCCCCATCTGGGAAAACAGGCACCTGGAGCCCCCCCCCCCCCCCCCCCATGACGTTAAGCCTCCATTCTGTCAGTGACGCCTCACCAGCGTTGCCACAGCTACCTTGTAAAAAGTAATCTGATTACTGATGACAAGTTACTTTTGTTGTTACTTTCAGCCGCTGCCAAAAATACCCCCCCCCCCCACTGTCTGAACATGTTTTTATTTTTAAAAAACTCTGCTGACCCCTGCCTCCGCCACCTTGTTTATACATATTTAACCTTTGACCTTCATTCTTTGTTCTATTTATATCTTGACTCATGGTTTTATCATCACATTCTAACTTTTCCTGGTATTTATTTACCCACAGATGTAGTTGTGGTCTATTGTTGCACTGTTCATCTATTTATTTGCACTGCGTGCGACCTTTGAATTCTGTTTAATAAATAAATAAATCTCCTTTTAATAAATCTTTTGTGTCACCTGAACGCACCGTTGGAGCGGGTCGGCCTGTGATTGGCTGAGAGTGGAGAAGGGGGCGGGGTCAGGTGGGCGTGCAGCGACTGCATGCAATGTGTGTGTGTGTGTGTGTGTGTGTGTGTGTGTGTGTGTGTGTGTGTGTGTGTGTGTATGTCGTTTGGTGGCGCTAAGGAACGACCTGGTTCTGTTTAATGATAAGTTTAATGGACACTACAATAGTAACACACAGTAACTTGGAGAAGTAACTTTAATCCGATTACTGGTTTGGAAATAGTAACGTGTTACTGACAACACACTTTCATTCACAGCTTTAGTTTAAACCCAGTTTTTATTTTTCCCCCACGGTTCTGCTGCCATTCTGTGAAACAGTTGGTTCATACTTTCACGGTGCCCCGCCGTGTAATTTGACGCTTGCTTCCTGATAAGTTCTCGAAAGTGTAGTTATGGAACATTAACAAGGCCTTTGACCAGGTTTATTCAGGTGCAAACCGCTTCGCAGGTTTCTCCTTCGAGCTGATTGGAGGTCATGAGGACACCAAGTTCTCCGCCATTTAAAAAAACCCAAAAAGCAGCGGCGGCGGCGGCAGGGTGGATGCAGATTGTACTGCGATGATAAACGGAGGTCGTCTGGACAGGATGCTGAAGAATCTCATGTTGCTTGGCTGAGGAATGGAAGAGGCATGTGGCCCCGCCCCTCACCGCCCCCCACCGCGGCCACGCCGCAGAGCAATGCTGCGGCGTAACAAACCCCCCCGTCACGGCTCTTCCACGCCGACCCTCCGACTCGTTCCGTCCCTCTTTCATGTCGGACAACGTTTGACAAATCACATTAGGGCGTAGGCGGCGAGGAGAGGCCGTAGAGATTACGGTGACAGGCGGAGAAAGGCCCGATCCCCCCCCCCCCCCCACCCCACCCACACTCTCTGCCTCCACAGCGAACTGTCAACTCCACCGAGCTCTTCATCCTCGTCTTCATCGCGCAGCGGCTGACAGCCAGAAGTGGAGGGCGAGACGAGCGGCCGGGGCCGTTCGGAGACGTTGAAAGTTAAAAGAGCGACAGGTTAGGATCATCGTTCTTTTATAAAGGTGGCTTTTTTAAAAAAAAATTTTTTTTTAGGCCCGTCGGTTTGTCAGCGGGACGTTTTCAAAACCACCTCCAGCGGAGAAAACACACCCTGAGAGGTGGGAGGCAGCAGGGGGCGCCGTGCAGCCCGCCGCTGCAGGACTGACACGTGTCCACACGCCATGCTGGCGTCGCCTCGTCCCCCGAGCCGGCGGGAATTCTTCCTTCAGCTCTGAGGGAAGTTGTTTAAGTTAAACATCGGCTTCAATCATTTAAAGCTCCGATTTCATTCTGAGAGTTTCTCCACAGCAGCTCAATGTCACCATGAAGAAGATCCGTACTCATGATTTGTGTTCAAGTCTTTTACTGAAGTGTTTCGTCTTCGACCTTCAAAATGCTTGAAACTGGTTGTTGACAGGTTTTTTTTTCTATATCAGCATGAGTGTGACGGCGTCGTGGTGTTAATGCTAAATATGGATGCTACGAGATCCATGAACGAAACAACGAGCAACTTCAACCTGCAGCAACCACAGGAAGCAACTTTAACCTGCAGCAACCACATGGAGCAACTTTAACCTGCAGCAACCACATGAAGCAACTTTAACCTGCTACCACATGGAGCAACTTTAACCTGCAGCAACCACATGAAGAAACTTTAACCTGCAGCAACCACATGAAGCAACTTTAACCTGCTACCACATGGAGCAACTTCAACCTGCAGCAACCACATGAAGCAACTTTAACTTGCAGCAACCACATGAAGCAATTTTAACCTGCTACCACATGAAGCAACTTTAACCTGCAGCAACCACATGAAGCAACTTTAACCTGCAACCACATGGAGCAACTTTTACGTGCAGCAACCACATGAAGCAACTGCTAGCTGGTAGCTGTTAGCTGTGAGTTGGTCAGACTAGTCTGACAAGTGGAAGGTCAGATGTTAACGGCTCCTTCACCACAATAAGCTCAAAGATCTTCTCCACTTGGATTATTGAAGCTTCAAAGACCTGAAGAAGTTCCTGGACTTCTACACTCTGAATACATGTTGCAGGAATGCTAAATGCTAAATGTTGCAATGATCACACCCAGCAACAGTCCAAAAAATAACAATACATCGATTGACGACCCAATCTTTGATTTTCGCTGAAGAAAACATCTGGATGCAGAATTTCTTTTCAGTCATCACCATGACGACGTAGGCTCTAGGACGCAGATCTAGTTTGTATAACAGAAATACCAGGGCTAATTGCCACACATGCTATGTGTTATTTCACACTTCACATCAGATTATAGAGCATCTTCCTCCTCTAACATCAGATTATAGAGCATCTTCCTCCACTAACATCAGATTATAGAGCATCTTCCTCCACTAACATCAGATTATAGAGCATCTTCCTCCTCTAACATCAGATTATAGAGCATCTTCCTCATCCAACATCCAGATTACAGACCATCTTCCTCCTCTAACATCAGATTATAGAGCATCTTCCTCCTCTAACATCAGATTATAGAGCATCTTCCTCCTCTAACATCCAGATTATAGAGCATCTTCCTCCTCTATCATCCAGATTATAGAGCATCTTCCTCCTCTAACATCAGATTATAGAGCATCTTCCTCCTTGAACATCAGATTATAGAGCATCTTCCTCCTCTAACACCAGATTATAGAGCATCTTCCTCCCTCCACAATAAAGAGACAAACAAACATACAGCACAAGCCACTTTTTGTCAGTTATAAATTACTTATGCATTTTTTTTTTTAAGCGACAACAAATGAAGACTAGATTTTCTTAAAGTGCATTAAGTTGTTTTGTTGTGTATAAAACAGTCTCATACAAAACGCGGCTCCTCTGGAACACGAGGCCGAGCTGAATGCGAGTCTCCCCCACATCATTCCCGCCCGGCATGGGGGGGGGGGGGGGGGGGGGGGGGGGGTTGGAGGTGGAACAAACAGCGCCGAGGCTCCGGGGTTCAGCGAGAGGAGTTGCTTCTCCTCCAATGCGGCCATTCTCAATTGTGTTTTTATTCGCCGAGGTTATGGTCCCTCGCTTGTCAAACCAGTTCCATCAGACTAATCCCGCCGTGTCAACGCCTCGGGACCCAACAAGTAGAAAAAGGGAGAGCGGGGAGCGCTTCACGCCTCCCAGTTTTTGTCCCCGGCCCCAAAAGAGCTGTCAGCGCTTGACGACACGCGTTCAGATTGGAGCCATCGTTCTTTCTGGACCTTGTCAGGGCTTATGCAAAACAACCTGAAGACCAGGCTTTCTAAAGTGTTCGCCGGCCAGTCTGAGAATAGAAAAGAAGAAGAAGAAGAAGGAGGAGGAGGAGGAGGAGAAGAAGGAGAATCTGAGGCTCCGCTGAAAAGACATTGTCTGGTGAAATGTGCTCAGGCAGACGGGGTGAGGTCTCACTACTTCGGTACCGACGAGGTTTAGAAGGAAACACAATCAGCGAATGGGACGCAGGTTTTTTCAGTCGTTAGTAAAAATGCGTCACGATGTAAAGATTCTTGTTCGGCGAGAGCCGCCAAGTTTCGACTCTATTCGTAAAGTAGCGTTAGCCATGCAGCCTGAGTAGCGGCAGACTTGGTCTAAAAAAAACCCAACAACAACAACAACAACAAAAAAATCACTTCAGATCAGAAACCGCCATCAGATGCAACAGCAGAAGAAGAGTGCAAGCTGAGTTGCCCACTGTTGCCATGGCGACACAGAGGCGAGTTCACCTGTGATTGGCTGAGAGCAGAGAAGCGGAAGGTTTTTTTCCACGATACTAGAAATTAGTGTGGATTTATTATTTATGTCCCTTCAAAATTGTTTCAACTTTTCATTCTATTACAGTAATAAACTTCTCGCGCCTCATGGCTCGTACTTGGTCGTCATGGTAACACTTTGGCGTTTTTTTTTTTTTTTTAAATAATTGTCTTTTGAATCCACATTATATTCCGTGGGGTGAAAAAAATGAATATGTGAAGCACTTTTCATCTACTCTGATCATCTAAAATAGTAATATAGCTGCAAATTTAGCACAAATAAAGCAAAAGACACGTTTCAGCTGATGAAGCTGACAAGTGAAAAGTGTTTACAGCCTTAAAAAGGTTTCAGTGTCCTGTCTTGCCAGAAAATAATGGAGAACCAATAAAAAATTTAAAATTATGAAATCGTACTTAAAGACGTCCTGAAAGACTTGTAGATATAAGAGACTGACTGTGGGATTTTTGTGCCGAAATATACAATAAAAATGGAAGCATTTCGAGCTGTAAAATTGTCATTTTTCACTCATAGCTGTTTATTTTTTTTTTATTTTCACACCTGCTTTTAATTTTAAACAAGGGCATTTTCAATTTAAAATACATTCCCACCATTCAGTCTGTCCTGCTCAAAAATGACTGGATGTGAATCATGAAAATATATTAAATCACTGTAAAACAAGTCTACATGGTATTGTGTTACTGTGCTCCTGTACTTACTGCGGTCATGTTATTTAAATGTGATTCTTTTTTCACTTTTTCTCATTTAATTTAATCAAATTTAATGCCCTTATGTCACGGTATGTCACTTTATATGATAATGATTGGATTTTATGTTGTTTAAATATCACTTTGTCATTCTAATGTCACTATAAGTCTTTTTCAAATCAGCCATTCAAATGTCACGTCAAAACTGTTTCATAAATAGAGCAAAATCCAACTATATAAGCTTATAAATTCAACCCTGTTTTGAGATTCCAGGCAAACGTGTTTGGTGAAAAGTTTATACTGTAATAGTGTCTCGTTGGTCATCAAGGTTAAACAGTTTCACTAATGCGATCAAAGAAATGGAAAGTGACCAAAGGTGTTGCCTGGCAGCAGCAGAGTCCTCGCCGTTCCTCCTTGCCGGTGCGCCGGCCCGAGTTGTGGGAAAGTGTTGGTTTTGTACTTTTAATGGCGTTTCATTGGAGCGTGTCGCCGGGAGCGCGGCGCCCGGCCTCTGCTGCTCCGCCAGGCTGATTTGAATTGTTAAACCGGCGGCGGACATATGGACGTCCAGAAGCGCATGCATATGCAACGGCCGACAGACGGCCTCGTCTGTGTCCAACCAAAGTCGAGGAATCCTCCAAAAGTCACGGCCGCCGTCGCACCCGGTCACCGAGTCCTTCGCCAAACTCCACAAAAGAGTTTTCATGACGACCTGGAGGCTCCGGCGCCGCTTCCTGGAACTGCAGGTCACGCTGTCATGAAGGCACTCGGTTCTTACGGTGCATAGACTTTAGAGGAGTTGTTCAAGGTGTGTTACAGCGCCGTGTGTGTGTGTGTGTGTGTGTGTGTGTGTGTGTGTGTGTGTGTGTGTGTGTGTGCGTGTGTGAGGCTCTTCCTCCTAATACAGCGGTCACAAACCTTTCTTGTGCCACAGACGCTTTAACGTCCGACGACATTTTCACGGACCGCTCTTAAGGTGTGGCGGATAAATACTACAAAATTAAATCCTACGACCAACACAACTGTGGTATTTTGTTAATACAATAAAAAACGGTAATCCACTGTCTACTTGTAAGTCTTTCTACTTACTTGTATGTTATTCTTCTGTCTCCTCACTGGACTTTTTTCTCCTTTGCAAAGAAACTTTCCAAAGACGACTGTGTGTTTTACTTGTTTTGCTGCTGTGGGTTGTAGCGTTAATGTGTCACATGACCCAGACAAGCATAGATGGATGTAACAGTAAGAATTTGGCCATTTTTTCCAAAATAAAACACAGTTCAGACTGGGATAATAAATAAAAGGGACATAATGTAAGTTATTTATTCTTTCTGTGTGGCCCCCCCCCCTCCGGTACCAAACGACCCGGGGGGGGCGGTACCGGACCGCTGCTCTAATGGACGACGCTCTGCTCGCTGGCTGGAGGCCTGCAGCTGCTCGTCTGCATCTGTCCAATAGAAGCGACAACAATGTTTCACCGTGGAGACAAAAAAAATACAAGAAGAGGAGGAAAAAGAAAAAAAACAAAAAAAAACCCGGAGTATAATCCTCCGCTAATCCTCCGGAGTCAGGATGGGACAGGAATCAAGGCCACTGGGCAGTGTTGGGGGGGGGGGGGGGGGGCATTCCTGAATAAAAGTGAATTAAAGGGAATAAAAGTGCCAAGTGTGTGTGTGTGTGTGTGTGTGTGTGTGTGTGTGTGTGTGTGTGTGTGTGTGTGTGTGTGTGTGTGTGTTTGTGTGTGTGTGTGTGTCATATGAAGCCTGTTCAGATTGTGTTTGAAATACCCAGATGTGGGTTTTTACTTTAAACAGTTCATGCTATTGGAGGTCAAAACATGATCAACACTAAAAAAAAAAGTCGATTTGATTGGAGTTAGCGCCGTCTGGGGCTTCCTCTGTTTATAGGATTTGTGTTTATTGCTGTGTTTTCTGTGCTCATGTATAATGTTGTAATTCTCTGACCTCTGACGAATTTTCATCTTAAGCTCAGTAACGTGTGGTAAAAAATAGATTCAAGTATTCATTCCTTGGAATTATAATTTCACGAAGGAAATCCCAACCTGAAGCCTAAAAAAGTAACTTTAACCAATATCTATAATTGCTTGTTTTACTTTGTGTATGTTTGTGTTGGAAAGTAGCTGGACTCTTCCCTCCGGTGAATAAAATCAAATATAAAACATGAAGGACGATACACAAGTGGAAAAAAATCTAGATTTTCTGTATAAGAAATAGAGGGAGGCAGAAATCTGTTCAGAGGAGGAGAATCCTGCCTCCCTGAGAAATCTAAATGAACATGAACACACGTGCATCCTGTCTATCTGTTCTGTTTATTCTCTTCTTTTTGTGTTGTTGGGTTTGTTCTATGTTTGGTGTTGTGAAAAATGCTCACCATAAAATGAAGGTCGAAAACAAAAAAAAAAACACCACAAAATTGAATATAAACCAGTAGGATATGATTCCCTGATGCTAAAAGTGACGACTTGTGCGCGGGAGTTAGCGAACCTATCAACACGCCACATCATTTTCCCTCCTCGTTCCCTCAGAACCGGAGCCAGAGGTCGGAGGTCGGGACGGGCGTTCACCGTGCGGCTGACATCGGACACATGAGTCTGCGGAGAACTTAGTTTGACCCGGGGCCCAGTGAGTGAGCTGATCCCCCCCCCCCCCAACCCCCCCACCCCCCGGTGGATTCCTGGCATACCACCGCTGCCATTACAAAGGCGGCGAGGAGCGAGGAGCCGGACCGCCGCGTAGAACCGCGTCGTCTAGGAAGGGGGGGGGGGGGGGGGGGGGGGGACGTGGAGCTCTGCAACCCCAAAAAAAACGTGGTGGAAGAAGACCGGGAATAAATAAACCGCCGCCGTTTCCAACCGGCTGAAGACAAAGTCGTGTTGTTTATATCCCAGTGTCTACGTGAAGGCGGGCTTTGGCGGTTGCCTAGCAACAGCTGTCGGAGACAGGGGGTGTGGGGGGGGGGGTGTCGGCGGTGCAGATGTTGCTAAAAGTAGAACATTTGGGAGAAGACGTGTGTCGTGACGGATCACCACAGTCTCAAGATGCACGGGGAGCTAAATGTTCACACTCTGAATAACCTCAGTGGAAATAGTTTCTTCTTCTTCCTCACTGATTCCTGTTGGTTTCATCCGGATCAGTCGCTTTGACACAGACTCAGCCTGGAGACGTCGGCGGGCCTCAAGTTGGCTTCGCTCCGGGACGGTTTAATGTCCTCGTTAAGTTTTTTTTTAGTTTGTCAAAAGAAGGGGAAAATATGAATTTTTGCTCAAGAAAAGAAGCCTTGAAAAGCAAAATGAAAAAAGAAAAACATTTCACATTTTTAGACGTTTATTATATGAGTTAGAAGTTTTCAGTCCGGAGATCCGTGTGTCCTTATTAACAGTAATGGAATCATATCGCAAGGTTTTAACATGAGAACCAACCATGTTCTTGTTTAAATTCCATATGTTTAATAATCATTTATCCTCCATTGTCATTGTTCCGTCTTCTCACACGTGTAGAAGTTGTTTTGATTGTTCCGGGGGAAAAAAAAAAAAAAAGAATTTCCACAAAGGGATTAATAAATATGATGAGTTTAGTTTTGAACTGTTGCACTCTGGGAGATTTATTAAAAAGTGACTCACAACGCCAGCGTCATCAGGAACAAACAGCTGGAATTCATACATTGACGGTTCATCACTGAATCCCTCACGGAACTGGTGTTTATTTTAAAACCGTATGACGAATCAACTCGCTGTCAACAGATGTTGTTAAATGTGTGTGTAGAGATTTGTTGGTGGTCTGTGAATCGTTTGTTTTGTTTTCTAATGAATCCAAATAAAAGAGCATGTGAGGAGTCACAGTATCCATCAAGAACTTTCTGAGGCTTCGTTCACAGTGCAGGGAAAAGTGAGGTGTTTTTTTTTTTTTAACTCGCAAGAGACTCATATCGACCTGTTTTGTGGTCTTGTGAAAGCAGCAATTCTGATTTTTTTTTTCCCCCACGTGCGACTGTTTCATCATCGACGTGTGACTGACGTCACAAATTGGATCTACCGGTACGTGCAGACCTGTGTTGCCAGATATGTTGGTATCCCCCAGTTGGGCAGCCAAAACTCTCATAACTTTGTTTATTTCGTGCATTTATAATAGTTTAATCATTTTTTTAATGGTTTTATCACGATTCTTACAGAGGCTGTTTTTATTTTTTTATTTTATTGAGGTGTGTGTTTCACGTTTCTTGAGCTGGAAACAGTGAGTCACATCTGGCAACCCCGGTTGCTGACCGCCATGTGTGAATAGCATGCTCAGCGTCGTTTTCTGCACTCTGGGGCCTCAAAACATCCGGAGAGTCACGTTCACACGGCAGGTCGAGTTTGAAATAAGCACACACAAATAAATTAAAAAATCTGAATTGTATTTCAGCCTGACTTGAGGAGATGCTGTTGCTTCGCCTCCGTCAACAGTGTGATGTAGGTCATCTAATTCAGCATAAATTACAATATATTGTTGGTTTCAGTGATAGAATATTGGTTAAACAGGAAAAACCGACGTAAGAAATGAAGTTTAAGATGATCCTAAATGAAGTAATCTGGTATTTGCTGGTATGTATCCATTGTCACGGATGGTATTACGACCTGCTTCATGTCAACTGAAGTCTTTTCTTGTTCAGGATGACTTTTTTTTTTTTTTTACAAGAAACAATCTAAAGACACTGCTCTGCTCTGCTCTTTATAAATAAATATGTATTCACACGTTTATCGGCCAGAATATCTTCGGACACGCAGAAATAACGTGAAATCCAGCCCGAAAGGTTCTTTAAAAACCTCGCCGCTGTGAGAAAACAGTGCGCGCCATTGACTGTGCCACACCAAATTCCAAAAGAAAAGACAAGCAAAAGGGCCTGAAAGAGCCGTGAATATGCCTCTCGAATGAATTTCCATGATCCTTCAGGGTGGTAAACTGGTGAGGAGGTGAAGGAGTGGAGGTACGAGGGAAATAAGACAAGACGTCCAGAAAAAAAAAACAAGAAAACACATGTCATCGCGCTGTTTGAGACCCAGCTTGAATTTTCAAAATAAGATCTGTGGATTTAAGGAAAATGTAAAAAAAAAAGAAAGAAAGAAAGAATGAAAGAAAAAGTACGGGGACGGAACCTCGAAGGAACCCAAATCTCTCAGTTCCACTTCCACCGAGTGAAAAGCTTAAATGAAGGGAATTGTGTGGATCCCTCCCCATCCTGAAAGTGTCCTTTCTCTGAGCGAGGACAGCGAGTCCTACCTTGCAGCCTTCGCACGCACTGACGCCATAGTGGTACCCGGAGGACTTGTCCTGGCACACGAAGCAGGGCTTGTAGACTCTGGGGGGGGGCGGGGGCGACGGCGGGCTGGGGACCAGCTCCTCAGAACTGGTGCTCTGTGTTTCGATGGCTGCAAGGGGGGGGGGAAAGACAAAAACAACAGGGCAACAGAAGACACTTTGTTCCAACGATTCGCTTCAACATCTGGAACCAGGCGACGGCATTCAGACCACGAAGGCCGAGGCGTCGTTCGCCAGGAATCGGTTTCCACGTCGCCCACGAAGCTTCGGACACAAATTTGTGTTTTTTTTTTAAAGCATCGAGTTCCACTGAAAACCACCTCAAGGCTCCGTAGCGCCGCTTTATGTCACGATGCTGCAGAATGTAACGATGCAATACATTTTCAAACTCGTTATGTCATAAAACTCTGGTGCATTTTGTGATAACTTGGTGTTGTTTTGCAACCGTTCATACCAAACGCAGGTGTGTCGAGCCGCGTTGTGTAATAATGGTGCAATATGGAATATTTTTGTGTTTATGTTTTGTGTCATATATACTCATTACATAACATAATGCAGATTATGTTATGTAACGTTTCACTGCAGCCATACATTCTGTGTCAGTAATAACTAACGAGTGTAGCTTTTAGTTCTATATTGTGAAAAAAACAACACTGTTATAATGAATACAGTTATTTTTGATTTAGGCCCGAGCAATAAAACATCCTACGAGTTTTTTTGTTCTAAATCTTAATTAAGCTGGAAAGCTTAATGTTATTCTGATGGTATGATGGCTTTTCTCATTAAGGCATCAATTTTGATGATTTATTACATAATGCACCAAACAAAAAACCCCCAAAATAAACCAGTCCACAATGCGTTCGTCTCCTGAAGCTTTACGGATCAATGGAGCAGCACCACTGCTGTTCATAGGTTATGTTTCTTTTCCACGGAACAGTTTCGACTATTTAATACTTGATATTTCTCTGGAGCAGGATCTGCAGCCTGCGACTGTTAACGTCTTGTATTTCATTTAGTTGTAAAAAAAAAAAAAAAAAGAATCCTCAATGATTTGATTTAACTTCAGCTTGAAGTAAAAGAAAACAATATGCGGCTTTCTAAAATGACCCATGTTTTGCATTGATTCTTAAAAACAAACAAACAAAAAAAAAAACACCTCTTGCAACTTTCTGAGTGGAGGAACTGCAGCTTTTCAGAACCACCAGGCTCGGCCTCAGCTTCATTCCTCCAGACCGCGAGACCCGTGAG
Source organism: Blennius ocellaris (assembly GCF_963422515.1). Taxonomy (NCBI): domain Eukaryota; kingdom Metazoa; phylum Chordata; class Actinopteri; order Blenniiformes; family Blenniidae; genus Blennius; species Blennius ocellaris. Next base: position 6,515,795 of record NC_137669.1, read on the forward strand.
CCGCAAACAGTCTGTCAGGTCTGAGGATGATGCAATAATCCAGTGCAACAATTATCATCTCATGTATCATTGGCACCTTATTCACTGTTTTAAATGTGTGTTTTTATGCCTTTTAACTGTGTATTTATACTTTTCCTGGTCCTGTTTTGATACACACTCTTTAAAATCTATCTATCTATCTATCTATCTATCTATCTATCTATCTATCTATCTATCTATCTATCTATCCATCTATCTAGCCAATCAACATTCAGTCATCAGGATCTTCACAACTGAGTGACAATGACATCACATCTCCCTCTCTCTCTCTCTCTCTTCTCTCCACCTCTCTCTTTCTCTCTACCTTCCGCTCTCTCTCTCTCCACCTCTCTCTCTTTCTCTCTCTCTTTCTCTCTCTCCACCTCACCATCTCTCTCTCTTTCTGTCCCTCCACCTCACCATCTCTCTCTCTTTCTCTCTCTCAACCTCTCCATCTCTCTCTCTCTCACCTTGTAAGAATCTCGCACGCCCGGTTCGATTCCCAGCTAAAGCAACAGATTCCTTAAAATATATGAATTCCCTTTTAAAGACGCAGGTTTTGTTCATTCTTTTGTTCGCTCAACTATTCCCCAGTTTTTGTTGTTGTTGTTGTTGTTTTTATTCTTATACATAGCATCGGGCTGAATCAATATATGCAGTGTTTTCACCATGTAGAGGGTTTAGTGAGCTGGCGGTTGATGAAAGCGTCTATAAAGTGAACACGGCATCAGGCACAAGGTACAAAGGACTTCACAGGGTCGGGTATATTGGTCTCGGTATACTGGGCTAAAGTAGATAGATAAACCTCTATGTATAAATGTTTCTGGCCTGTTAGCAAAGGAAATAGAGAGTTCTAACTTTAAAGATTGACTCCAAACTCAGAAATCAACAGTGTGGATCAATCCGGTCAGGATCCTTTAAACTGTTGAAGAAAAAGGTAACGTCAATAAAGAGTCTGATGACCTCTCACACAGAAAAAAACCTCGACGGTTAATGGATCCAACATGAATGTCACTTTTCTGCTCTTTGAAATAACAAACAAAAGAGTCGGTTTTTCACGACTCGGCCAGACTCTGAACCCCCCCCCCCCGTCGAGGCCGTCCGGCCCGACCGCAGGAAAACACAGAGGCGAAGAAGAATCTGCGTTAGAAAGTGGCGAGCGGCTCTCCAGCCCCTCCGCCTGCTGATTAGATTCCATTCTTCCGTGCTCCATCAGACTAAACCCAATTACCGACGGTAAGGGACAAGCTCTTATAATTACTGGACCCTCGTCCCTGCGTGGAATTCCCTGCTGGTTTAATCTAATCTCCCGCCACATTCGCCCCGGCCCACTTCCTCCCCCTCCTCCTCCTCCTCCCTTCGCCGTTTTTTTTGCGTCGGACGGCTGGACGGAGAATGACTCGGCGAGCGAAGGGCGACATTCCCGCTGCGATCCGGGACAAAAACCAGCGTTAGTAGGACGGAGATGATTTATGAAACGTATCCAGATTTTTTTTAATTTCCTCAATAAAGGCTTGTCGTTCGTCCCGGTCAAAGACTAAATGAATCAGGTCAATTATTCACATTAATTTGCTCTGTCAAGCTGAATAAACGTTTTTCATGTGTTCATAAAGTTTGACTGTTGCTTCCTGTTGCTTAATTGCACATAAAAGCAAACATTACTACCATCTTGTTCTCCTACGGTTATTTTATTTTTGGGTGAGGGGTGCGGTTTGATTTGTGTATTTTTATTTAAAAATTTCAACAGAGATTGTTATGTAATAGTGGAATTTGACAAACTCAGCTGAGATTTGAGGTAAAACCTGACGCAGGACGACGACTGAACCTGAACACTTTCTTTGTATATTAATAAAATACGAGAATATTAAAATACGAGATGCAGACCCACAGTTTTCTATATAAACTGTCACTCGACCCCGTTAACTCTTTTTGTTTTTTCTATGTTATAAATAAATCATAGCCATTAATATTTACACAATCTGAAAATGTTGCTTTATTCTCAACACGTTATCTTGAATAAACTGAAATTTCTCAACAAATGATTTGAATGTAATTTCTAAGGTTTCAATGTGGAAAAAAAAACAAATTTACATAAATAAACTGATTGAAATAATTGAGACGATTTCACTTTCATTCATAGAATTTCTGTCTTTCCACATTTGCTGTTGAAATAAAAACTTTACTCTCAACATTTCAGAATTTATTTCTCCCAATATAGGATTTTTGTCCATTCTTCTTCTTGAAGTTACATTTCTTCTAACATCATTGATCAACATTTTCACTTACTAACATCTCAACTAATTTCTTGACGCATTTAACATTTTCGCTTTGTAGATATTTTGTCTTTATCCTCACAATTTGGATTTCTGAATCTGGAGTCTGCAGCTGTTGTAAATCCAAGTTGTCCAGACAAGCGGAGCGTTTTGTGGATTTACTCCTCCAGAATAAATTCTCCTTGAGGTCGTTGCCCGTGAGCTGCAGGAGTGAGAGTAATATCCGCACCTCCTCAGTTATTCGGTTATTCATGGCCGCCGCCGGCTCGGTCGATGGTTTCCCGCCGCTCTGCAGCGGCATCGCAGATCAAACACGTAATAAGTGAAACAAGGTGTTCGCGCCGGGCGGCGGCGAGGACGCATCGCTAACCGAGCACAAAGAAAACAATGTGCATTAGCCTTCACCAGGTGCTGCGCCGCACTTTAACATACATCAAGATGGGGAGAAAAAAAAAGACCTTTTCCCACTGATGTGCCTCTGGAGCGTTTGTGACGGCCGGGTGGTCGCGTGCCGGCGGCCGAGAGGCGGCGGCGCTATTTGAAACTCATGGCTGCTTCTGAGAGGCGGCATGGCCGCATGCAGGCAGATGGGACGCACTAACCCAGAAGCATTACGACCCCCAGTGTGTGTGTGTCTGTGTGTGTGTGTGTGTGTGTGTGTGTGTGTGTGTGTGTGTGTGTGTGTGTGTGTGTGTGTGTGTGTGTGTGTGTGTGTGTGTGTGTGTGTGTGTGTGTGTGTGTGTGTGTGTGGTCAGCAGGTACCTCTATGGACCTAATCAGGTGCAGGGGAGTATTTTTTCCATTTTCTGGGTGATTACACTTTGCGTTGACTTCTCTGCATGTTAACATTGACGTTGGAGGAATAAAGGCTGCTGACTGACAAGTGTCCACGGTGACTGACTGCAGGAAGCTACAGGAGGCTACAGGAGGCTACAGGAGGCTGCAGGAAGCTACAGAAGGCTACAGGAGGCTACAGGAGGCTCCCGGAAGCTACAGGAGGCTACAGGAGGCTACAGGAAGCTACAGGAGGCCACAGGAAGCCACAGGAGGCTACAGGAGGCTACAGGAGGCTACAGGAGGCTACAGGAGGCTACCGGAAGCTACAGGAGGCTACAGGAGGCTACAGGAAGCTACAGGAGGCTACAGGAAGCTACAGGAGGCTACCGGAAGCTACAGGAGGCTACAGGAAGCTACAGGAGGCTACAGGAAGCTACAGGAGGCTACAGGAAGCTACAGGAGGCTACAGGAGGCTACAGGAAGCTACAGGAGGCTACAGGAGCCTGCAGGAGGCTGTGAGAATGAAGAAGGAGAAGAAGAAAAGAAGTACCCAGTGTGACCCTGCTGTGACCTCACTATGACCCTGCTGTGACCTCACTATGACTCTGGTGTGACCTCACTATGACTTTGGTGTGACCTCACGATGACCCTGCTGTGACCTCACTATGACCTTGCTGTGACCTCACTATGACCCTGCTGTGACCTCACTATGACCTCACTATGACTCTGGTGTGACCTCACTATGACTTTGGTGTGACCTCACGATGACCCTGCTGTGACCTCACTATGACCTTGCTGTGACCTCACTATGACCCTTCTGTGACCTCACTATGACCCTGGAGTGACCTCACCATGACCTCAATATGACCCTTCTGTGACCTCACCATGACCTCACTCTGACTCTGCTGTGACCTCACCATGACCTCACCATGACCTCCCTATGACTCTGCTGTGACCTCACCATGACCTCACTGTGACCCTGCTGTGACCTCGTTGTTAAACTGTGAAGTTACAGACGAGGAAGGAGAGGAAATCCTGCATTTAGAAACTTGATTACGACTCGACGTGAAACTAAAGCACGTGTTGCCTCTTCTCCTGTGGTGACGCCACAGCAGGAGAGCTGATGAGCCACCATGATTCCAGACTGTCGTCACAATCAGTCCCAGTCCAGAAAACAACTCCCCACTCTAGTGTGTTTTACCCTCTGAAAGACAATCGTCCCGGATAGATATTAAAAAGTAAAATGACCGAAATTACAAATACGTTTTCATTGAAAGGACGTGACACAGGAAGTGAACTGCTACTCCTTCTTTGCGTACTTCCTGTTGGTGAACATCTGGAATTCGAGCAGCGCAGTTTCCACGGTCTCATGGAAAAGTGGAAATAAGGTCAAATGTTGGACTTTCAGCTCAGGACGTCACATCTGGTGTCAGAAGGTCGATTTTATCAGCAACGTTTCAACAGTTTGACGTCAATCACAAAGTTCCGACTCTGATGGGAAACATTGACTTTTATTTTCCCACGATAGTAACTTTAGCCAACGATTGGTCTCAGAATGTTCTTGTCATTGTTCTTGACTTGAAAGCATTTTCTAATAAACTTCTTACACATTGCAACCGTTATTATAAAATGCGGGTGTTCCACTTTTTTTTCATTCTTTTTAAAGAAAATTTAATAATTTGGTGCATTATGTAATAAATGGAGTCTTTTATCCACAGTCATGGTTCTGTTTAAAAAAAAAAATGAGAAAAGAAAATTTAAGATCCATTTGGACTAGAATTATGTCACGAAATGCAGCGTTATTACACGATGAGGAAAATGTTTTACATTATTACATAATTACATAATTACATAATGCGGCGCCACAGATCCACCGAGGAGCAGAATCCATGTAAAGTTTGCACACTGCCGCCTTTGTTTTCAGCTCGGAGTTTAATAAAAAACTATTTTCATCATTCAGACCTTCAGACCTTCGTGAAGGTTTTACAATAAACCATTAAAATATGAAACTCGTCGATTCATTCCGAAGCGGAGGAATAAAACCTGAACCAGCGAGTTTAGGAAGCTATTCTGCTTCAAAAACAGTTAATGCATGACTTTTTTTTAGAGAAAACAGCATTCAATGCAGTTTAAAACCTTCAGTTTGACTCCTTTCTTATTACTATAATAAATAGTAATAATTGTAGTCAAGTTCTAAAATGTTAGAAATTAAAGTAGAACTGAATTAAAGCCGAGTTCTAAAAACTCACAAATTAAAGTACAATTAAATTATAGTCAAGTTTTGAAAACTTGGAATATAAAATACGACGAAATCTGTGTGACATTTTGTTTGTTTTGTTTACTTCTGAAGTTACTTTAAAATATTTTCTCAAGTGGAATCAACTTAAAATGTAAAAAGGCAGCCTGGACACTAACTTTTTTTTTAAGTTAAATCAAATACTTTTTTTTAACAGTCTAATTCAACTTCTTGCATCTTAAACATCTAATTCAGCTTCTTGCATCTTAAACTGTTTGTTAAAATTACATCATCATCTGTTTTAAACCTGCTTTTAGTATTTTTGGTTTATTGGTGGTGTGTTTGATTTTTCACACTTTAAATCATTGTCTGGCTGCTTGCAATGAAAATCATAAATTATGTACTTTTAACATACTTTTGAAGGATTTTCTGCTTTGGGATAAACAGTATTGGTAAAAAATAAATAAACTTTAACGTCTACATGTGTTTCCAACTACAAACTGAATTATATATCCATGAGTTCAACATCAACTTCATCCAAAATGAAGACTTGTAGCTTTATTTCCTCAGCTAATCTCCTTTTTTTTCAATTTCTAGATTATTCAAAGTTATATAATCTGTTTATCTTGACACATATCTATAGATTCTACTTCTTAGACGAATTAGAGTCAATGAATCGTTAAAAAAAACTATTGAAAGTTTTGTTCTTATATATTTTTAATTGAGTTTAATTGAATCTAATGTCAAAAATAGACTGAAAATAGAAAATAGTTGGACACGCAGGCCGACGTGTGATTTACTTCATTGTTACGCAGTGAAAAGTCACACCTTTCCACCTGCAGCCGTGAAAAGAAGTGGCGTGAGGCGAAAGAAAAACCTCCATGAACAGCATTTATGTGTGAAAATCTATACGTGCTGGGCTTCTTTAAGAAACAGTAGAACGTCTTGAAATAAATGAAAGAGGCAGATGTGAAAGGGGGAAAAGGTTTTTTTCACCGGCGGCCCATTGGTATTTGATATTTATAAAGAGAGCCTTCGGCATAACACTGGAGGACCCCGACAACGCCCCAATCATGTCGATTCAACACGGCCGGCATCAGACGGTGTCCAACACCCCCCCCCCACACACACACACACACACACGCACACATACACACACACCACCCGGCTTTCATTTCACACGCCCACTAAATTAGCAGGGTGAGCTCGCTGTGCTAACGGCCTCTCATGTCTGTATCACAGGCGCTTAAGCCTCCCGAGACAAAAAGGCCCCAATTACCCCACAACACACATCAGCTGGTGCAAAACACACACTGCCCCCCCCCCCCCACCACCATGTTCTGACTTACCCCGAACTCGCCACATTCTGATTTCCTCCCGATCAGCACGTTCTGATTCACCCTCCCTTCGCCACTTTCTGATTTATCCTCCACTCACAATATTCTGATTCACCCTCCCCTCGCCACTTTCTGATTTACGCTGATTCTCCTCGCGATCAGCACGTTCTGATTTACCCTCCACTCACAATATTTACCCTCCCCTCGCCACTTTCTGATTTACCCTCCACTCTCCATTTTCTGATTTACCCTCCAGTCACAATATTCTGATTTACCCTCCCCTCGCCACTTTCTGATTTACCCTGATTTTCTGATTTTCCTCCCGATCAGCACGTTCTGATTTACCCTCCAGTCGTCACTTTCTGATTTACCCTCCACTTGATACTTCTGATTTACCCTCCACTTGCCACTTTCTGATTTACCCTCCACTTGATACTTCTGATTTACCCTCCACTCGCCACTTTCTGATTTACCCTCCACTTGCCACTTTCTGATTTACCCTCCACTCGCCACTTTCTGATTTACCCTCCACTCGCCACTTTCTGATTTACCCTCCACTTGCCACTTTCTGATTTACCCTCCACTTGCCACTTTCTGATTTACCCTCCACTCGCCACTTTCTGATTTACCCTCCACTCGCCACTTTCTGATTTACCCCCAGTCGCCACTTTCTGATTTACCCTCCACTTGATACTTCTGATTTACCCTCCACTTGCCACTTTCTGATTTACCCTCCACTCGCCACTTTCTGATTTACCCTCCACTCGCCACTTTCTGATTTACCCCCAGTCGCCACTTTCTGATTTACCCTCCACTTGATACTTCTGATTTACCCTCCACTCGCCACTTTCTGATTTACCCTCCACTCGTCACTTTCTGATTTACCCCCAGTCGCCACGTTCTGATTTACCCTCCACGCTTCTTTCTCCTCAGAACCTGTTGTTCTCTTCTTGCTTCACGATGAGTAATTTTCGCCACCTCTCTCCACAATCAGTCGGCACAAAGCTGGTCCCCCCCCTCTTCTTCTTCTTCTTCTTCCTCTTCTTTTTTCTTTTTCTTTATCTGTGCAAAGGAGGTCCTTGATCATTCTTAATTAACATCTAAACTGGAAGAGGAAGTGCATTAGCGGTCGGCTCGCTGTCAATGCGGCTAATTAACACCCAGGAGGTTTCCATTATCCCGAATAAATAAATGAATAAACCGGCATTTGGGTGACCCTGGGAGAGGCTTCCTCCGCTCTTATTTAAACAGCGCCTTATTCAAACAGGGGGGGTAGGAGGAGGAGGAGGAGGAGGAGGAGGGGGGGGGGGGGGGGGGGGGGGGTAATACAGGAAAGATAAAAGCTGGTTTTCTTCCGTCTTTGGCCGGCCCGACGTGTTAAAGACGGGCTGAATGCGACTCATCGCACAATTTCTGGGACGTAAAACTACTGGGTCAATGTAACGTGAAGTAAACGTTAAGGTGACGTCGTCAGAACAGCAGAGAAGGAGACGCCCTCTAACGTTGCTCAGGAAATATATATATATATATATATATATTATATATATATATATTTTTTTTTTAATAGGATTATCATGATGAATTTAACCCTTTCTAGCATCAATACGCTGGCCTGGATTTTAACAATCTCAAAAGTTTCACTCCGAAATTCATTCCAGAATGTTTATATTTGAGTATTTTCAATTTGGTTTCCAGTTTCCCAAAATTCATTGTCATGCCTTCGTTGTGCAGCTGGAAGCATGAAGACAAAACGAGGTTTACGATTTCAACAAAAGGTTCACTGATATAGTAAATGACACCATTTCAATTTGGAGAACAGATTTGAAACTTTTCACTTACAACGCATTTTATCTATGAGTATTAAAACAAAGAAAAATGGATAGAGATGTGAACAGAATTATTATTATACAACATGTCTTAATCACACCGGGTTGCCCGGAGACTCAAAGGAGTTTCGTCCCTTTTATTCAAAAATAAATATAACAATTCCACCACTTGTTGTCTTCACTGTTTTAATGGCTAATGAGGATTATATTGCTTCATATTGACTTTCTGCATCAATGTTTTCCCATCGATTGAATGCAAATTGGCTTCTGAACTGTCATAAAAACTAAATAAAGTCAGTGTCTCTTCAGGTCTTTGGAAAATCATCAAAATAGCTGATTAAACTCCATTATTGTGCAAAAACACTTGCGTGAACTGAAATATCCTGTGTTCCTGTGGCAGTTTTTTTTCATTTTAAGGTCGTTAAACTAACGTTTTTAGAACAGGATGAGTCATGAATGAACACTTTTGTTATCCTCGCGGTCAATTTGTCACCAAGCACTTTTATCAATGGGATATATGGAACTGATGGTCACTCATTTATTGAAAATAAATCACTGACTATCCCTATTAATTGGTTGTTAAACTGATATCAGTGCATGTGGCGTTTCCTCCTTGAAATGACTTCAACATTGCAGTAACTAGAGAGTAAATTCAATTGGTTTCTGGTACAAATATGAAGAAAATAATCATTTAGAAACCTCGTGCAGGAAACACAAAGAGCAGCCAGAGACGCCAAATTAAAAGAAAAAAGATTAGAAACATTAAGAGGTTTAAACAGGTTGAAATTCTTACAGGTAACAAAAAAAAAAATTTCAATAAAGTAAATATTTAAAGATATGCTTTAATCTCAAACACCCAACATATTGTGCTGAAATTGTGCTTTTTCAAAACAAGGATTCATCCAAATTAATAGTTTGAGTTTTATTAAGTTGATCACAACTTCTATTTTGTTTTTAACCCGGCGAGGAGATTCTCCTCCGGCGATCAGGCCCCGGTTCTCAAGTCGGATGAAGAAACTCGGATTTGAAAAGCTCAAAAAGACGTTGAAAAGCTCAGCATGAAGAGGTTAATGAAGCGGCGTGAATAGAAACGCGCCGGACGGACTCAGCGGCCGAGGAACAAACAGTCTAATCCTGGAAATGCACCACGTTTGTTTTTTTGCCCGGGGATAAAAGCTGCTTGATAGAGAGGCGACGCCTTCCGGGATTAATGAAAAACAAATTACAGATTGAGTTTATTTCACGTTTTTCGAGGAACAATAGGGAGCGTGAATGGTTTCAGGACCTCTCCAGGACTCTCCAGGACCCCATCAGGACCCTTTTAGTGAACTAAACTTCTCCTTTAAGGAAGTGAAGTGACGGCGGCCCAGAGGCCAACGACACGTCGGCCTCTACTTTCAATAGTTTCAGTGTTTCCTGCGACACGTTTCGCACCGAGCGGCTCCTTCAAAACAAAGACATCCTTGGGCTGATGATAGATATTCAAATTAAAAGCCTCTAGTTTTACAAACGCTCACATTTAATCAAATTGAAGAGTTGGACAGCACTTCGGAGTGAAGTGATGACTTTGTGTGTGTGTGTGTAGGGGGGGGGTCACCACCTTCAGCATCTGTTTAAAAAAAAACAAGTTGTTTGTGTGTTTTAACTCTGTGGTTTTCCACATTTCAGCTTTTAAAGTGACGCATCATATTTATTGTAAAACGTTTGAAATAACCACAACTCATGAAAACAACTGAGATAACTTCTATTCATATTTTATGAGCAATTTTTTTCCCCCAACTTCAAAATAAAAGTCTGAAGCACCAATAATCTCACATATATTTGTTCACGTCTTCTACTTTTCTTGTCACACTTGAGACGTTACCCCAGGCCGGCCTCTGCTCCGGTTATTTTTCAGCCTGAATAAAAAGTTGAACTGAAGCTAAACCACGACCAGAGCTTACATTTTTACATTTTTGTGATGATTTTTTTCATTCAAATCATGGCGAGATGAGAGCTCTTTATCAGAAACAACAAGGGTCTACAAAGAAATGTCTCAAATTTAACATGAAAGCTCAGCAAAAATGTATAAAATGGCTCAAATTAAAGCTAAAAACAAGTTAAAAGGCTTCTGTTGGGAAATACTGGAGTAAAATGACGTGTTTCAATATGTCAGCATTACAACAGAACATAGATAATAGAAATTTAATAGGTATTAAGGTGAAATACTCACAGAAACAAAGAAAACAAAAATGTAATCAAAATTAACCTTTAAATACCAAGAAAATGTCACATAAGTCATAAAGTGAGAACAAATGAAGTTGTTTAGTAATAAAATGTATTTATGAAGTAGGAATTAAAATAATAAACTTAAATCTAAAATATGACTTCAAAATGTGGGCGTAGTCTGAAAAGTATCAAAATAGATTACATGAAGAGGAAAATTACATATTTAAAGAAAAGACTCTTCAAATTCATGGACGTGAGAATTTTGTCATTTGGGCCCTGGGAGTTAAACTCTCGAAGAACTTTAAGACTTTCTCACCTAAAACTACTGCGAATAAACATTTATTTAATCATAAGACTTAAATAATAATTTTTAAAAAGTTTGTTGAAATAAAGAATCAAATTTGAGTCGGGAAACTTCACATATTTAGTTCACCCAAATAAAAGAAAATTAGAATGAACGATTTTTGTCTGTGGAAGAGAAAACGCATATTTAACTTTTTGTCAGGGTGGATCTGCTGATTATATCTCTGAAGTGCCCTTGAGCAAAAGCATCATCTGATGGAGGAAGAAGCCGAGACTTGTTGTTTTTTTAGGAGCTGATTTTTAAAAGGTAATTATGGACTTTATATGAGTGGAGGGGATATTCCTTGTGTGTGACCATCAATCAGCCTCAAGGCCATGTCGGGCCTCCAACCCTCCAACCCCCCCCAGAACCCCCCCCCCCCTCGCTGTCATGCTGCTGCAGCAGCCGGCTGCCGAGGAGGAGGGTGGTGGTGGTGGTGGGGGGGGGGGATTCCTCCGTCAAGCCCGCTTCTCTACGCTCCTGTGATCCACTGATCCACACCGCAACATCAGCTGTGACCTCTCCAGACACTTTTGACATCAAAAGTTTCCCCCCCTCTATCTCTCCCTCTCTCTCCTTTTCCACGCCTCATCCTGTCACTCAGCTCCTCAACTCATATGATTGTTTTCAATTATTTACTTTATGAAAATGCGTTTAAAAAAAAAAAAAAACCCTGATGGCCCACTCTGGTGCGGCAACTTTGTTGTGAAAGGTGAGGAATGATGGAGACCTCATCCTCTCCACCACCACTATCATCATCACCATCATCCTGAGTTGGAGCTCAGACGCAGTAAAGCAGAAACAAGCAGCAGAAGAGAGAAGAAGAAGAAGAAGAAGAAGAAGTAGAGAGAAGAGAGGAGAGAGAAGTTGAGGACCTACAGTGTGCGCTCCGCCGGTGCTGCCACTCTCTGTGCGCCGCCAGTCCGCTGATGCAGGCTTTCAGGGCTTTCTCCTGCAGCATGCAGGACGACGGGCTGGACGTGTAGAAATCCAGCATCTGGCCGGGACTCACGGCCAGCACGTCCATGCAGTCGAACATGACGGGGCGACGGCTCGGTGCGCTTTTTCCTCAACCCCCCCTTTTTTCTCCTCCGCTCAAAACTCTGCGCGGTGGCGCGTTATGGATGAAAAATCTGCGGCGCGAGGCGCGCACAACTCCATCAAACTCCTCTTGCTCGCGCCCCCCTCTCCCCCTCCTCCTCCTCCTCCTCCTCCTCCTCTTCCTCCTCCTCCTCCTTGGCACCGGAGATCTCGCAGCTCCTCTCCTTCGTCCCGCACCGGGATCATGAATTATTTCTTGGCTCCTTTTTAAACGCACGTTCCGCTCGCGGTTCGGCGGCGGCGGCGCGTCGCCGCACGGACGTCCGAGCGGGACTCCTCCATGATCAGAAGAGGAAGATGTCCCGACGCACCGACTCGTACCACGTCGGAGGATCCCTCTCTCTCTCTCTCGCTCCCCCCCCCTCTCTCTCTCTTTTCTTTTCTAACGTTAAAAATAACACGGACGCGGTTTTAAAAGCGTCCGATTCTGCTCCGCGATGACGAACGCGCTCTCTCCCCCCTCGCGCACTTCATTTCGAACTAGTTTTCGCCACGGAGAATGAAAGATTGAATTGCCTAATATATGCGAGTGAACTTTGCGTGAACCCTCCGGAGGCTGCTGACCTTCAGATGACCCCGGCGGGCTGACATCACTGCGGCTCCGCAGCGCGGAACAAGGCGGAGAGGAGAAGCGCAGCACAGGATTTGTATTTTTTTTTAAAGAAGATAAAAAATAATACAATCTCTCCTCTTGTGGAGAGAAACTAAAACGCACGACGCAGTTTATTTAAAAAAAAAAAAACACACTTTTATCCATGTGGTTTGTTTTTCCCCTGATCGCTCGCTCTGCGCAACAAAGGACGCTTTTAACGCACGAACAAAGCGTAACGCGCACACGGCTAAAATTAAAATCTTTCTTTTTTTTATGTACAAAACTACTTTTCATAAAAGTATTTAATGCACCGAATCAATGGGATTTACATTTTTTTTTTAAAATATATTTTATTGATAGGTATTTGCGAGCAAACAATAAATCCAAACCTTCAAGGTCAAATTAATGGATTCTTTAAAAAAAAAACCCACCACAAATACTATTTATAAATATCATATGTACTGACTTGACTACAATTTTTGTTGAATTAATGAGGTTTGATATGATTTACTGTCATATTTTTACATTTCACAGCCAAACCTCATCGGAAAACTAACTGCTCTTAATATAAAGTCCTATAATCCTACTAATAAAGTGAGACCACGCCCATTTACATTACTTTTATATAACTTTTTAAATGACCTTACTTTTACTTTCTTTAGAAGACATTATGGTTGCTTATCATGTTTTTGCTTCATTACCAAAGAACTTTACTTCAGAATGCAGTGAAATGATTTAAGAAGAGTTTTCATTGATGAATGGCAGAAATGAAAGCGGACTGTTTTTCTTTATTATAAGTCTAAATGAGGAGTTTTATTGTACATTGTAATGAATTCTATAACAAGAAATTTTAGACTTTGAACTGTTGCAATGACAGATTTCTCAGTTTGGCAGGATTAGGGCTTCATGATAATGAGTTGACATTCAAAATGCGGTGATATTGCCTCGTATAGATTAAGATGTACATATGCATATTATGTTAATGTCTTTTATTGGTGAAACAGTTTTTTTCTTCTCACTCCTCTCTTTTGCATTTTAAAATCATATGCTTTGGAATTTGCAAAACACCTAAAACATAATATATCTCAGGTTAGGTGGTCTTTAACTATATATACAGTACATCGCACACATTCACATCTCAATACATTTGAGAATATATATATCTATATATATAACAGACTCTACATTTGAACAGTGGAAGCCTTCACACTGTTGCGCTGCTTCCAGCAATTAATCACCTCAAACGGGTGTGACACCGGAGTGGATTCGGCGACGCTGCAGCTGCTAATGCGTGTTGTTGCGTTGGCGCCGCTCATGTTTTGGGGAGGCGTCCTGCCTCCGAGTGTTGTTGGTATTTCACTCAGCGGGAGCCACTTGTGACTTATTATTTATGACTGAGCACGCCGCCGACTGAAAATCAGCTAAATCATGGATAGGCCGGCTCCGGAAGGGTTTCACAAACCTCCAATTCTGCAACTTCTATTGTTGCTGTGGATCTTTTCAATGGAAGAAATGTCATCCGCCCTCCAGTTTGGATTCAATAATTCATCGTCATGATGTGAGAACTTTTTGCTGAAGTCTTAGAAAACAAAAAGGTCATATTTTCCCAGATGATGTCTGGGTTTTGTGGTTTGTTTGTCTGTGTTTGGTATGTGGAGGACGGAATGGAGCGGACGGGCACACTTTTACTTTCACGCCTCGAGGATTCCAGCGAAATGTGGCAAAGCAACATTCCTCAACGTTCCAGAGGCACCTGGTTGTTTACTGGCAGTGATGGTTGGTTCATACGTCCATCTATCCATCCATCCATCCATCCATCAACTATCCATCCATTAACCAACCAACCAACCAACCAACCAACCAACCAACCATCCACTGAAAGAGTCCTGAAGGCCACACCCCCTCCTGAAGGCCACACCCCAACCTGAAGGCCACACCCTCTCCTTCGCCAGTCAAATCCAGTGTCAGGGTGTGTTTGCTCATGCACAGTCAGCTCCCCAATATGAAAATCATTTACATAAAAAAAGGCAGATCACTACGCTGCCATTGGACACAACCGTGCTATGCTACATGCTATATGTATGTTCACAGTGCATTCGTGGATTGACACCGGCGCTGCTACGCTCTCTAGCTAGTTGGCAGGTTAACAGGCAGGATGACAGTGCTGGAGCCAAAGACATTTTCACAATGATGGCTGCAATGCATTATGGGAGTTGGGTTGGCAGTCTTTCAAATGTCTTTATTTAGGGTTATATTAGGTCCGTTGGCGTCGGTAATGATTGTGTTGTGTTTTTGTTGCTGAGTTCCTGGAGTTAGTTAGTTGATCGAGTTTAGTTTAGTTTACTATTTGGAAGTTGGCAACCAGGAGTGCAGATGGTTTTGTGTGTCATGTGGTCCTGCCATGGTATGCAGGTATGAAGGTAAAAGTTTACTCTTGTCTATTAATCTTCTGCACTGCTCACTGCGATATATAACTGCTACTGATGTAAACATTGATGGTTTTGATGAGCAGTGCCCTGGTGCCCACTGTTGTTGTGACAGCTCACATGTTAATAGTGGGCGGGGCTTCCTGCAGAATGCGGTGCAGTGGTGCAGTGGGCTGGTTGCACGGCGGCCGGTGGCATGTTCGATGGAGGGGAGGAGGTTTTTCTTGAGAGGCAGAGCGCTGCACAGCACACTGATCCCCCGGAGCTCATGAATATTGCAGAGAGCCTCACAGCGGAGCTGAAACAGGAACCCCCGGACCCCCGCACCCCCACCACCCACCCCCCTTCAACACACACCAGCTGACCCCCTGCAGTTCAGCCAGTGTAACAGTAGCCCCCCTCCCCGGCCGGCCCAGGTAATGAATCCACCTGAACATCCACCTGTAATTAGAAGGTGATAATGAACCCGTCCATCAAGATAAGCCGCTTTTTGGCATCAGTGCTCCGCAGGCCGTGGGCGCCGCCGCCAAAACCCAGCGGGCCGCGACCAAACACGGCACAGCTGATCATTTAATAAGGCCGGGCAAAGCCCGGCAGCTTCCAGGGCCGACGGGCGAGCAGAGGCCGCCGCTCCTCCCCGCGAGCCACAGCCTTCTCACACCCGGGCGGGTCAGACCCCGGCGAGTCAGAACCCCCGCGGGTCAAAGCCCAGAGGGTCAGACGTCGTTCAAGCCACTATATTTAGTTACACTTGCACTTCGCCTGCTGGTAATTGAATTGAAGCCGCGTGGCAGAAGCAAATTTATTTTCCACCCGGCTTGTGTATCACGCCAGGGCGAACGCTGGAATCACGCCTCCGCGCTGCAACACGACACGCGAAGCGAAACTGAAGATTAGGATTAATTTCGGGACGCATCAGCAGAAAGTCCTCACGTTTCATATTGTTCTCACCCAGGAAACGGCGGCGGCTGTAATTCCTTCAGTTCCTGCCTCTTTATTCTGTTGGAACGAGACACACACACACACACACACACACACACACACACAGACACACACACACACACACACACACACACACACACACACACACACACACACACACACACACACACACACACACACACACACACACACACACCAAGACAAAGGAGATGTTTCGACATTGAGACACTGAGGAAAGTCAGAAAGTGAAGGTGAAATAGTGTGTGTGTGTGTGTGTGTGTGTGTGTGTGTGTGTGTGTGTGTGTGTGTGTGTGTGTGTGTGTGTGTGTGTGTCTGTCTGTCTGTGTGGGATTTACACATGAGGGCACAGGTGGAGTGAGGAAGAACACAAACATATAAAGAGGATAAAATAAATTTGCAACGACAAGAAAAAACAACCAAATCGAGCGTCGTCTCGATTTCCTCCTCGGCTGTTTGAGCTCGATCGAGTACAACTTGTTTTCATCTCCACATTATGGGCTCAGATGTTCACCGATAAATATAGTCAGAGCTGCTGTCCATATTCTGCTTTCACTACGTCTATAATTTAGTTTGTTTCCAGGGATCTCACGAATATGGAACAGAGTAATACCACTAGTGACCTGTGGGGGCAGTGTGGAGCAGAGTGATATCCCACTCGTGGCCTGGCCTGCTGACGACATTGTTTTCAGCATGTAAAGGATGTTTCCAAAACGTTGTCGTGTAAACGGCCAACTTTTCTGAAACAAAAACACAAAAAATATGCGTTTTTAATCAAAACATTGTCTAACAGAAGTCTTCCTCACGACCTATTTTCTTGTAATCTTGTCAAATAAACGACAATAAAACGAGTCAGATTTTAAAACCTTTACACTCGTGCAGTTTCTCTGCTTCTAAAGCATCAACTTCCTGATTGACAATCCCGCCCACTGACAGACGCTGAGATGAGGAGATGTTTCGTCGTTTAAAAAAAAGAAGAAAAAAGCCTGAAGTCGTAATGCGACTACCCCCCCCCCCCCCCCCCCCCCCCCTCCCCCCACCCTTACACATCTGTTTGCAGAGCGAGTTCCAGGCACAGGCCCCCCTGTGGTCCAGTCAAGTGCACGTCATGGTGCGCACCGTACAAGACAATAGCTAATAAACATCGACTGCGCGGGCGGATTGTGATTGGTTAAAGATGTGTACCGCTGGCCGGAGGGACGGAGGAGAGACTCATTACAAACTAGAAGGCAATAAAGTGAGCTCATTTACCGCTAACAGCCTAAGTACCCTCAGCAATGGGTCCCCTGCTGGAAATTTGGGTCGATGCAGAAGCAGTAATTACACTTCTGTCTAAGTGTCTTAATGTGACTGCCTTCATTGTTTACCTTTCTGTCTCCTGAAAAAAACAAAAACAAAACAACAACAACAACAAAAAAAAACCCACCGGCTGATGAATCGCTTTCATTTCCATCAACTGCTGGTGTTTTCTCCCAGCGTAACGTCACTTTTAGCCTCCTGATCAGTCCGCCGCTGGAGAAAGAGCTTCATTGGAGACGCGTTATTGCGGCGATCAGTTTGGAACGTTTGAATGTTTTACGTATTCGAACTGTTGCAGGGATCATCAGGAGATTTAATCAGATCAAAGTATAATAGGTTCAGATGAGATAATAAAAAGTAGTTCAGTTGTGGATTTTCTAATGTCAAAAAAACAAAACAAAAACGGAGTTGTTTTTGGTATCCCTCACCGTTTGTGACCGGGAAGTCAAATTCAAACCACTAATGGAGGATTGGAACAATATTTATTTTATAATAATGAAAAACTGCAACTCCCCCCCCACCCCCCCCAGTGATTTCAGAATGAACCACCAAAGTGAGACTAGAAAGTGGCAGGTTCCTCCACAGCACCAGGAGCTTCCGCCTCAGCACCATCTCCTTAACCTGCTCGGAGCCCCCGCCACCCCGCCCCCGCAACCCCCCCCCCCCCCCCCCCCCCACCCCCCCACCCCGCCCCGCCCCACCAGGGCCCAGCCATGATGAAGTGGTCTTAGATTGAGAAGCCAGAGGTTTGCGGTGAGGTGAGCCGTCCGTCAGTCAGACCGGGAGGGAGGGTTCTCTGGCTTGAGGGGGGATTACCGGGCATTCAGGGGCTTCACATGATCAGAGAGGCACTCCACCATCTCCCCACCACCTCCCCACCACCACCCCCAAGCCTCTGGACCCCCCCCCCCCCCCCCACACCCCTCCGGGCCCCCGATTTCACAGGGATTAGCACACAAAGTCGCCTAATCTCTCCCTCCACTCTCTTACCTATTGATGACCATCTAAAACATGAACCCACACACACACACACACACACACACACACACACACACACACACACACACACACACACACACACACAGATTCTTACAGTACAGTACAGTACAGTAAGAATCTGACAAACAGTGCAAGAGTCCAGCTGAAAGTCTCATACGAGTCAAACTAAAATGAAGAAAGGAGGATTTAATGAATGCAGAAGAGTGTCGACCGCCGTCTCCCTGAGGGCGGAGGACAAGATCAGATCTCTTCAGAGCTCTTCGGAGCAGCGGCGTCGCCACGGTCCGGTGAAAACACTGCAACTCCCACCCTGACGACTGTTAATAAAGTCACCGTTCTTCCAATCATCAGACGGATGCAATGCAAGTGCAAATATAAATATAAAATATTAATTACATTTAATAAATAATTCACCAATAAACAAACTGAAATACATTAATAAAATAAAATAAAATAAAATAAAATAAAATAAAATAAAATAAAATAAAATAAAATAAAATAAAATAAAATAAAATAAAATAAAATTAAATTAAATTAAATTAAATTAAATTAAATTAAATTAAATAAAATAAAATTAAATTAAATTAAATAAAATAAAATTAAATAAAATAAAATTAAATAAAATTAAATTAAATTAAAGTTCCAAAAAAGTCGATATAAAGTCTAGAAATAAGTTGCTACCCGGCAACCCTGACCAGGATCAGCAGGATAGAAGATGCATGAATGACAATTAGTAGCTAATAAAGAGACAATGCTTTTTTTTTTAACAGTCTAAACTCTCTGAGTTTAAGCAGTAATAAACAACTGGGGGGTCGCGGCACACGAATGGGCCACTTGTTTATTTCCAGTGCGTCGCGGGCCTTTGAGTTGATAAATAAAGTTATGACACACAGAGCTAAACACAGGAAGGACACAAAAGGCCAGATATGGATGTTATTATATTGGGGACTGAGGAGGATTTCTGTATATATGACTGTGACACTGTCATTTCTCACTTATGTTACTAATAAAGGTTTGTCTTGTCTTGTCCTTGTGGACACGTCCCGGACTTTTACAAAACTGGATATTTCCCCCCGTACATTTACAAAAAAAAGCTGCTATGAGCAGCCAAACGTGTAGGGGGCAGTGTAACGTAAAGCAAAGATCCGAATCCTGGAAAAAAACACGATGTCACGTATGGCACAAGTAATTTCCTGCTCCATCAGCGGAACCGTTCATTTGCTTGGAGCGATAAAGAGGCGGAGCTCGTCTGAATGTGGCGTCAGAATACGATGACGATGAATAAGATGAAGCTTCGTCTCATATTGTGATGTAACTCTCCGCCTCCCCTCTTCAGATGCAGCTGCTTTGTGTGTAAATGTGAGAAAAACAGAGAAATATCGCAGTTTTTTTTTTTAAACGGAAATGTGGACGGAGACACTAATAAAATCAGCCTTCAACTGATATTGCTAATTTAAATTTATCTTTAACATACTCAAGATACCAAGCAAAAGAATGGTGAAAAACAATGTTTCCAGGCACTATGCACTTTTTTTTTTTTATCAAGACAGTAGACACATAAGAATTAAAGAAATCATTCTGGTTCTACAGGTTTCTACCTGATAAAGTTTATTTAGGAATTGAACAGTCGGCACAATTTCATGGTGGCAAAAGATCAGAAGCACAAAAATCAAGACCTTTTTTTTTGTTCTAAAATGACAATTCAGCAAAATTCACTATTTCTGAAACTGCGGGGGAAAAAAATCCCCACAAAAAAAACCAAACTAAAACAAAACCTGTCTGTACGGCTTTGTTTATTTTTGTCCAATCTTCTTTAAAGGGTAAATAACTTGTGTGCCCATTAAGTGTGGCAGTACTTCAGGCCGGTACCCAGCGGCAGAACACAAGACGTCTAATTCAATCAGAAAGCCCGAGGGCGGCCGGCGCGGCTAACCGCATCACGCTTAAGCATCTTGATTTTGTCAGAATTATCGAAAATGACAAGTGAACTCGAGGTGAACCAGAGAGTCGGGGTGGAATCCTCGTATTGGCATTTCTTAATCTGAGCGGGGCGCTGCCGGGAAAATCAATAGCGCGCAGCCGAGCTGCTGGTTTTCTCCCCGCGAGTCGGAGGGAAATAACTGGCGTACAGAAACACAATCATAAATACAGGATGTACAGTGGAGCACTGCAGCCTCTGCTGTCATTTCTCGGCTTAGTCACTCATGTTTAAGAATAAATATGCTCATAAAATGGATTTACTACCATTATATTATCCTACAAACAGACAGAATTGCTTCTGTTAACAGGTTCAATGCAATATTTTGGATTTGTTACTGAGCAATATAATGAGTAAAAGGCAAATCACAGAAAGTAAAGAAATATATTAAAGATTTAATAATACAATAATGGAATACATTAAAGCTTGACTGAGAAAATAAAATTAATACATGAAAGGAAGCAACGAGAAATCTTAATCTGAAGCGATTAGTACTATGAAAAGCTTTAAATCCTCTCTCACTCGTATCTCTTCCACTGGTTTGACTCTGTGTTTTTGGTATTTGGCGTCCAGATCCCCCTCAGGTATGACGTCAGAGAAACTGATCCGCGATCGTGTCAGAATAAAGAGAAAGAAATCAAACTGTAAGAGTCCCTGGGACTTATTTTCAACCAACTCTGTTCAACCTACATAGATTATATTATAATATCAGCGCTTGATTACAGGGATTTATTTCAGAGATTGGTTCATTGAGTCATCTACAAGGTGGAGAATCCAAGAACCTCCAGGTAGCGACTTTAGTCCAGTCCAGTCCAGCCAAGTCCAGTCCAGTCCAGTCCAGCCCAGTCCAGCCATGTCCAGTCCAGTCCAGTCCAGCTAAGTCCAGTCCAGCCACGTCCAGTCCAGTCCAGTCCAGCCCCATCCAGTCCTGTTGAGTCCAGTCCAGTCCAGTCCAGTCCAGTCCTGTTGAGTTCAGTCCAGTCCAGCCATGTCCAGCCAACTCCAGTCCAGTCCAGCCAAGTTCAGTCCAGTCCAGCCATGTTCAGTCCAGTCCAGCCAAGGGGCCACATTCGGCCAAGTTTCAATTTGCCTGCTATAACAGTGGCATAATAACATCTACAAATTAACTTCAAAGTGTTTTGTTGTCGTGGCACCAAATGTAAGTTTTAGCAAAACGGTTCACAATTACTAACAATAATTACTCCAATCTCAATGTAAAGTCAACCTCAATTTGAACTTTCTGGTGCAAAAATGCAATGAAATGTCCAAGAATCGTGCCTAACGTATGTTTTTAACTCACAAACACACCAGGTCTCTGTGCTCGTCTCCAGAGAACGTTCATTAAGTTCAAATGACATTCTTCACCTAAATGTTCCTCGTGTTCGGACTGAACTGGGAACTCAGGCTTTTATTTTCTCTGCCAGGATCAACCTTCAAACAGAAGCTAAAATGTCTGAACTCGTATCCCTAAATCATGTCCGTTCTTTATTACTTTTCAAAGAGTGAGGACCGATAAATCTGTGTTCATGTTTCTCATGTTTTTACAGTTGATGAACTTACAATTTTATTGCACTTTATTCTAATTTGCCTTCAAATCAGCATTTTATCTTTGATAACTCGTCTATGGAAATCTGCACCATCTCACTAACTATTCTGTTAATTGTGTCAAATTAGTTTTCCATGTTTGAAATCTAATGATGTGGTGTGTGTGTTGTGGACCTCTTGGCCTGGTCACCCTCGTAAAAGAGATCTTGAGCTCAATGGGTTGTATTTTCCTGGTTGAATAAAGTTGAAATGAAAAAGAAAAAAAAAAAAGGCATGTTGGAGTTCTGTATTTTATTCCAGAGCGAAATGGCTTCGCAAGTGATTCATGTTTCCATTGAGGAAACAGGCGTTTGCTCTCGCAGCCTCTTTAGCAACGCGGCCGTTCCACCTTCCTGGTACGAACACAAGGCCACGGGGAGGAGAGAGCCAGCGCAGAGGGACAGAAGTGTGGAAACAGGAAAAAGTCGGAGGGACTCCTTTCAGTCCAAACAAACTTACTTTTCATCAGGTGCTATTACACGTCCCTTTCACATTTACTGGATTGAGGCCATGCGGCATAACCAAGGTGCTGACAGCGGCTGATTACTGCCATAAGTCTGCAGCCTTGGAGGAGGGGGGTCACCCAGAGGACAGGAAACCAGAAGGGCCTTCCTGAGGGCCAACACTGACCCCGGACTGCAGCCCCGCCCACAGGGCGGACCGGTACCCGCCAAGCCCCGCCCCCACCGTGAGCCCCCCAACCCCCCCCCAAACCTTTCTTCTTCTCTTCTCTGTCTGCCTTCCTCTCCTATTCCTCCTGGTGGGTTCCTGCTCTCTTCCCATCAACGTGGCAGCCGGATCAATGACCAACTGACGATCCGACAGAAAAGTCAAAACTTCAGGAATAAAGTTAAGTCGTCAAACGTTTAGAGTGTTGAATGGAAAGTTAACCCGAAGAAAAACCCTCTTCGTTGTCCTTGGGCCTCTTTAAAAAAAAAAAAGATTCTGTCCACACGCCACTATGAACACGGCTCAACACAATGTAGTACATATGCCAGGCCTTTAGGGGGCACTGTGACTCACCAAACACACCAAAAACACAGAAGAAGACATCATCATTTTCCACAAAGGTGAGAAATCTTTGCCCTTCCAGACGTCAAAGCCGAGTCTGCCCCCCCCCCTCTGGAACCCGTGTTAAAAAAAAAAAAAAAAAAAGAAAAGTTTTCATGCTCCTGAAATGCTAAAATGCGGTGCCACATGGTTGATCGGACAAAAACGATGCATTTACATGAAAAGGATGTTCTCGTTTGGACAGGCCCTAAAAATTACTTAATTTTATGAACATAATAAAATATATGCATGAATAACAGTTAAATGTAATTTCAACAAATGAATAATGAAATATTTTATAAAAAAAAAAAAAACTTGATCTCCACTTTCAACACTTCAAACTTTCCCAGAACAATTTGACTTAGTGCATGAAATACATTTTTTTAATACATAAATACATAAAAAAAAGTCTGGTGGTAATAACAATAACAATAACAATAATAATAATAATATCAAAACTTGGGGCTTGTTCTTAATTTTATTTGACTTTATTCTTGAGATTAAAACTTCACATTTCTTGCATAAACAGAAACAGATGTTTGTAATATTTACGGTGACCCACCGCTTTAGCTCTATTTCTCAGTTTTCCTATAGCTATTGAATTATATGAACATGCTGAACTGACTATTTCACAATAAGGAAAAAAAATTGTCTTGAAGAACAATCTTCAAATGTTGGGAATAAAGAAAAGCTGTGACTGGACTACTGTATTTTTTATGAACTGAATGCAGAAAAATAATCTTGGAAAAAGTTCAAAAACAAAAAAAACAAAAACAAAAATACACTACAAATAATCATGTTTCCATAAACAAGCAAGAATGGTTCATTATCCCTGATCAAACATGTAATGTCAAAAACGTTTTATACAATTATTATTAAAAAAAGAACAGTTAAAAGTTGCTCTCGTTAATGTCTGTTATTGTCTGTTATTGTGTGTATTATTTAATTCATTCATCAACCAGAATCTTTTCAATTGAAGATTTGGGATCAAATCCGAAATGCGGTATATATATAATTTACTTTATTATTGTATATCATGTCTCATTACTAGAATGAAGTCAAAACAGCTTTTAGAAAGCAGACCTAACAGCTTTAGAAAAAAAAACCAACAACCCTAAATGATCATAAAAAACAACCAGAAAACAACTAAAGTGCTTCATTGAAGGCAGATATGAACGTGAGGAATCACCATCATCTCTTCATGATGTCGGCCGAAGCAGAGAAGCTTGACTTTAGAGATGCTGCCACACCAGGAATGTCTTCAATCAGGCAGGAAACGCTGAGAAATCAACTTGTTGTGTGCGTCTGGAGTTCCTACTCACACGCAACACATATCAGGTGACTGCGACGACCAATCAGAGCAGAGTTCTGCTTTAAATGACGGCAAAAGCTATTTGTGAAAACTGTGTTGTTTTTTTTCCTTCAGCGGGATCGTATTGACATAATAAAAGCTGCATGAGCTCCAAACCGTGCAGAAGCCATCAATAAGCAGGTAGTATATCACTCCTCTCCATTTCCTCGTCTGTGGTGGAAACCATTCAACATCTGTTTTTAAACGACGCTGAACCAGCGGCTCAATGTAGTCGGGTAGTGAAACCATCAATCCGTCACTGAGTTGTTTTGTTCTCTGTTTGCCTTTTGTCTCTCCGTGTTTCTCCTCCTCGCCTCCACTCATCCGACGGCTGTTAATCAGTCGGCCGGCGAAGCATCGCCACCGCCGCCGCCGAACCCGGGGAGAACGTGGCTCCGCTCCTGGTGGAACAACCGAGAGAACCCGGCTCGCCACGAAAGAGAACGGGCATAGACACGCTTCGGTTTCTGCTCTCGCCGCCAACGAGAAAAGTCTGCTGGCCTTCCCCCAAGACAAACCCTCCACCAGAGCCATGTGTTCCTGCTGCTGCGCGGCGACGGCGGCCGGGAAGCAGCGGCCAACAAGAGGCGCCGCATAAAGAAGCTTCTGTGTGGCGGCCCTCGAATCCAGATAACGCTACCTCTCCAGTGAAGCACTGAGGTTGCCAGAGGAACGTCTGATCATTCGTCCTCCATCTTAAATACCTCATTGAACCCTTCCGAACCGACAGACCAATGTCATTCGGTCAGCATTGGGTTGTATCTTTGTTTTAAATGTATATAAATACATTTCTCTATCTTTGTGATGGGAAAGACAGACCTCCAGGTCGCTCCTGCTCCTGGCCCACAAACCGTTGTTTCAGTGGATAATCTGAACCTCGGGTTGAGCGTCACTGAAACGTCTTGAGCCATCACCGATCACCAATGGTCAGGAGAATCCATCAGGTTCGACTGTAATGTTCTGGAAGGCAGAGATCAAGAGAAGCCACATTTCCCCTCACAGAGACGAACACAAAACATTGAATATGTTTCAGAAATGTGTAACGTGAGCTCAGATCACACACACACACACACACACACACACAAACAAACAGAAAAACCTGGCGTCGTCTTGCCAGAGTCGGTGGATTCTAAGAGTTGTTGTCAAAACTAAAAACTAAGCATCCTTGAAATTGCTTTTTCTGAATGAATTACCTGCAAATGAAAAAAAGCAAACCGCTGTTGTCTGTGGCCTATTGTATGTCTCAGAGTGTATTTGGAGCATGTTGTGGAGTATCAGTCGCTCATTCTGCAGAGTAAAGCACATTGGCTCCCGTATGAATGAGAGCAAACATCCGTCCAACTTATCTCTGAGAGCAGACTCGGGCTCTGTGCCTCGTAATTGCAGGTTCATACACAGAACTCGTGGACACACTAAATAGCTTCTTTGTGGGAAGCTTAAGAATACCACTCATTTCCCCAATGCACCCCCCCCCCCCAACCCCCCTCCCCGCGCTTGTTTGTCGAGTCCAGATCAAATGAAGGGGGAAACACACTGTGAAAACTGGACTTCGCTCACTGGTTTTTCAATACCAAGCTGTATTTATATCACGTGTAAGGCTCTTACACTGAAATATCCACGCTGACGAAAGGCTGGATACAGTTCCTGGGATCATTTATCTAAATCTGGAGCCGGGAGTGGATTCGCCGCGCAAAAACCTGAGCGCGGTAAAGCCTTCCTGTGGGCCAAAAATAGCCCTGGAAAGTTGGCGCTGGCCTGTGTTTGACTCCTGGATCTCCCTGCCCCCTCTATACATCCCTTCGCCTGATGAAATCTCCTCCTCCTGGTTGAGGTTTGCAGAGCCCCTCCTCCACCACCCACAGGAAAAAAAAAGAAAAAAAGAAGAAAAAAAAAGGGTAAAATTCCAGCCATCTTTGAAGCGTCTCTGCCGGTCGGTCCAACAATGAGATGCTCTCCGGTTGCCTTTGTGCTTCGGGCCTCTCAATGCAAACAAGAGCTCTGAGAACTGCGTTTTCATTGTCTCATCTTCAAGGGGGCAATAAATAAGAGTCCGGACAGCCAGACAAGCTGCTACAGGGCGAGAATAAGAATTGCTGTTGTTAAAAAGGCCGGCTTTCAATCAAAGTCCATTCAGAGAATAGTCAGGGTTTTGTGTGAACGCATGTCGTGCCTATTAATGAACATACAAAAGGGGCCGTTTTCTTGATTTGTGGACGGCTACCGTGGAGAATGTGCTGTGACCACAGGCGGTGTGTAGGCGCATCTACCTCCGATCGACCACCGGCGTCTCCTTCGCAGGAGGACCGACTTGGAATTTTGACAAAGCGCGCGAATTTATTATTTATTTATTCATTTTTCCAAGAGAGAAACCTTCAAATTGAGTTTGGACCGGGTCCCAACAGCAGAAGAGCCTCGCTTTGGCCCACAGGTGCAGAACGCGGCGGAATGGTATCAATAAACCGCAGCGCTGGGTAATCAGCAGCAGCTCCAATCGCAGGCTGCTTATTGCCTCTGGGAGTTAATACCATAAGATCCATTTCAAATTTGGAGCCATTCCACCAATTAAGTTTTGCTCAGCGAGCCCCCTCCCCCCCCCCCCCCCCCCCCGCAGAGTGTTATCACTCACGTATCGACATTGTTCGGCTTGCCAGAGAGAAGACGGGGGTTCGAGGCTCTTGACATCTTGAGAATGAAGCCAATTGATGACGGCCCGGGAGTAAAGACTCAGGCAGACTGAAGCTCTCATTAAAGAGCTCCAGATGTGCGCCAGATGTCGGGAGTCTCGTCATTTAAAAAAAACCCAAAAACAAAACACACAAAATGAACTGGTTGGGACTTGGAAACATCAGATTACTTTACAGAAGCGATAAGAAGCTTTCCAAGACACAGCAGGTCTGGAAAACAGCTGGAAGATGCTGCGGAGCTACTTAAACCAAATTAGATCATAAAATGTAAAGGTACATAAAAAGAAAAAAAAAAGAAACCCACACAAACGGTGACAGTAAAATGACTTGTGTCTGTTATGACGTTTAACTACATTAACTTACATTAAAAGTCAACATCAATCACACCGTTTGTAAAAGACGCGCTTGTTTCACACACAGTCGCCACTTTGAATACCAGCAGTTGTGCCATGATTCATTAGCAGGCTATGCTAATTAGCCAGCTAACACCACAGGTGCAGCCATTGTTTGCGTAACGTCCCTCATGAGGGATTGTGGCTCCATGTTTTTAATCCTTCCTCATTCTGGGAGTGGAGGGCCGCTCTTCTCTAACCCCCAGAGGAAACAAAAAATAAATAAAAAAGACAAACAGAAGCTCTTAGCTCATAGCTAGCCTGGGACTCGATGAATTTCAGTGGATCAATCCCATCAGCACTGTGACTTCTGCTTGTTTGCAGCCTGCGTACTGAATCCTTCAACCTTTATTCATCTGTTTCAAAGTCATTTAATATGTTTTTGCTCTTTCTTGAAACAACAGAAGAGCTTCAACCCTGATATTTTCAGGTGACTTGCTCAATAAAGATGCTCACATATCTTTTTTCACCTGCTGAGAGACTTAACAGTTCCAGTTGTCTGCACTTGAATGGCGTTGGGCAACGTTTTGACTGGACGTGTGGTGAGATTTCGGGGCTTTGCAGGATGTGTGGAGCTGCAGAGGAGAACAGAGCGGCGCCGCTACACTCCATGTATGGATGTGCGCTGGTATGTACGATGTGCTGGATTCTTGCTGCTTCAACGTGGAAGAGACGCTTGGGGGGGGGGGGGGGGCTGTTGGCAGTGTGAACTATGGATGAACTGTAGGAGGGAGTGCACTCAAAGGTTGGAAACAGTGGGGGTAAAAGAAACTCCCAGCACCCCTCCTCCACTTCCACAGTCCCCCCTCCTCCCCCCACTTCTTTCTTCAATCAGTCATACTGCACCGACAATGGTCTCGTTTTCAGGCATTCCTCCACGCACTGTCAAAAGACCAGTAATCTTTTTCTTACGTCTCCTTTTCTCTGTCTTCACCCCCCCACGAAGCCCCGCGCTCTCCTCACATTCAGCCTTCGCTGAATGAAGACGCCTCTCGCAAGGCGACACCCACATGAAAAGCATTTTGTATTTGACGAAAGGCACCGACAGAAGGACAAACCCGGGGGAAACCTTGGCGAGATGACACTGCGAGATGCCTTCGCGCCTCTCGGCCAAGGCGAGTTCGCCTCCTTCGCTTGTCGGCCACTGGAGGCACATTGATTTTTCAATCCGGGAGGTTAGCGCATGGTGTAACGAGAGGCGTCTGCATTATTCATCGTTTGCCAGAGATAGAAACCGCGTGTGACCTAAATACCCTGCGATGGATTCTAAAATAACAACAGGAAAACAGTGACAGACAGGTAGCCAGACTCAGAGTGAACCAGGCAGACAAAGGAAGGGAAGGAGGGGGGGGGGGACCAGGAGGGATGAACGTGTAGGTGTGACTGCAGACTGACACCTAATTCTGGCATGTTGGCCAACGTGAAAGCAGGAATAAACACATTCTCTCTCTCTCGCTCTCTCTCTCTCTCTCTCTCTCTCTCTCTCTCTCTCTCCCCCTCTCTTAAAACATAACGAAACTTGAAACGTCCTCCTCCTGCAGTGTGACTTCTGTCTGACTCATGCGTTACACTTTAAGAGCACACTTTATGTAAAGAAGATGTATTTTTTAAGTGCGTTATATAAGAAGTGGTGACACAGAAAAGAATGAACTCGGGTTTGTACATGATTAATAAGAAGCACAGGATTGGAGGAGCTTTGGCGACGGAGCCAGACGGAGTCTGAAGGACTGTTTCACTCAATAAACACAAATGTAGAACTTCTCATGTTGTTTTGCATGCATTGCAAAAGCGAGCAAGAAAAGTAGGATTTTTAAAGAAACAAAGCACGATGAACAAGTTTACAGGAGGAGGATGGTGGGACGGATGGATGGATCATTAAAGAACATCACCGGTGGAAGTAGAGAGGAAGAAGTAAATAGGAAGAAGTATAGAGGAAGAAGTAGAGAGGCAAAAGGAGAGTGGAAGAAGAAGAGATGAAGAAGTGAGAAAGAAGTAGAGGGGAAATGGTAGAAAAGAAGAAGTACTGAGGAACAAGTCGTGAGGAAGAAGAGAGGAATAAATAGAGAGGAAGAAGTAGAGAGGAAGAAGAAGAGCGGAAGAAGAGAAGTAGAAAGTAGAGAAGAGAAAGTAGAGAGGAAGAAGTGAGGACTAAATAGAGGAAGAAGTAGAGAGGAAGAAGCAGAGAAGAGAAAGTAGAGAGGAAGAAGTAGTGAGGAATAAGAGAGCAATAAATAGAGAGGAAGAAGAAGAGAGGAATAAATAGAAAGGAAGTCGAGAGGAAGAATTAGTGAGGAAGAAGTAGTCAGGAAAAAGAGAGGAATAAATAGAGAGGAAGAAGAAGAGAGGAAGAAGTGATGAAGAACTACTCCCATGTCTTCAAGTGGACCAGAGTTCAGTAGTTTGATCTGGATCAGAGTGGGGGCGTTCACACCTGACCACAGGAAGATCAAACACTGCTGGTGTGAATCTGTCGGTCCTCCCTGGTGTTTTAACTGTCCAATACAGTGAAGTCAAACGCTGAAGGACACGTCTCCTCTCACTGGACACGTCTCCTCTCACTGGACACGTCTCCTCTCAAAATGAAACCGATGGACAGTTTGTCCAGCACTGCTTTAGATTCTCCAAAACGTACAACTGAACCGTAGATTACAGAGACTGTGTGTATGCCGGAGCCCTCAGTCTTCTGGGGAATTCCTCTTGTAGCTACATTCATGTTTAATTCATGTTGAATCAAACCGTTTCAGCTCTGGATTGATTAAAACCAAAGCAGCTGCATGGTTCCTTCCCACCAAGAGATCACACTGGCCACTCCCTTCTCCCTATATGGCAGCAAGGTTACCTCCCATCATGGTGCTCGTCACAGCTGGCAGGACGCTCCGGGCCCAAACAGTTGTTGGTGGTGGGGGGGTGAAGAGGCGGCGGTGGGAGGTGGTGAGGCGGTGGTGGGGGGGATCAGGAATGTTTCCGTAAGCATCTCGATATGAGAGGAAGAAGTACGCCGACATTTCCCCTGTCAAACGAAGGCTTTGATAATCCGTCAGGTCGGAAGCAGGTGGGAGGCTGACACGTTGGAAGTACAGGTAGACAATACCCCCCCCCCCTACCCCCAAGGCCAGATGGGAGGAGAGCATGGAGGAGGTGGGGGGTTGGGGGGAGGGGGGTGAGTGACAGGATCCACTATCCAACATCCTGACATGATCATGTGAAGGGTGACGTGTATGAACTATAAGCAGGAAAAATACTGTTCCTCAGGTTGGATTCAGGTTTTGAAAGCACCTCTGGTGATCAAGACCTGATTACCAGAGGTCTTGATTACCGGAGATCTTGGGGAACCTTTGTTGTACTTTATTAGACCATTACCTGCACTAGACCTGCAGGTCATTATCTTGCCTCTTGTTTGGCCACGAGTTCATATGCATATAAAAACACCAGGTCAATAGTTTGTGTTTGAACTGAAGTGAAACTATCAGACTTTGTATTGGTTTACTTTTGCCTGAACATGGCAGACTATCTTTTCTTATATTTGCTTTCGCTTGTATTCATTAGAAAATCACAGTTCAACTAGATTCGATTTGTACTAATGTGAAATTATCAGTTAAGTTTCTTGCTTTTGTTGTCTTCAACTTGTGTATTGGTCACCTTTGCTCATTCAAAACTACTCGGTACTGTATATTGGCCTTTATAATAATTTCATAATAGAAATAATTCAAAGTTGCTTTGGAGCATCGCCACTTTAAGAAGTTTCTGGGATGAGAAGTTTTGGACTTCAAGCCAAATTAGTTCCAATCTAAAAAAAAATTGAGAAAAACAAAAGCACGTGCGTCGTCCTCTGAAGGATTTCATCTGTTGAACTTTGGCGTTGTTAAGAATTTGCTGCAGTCTAAATGTAAAACTTCCAATGAATTCATTAATGTGATTGAAATACAAGGTGTCCTTTGTCTGCGTCCCATCTCCTCCTCCCTGGCGGAGTTGACGGTGCTGCTGGAGCTCCGTGAGGAGTTTGATGTACGAAGCCCAGTTCAGCTTCCTTTGCCAATCCCAGCGGAGCTGGAGGCGGCGAGGGGGGGGACCGGGGGGGGACCGGACCGGCGACCCACCGCGGGGTGCGTTTGAGTGCCTTTCTCCCCCGGGGACTCCGTGACGGCAATCATTAGCGTAAAACACCAAACGGCAAAATTCATCAGCTCTGAGGTTTTTTTTCTTGTTGTTTTGTTTTATGGGTTTTGATGTTTTTCTTAAGAGTTCAGACGTGTTCAGTCATGTCTCCGTCCGACCAGCCGCCGTCTCTTCTTTCCTCTCTAATGCGGGGAATTATACAAGCCTCTGCTTTGGTCTCTCTCACCACACAAAGCAGGATCAAGCCGCAGACAGCATGTGCTCCCTTTTTTTAATCTACTTTTTGTTATTGTTGTCATTGGTTTTTCATTCGGATGCTGCAGCGTATTTCATGTCTGAACTCTACCCGCCTCAGTCTCTGAGGTGAGATCAGGCCAATGTAATAGATTCCTCTCATCTAATTTCCACGGAAAAAAATGCCTTTGTCAAATATTATCTTGGATGCTGTAGTTTTACATATATTTGCTTTGATTGCTGTCCAGACAACTGGTAAGTCTGAACTTTCTAGTTATTATTTTAGGAGATATTTTTTTTCAAGATTAGCTGAAATGATCATTTCAAAGCCTCAGAACTTAACAGCTAGAATGAATATCAAACATTGTTGACGCACAAAAGCACCGAGTCATCAACTCTGATGGTCAAACTGGGTTTGTCTCACGCTCAGTTGACCCTCTTGCATCATGTAATAATATAGAATGTAATGGTGACAAATAGTTGTCCTCTTGCATTCGCTTTTATCAACAAAATGAAATGATGTGGGGTTTGAATCCTCGTTCAACACAATGAAAACAATTAGTCTCAACTAGGAGTGTCAACCGTGATCCTCCGGGACCAAACTGGCCTGCAAGAGGCGCCGGTCGGCCCGAAGACGTTTCCCGAGAGGAGCTCAGAGATCCATGCTGCCATGAACGCTATCAAACTGGCATTAGCCTAAAAGCCATGATGTCATAAAGCATCAAGGAGAGGAGAACTTCTTTGAACATTCTACTGCATTTCACACCAAGTTTAATTAGACTTGGTTCAGATTATAGCCACGTTCCATAGTTAATGTTTATTTTTGTGGAAAAATAAAACGAGACATTGTCATCATGTGATACTCTGTGAGACAATATAACCTGTTAAAGCGCCGATAAAGCAAATCTCCAGTTAATGATGTAGGATGACGGTGGGATGTCTTTATTTTATCATTTTAACTTTATTGCCATATTATGAAGGCAATGGGTAAAAAGTGGAGATGTGCTGAGTTTGTATTTATTCTGGATTCTCAACACAAACCTGTCAAGTGTCTTATTATATGTGGGAGCCGAGAAAGTGTGGAGGTGAAAAAAAAAAAAAAAAAAAAGGGTTTGGCAACTATTTGACAGTTGATGGCATTCATACATTTTTAATTTAACCTTGTGCTTATAATAAACTGTTCATTCCTATTACACTGAGTGATATTGACTGGATCCTTAAACGTCAGGCTGTTTCTCTAATGACCGTATCGTCTGCACTGGTGTGAACCTTGAATTCCTGAGCAAGAGTCAAATTAAGTGAAATAAAAAAAACCAAAAAAAAAACAACAACCCTGCAACAACAAGGAAAATAAACCTCTCGACTGTGTGCTGTGTCTATTTACACTTCAGAGCTGAGCTGCTGCAGGAGGATCCCCTCTGGGTGAACCCGCCTGCTGGGTTTCATGTCGGAGACGATTTCTATTTTTTTTTATTAGGAGGTGGGGGAGAGGAGGGAGGGAGGGAGGGAGGGAGGGAGGGGGAACAAGTGGGAGTAAACATGGGGTTTGTATCTGGGGGTTGGAGAATGCACAACTGAGGCTCCGGCGACACAAACGGGAGTGTGTCAGGATGCGGAGGGGAACACCGGGGGGGGGGGGGGGGGGGTTTGGGGGCTGGGTACCGCCGCCGTCCCAGCAAATCACTGTTTTGTGTGTCAATCAGGCCGTCCTCCTGTGGATTGAGTTTTAAAAGAGGAGAGACAACCGGGGCTGGTGCAAGTTACCTGGAGGTAAACTTTGATGGGGCTCCAGCATTCATCTGCACAGTCTCTATGGTTCTGTTGTAAATAATTCTGGATGGTTAGGACAACGAGCAGACTGACCCGATTTACATGTTTGGTTGTTGGTGTTCGTTGTTTGGATGGATGGTCGTGTTCATTGGTTGTTTGGTGGTTAGTTAGTTTGGTAATCAGTCGTTCGTTGGTTCATTGACTGGCTGGCTGGTTTGTTTGTTTGCTCTGATGGTTGTCTGTTTGTTTGTTGGTACGTATCAGGCACATAATGAAGGAAAAGTGTGACTTAAAGCCTGGAAAATACGATACTTGATTATAATGGGATTAAACCAAAATTTGTGGAAAAACATTTTTTTTTAAAAAGAGTCCAACGATGACTATTATTTATTCAACTGAACACACGTGTACTCAGATGGAAACAGAAGATATATTTGTCTTTTACAACTTGGGAACATACTTCCACCTCTTTGTGGCCTTTAAAAAGCACATCTAGTTACTTGTGGGCTCCAATAATGAGTCCTGGTGGATGTATGAGAGGACCTGAGGTTGTCCTCCATCCTGTCGGTCCTGCGTCTCTTCCTGCAGGTATTTCTGTCTACACAGCTCTGAGTTTCTGATCTGTGCTTGTCGGCCCCCCCTGCCTGCCCACTGTCGACTCTTTGTTGTTTCTCCATGTTGTTCCTTTCTCTTTTCGCAGTCCCTTCACTCCAACCGGTGGCAGCCGGCTACCCACCGTCGTCTGTCTGCGGCTTCTTCAAGTTTAAAAAAAAAAAGTTTTTCCTCCTCACTGTTGCTGCTGGGCCTCTCTCCTTTTTTTTATAGGTCATTGTCAACTTGAATATTTCCAGTTGCCAGAGAGGAGTTTATTGTGAAGAGCCACCATGTAGAATACAGAAGTGATGGAGGAGTTTATTGTGACGCAGCTTCCTCTCCTCAGATAACTCAGAACCAAGTAAATCCTTCAAGTAAAATGTATTGGAAGAGTCCTGCTTGAAAAAGTTAAAAGTGTTTTGAACCATATCACATTCATTCAAAAAAATAGGCTGGAGTAAAAAAAAAACAAAAACAAAATGATCAAAATGATGCTTGTGAAGTTTTCATAGTGTTCGTGATCAAGCCTGGACTGTATCTGCACACGGTTGCCAGATCTCGCTGACAATTTCCAGCACAAACATAAGACAAACTCCACTGAATGCAATAAACAACCTGTAAAATCACAACCTCTGCAGAAACCTATGTTTGAATAATCACAATAAATATCTTAATTGATCATTCTTTATCAATAAAGGACGAGACACAAAGGCAAGGCAAGAAGAAAGTAAAAAAAAAGTGGATGAACCAGCAACTCAGTAAAGGTTTGGTCTTTGCACTGCTAAACTATCAGCAAACATTGATTAACGGGTTATTAAAATCCAATTTCCTGGTCTGGGAGTGTCCACATGATGACAACAAACACAATCCTGGGATCATGTCTGTCATGGAAATGTCCTCGCTAACAAACACAACCTGTCGTCCTAATGCTCTGCTTTTAACCCTCCTATTGAGTTAACTTTGATTATTGACAAAGGAACAGTGGCTTGGGGGGGTCAAAGGTGAGTGGTGACCTGTCAGTAACCTCCAACCCTCCGGGGAAACGTCTGGATAACCACAGCCAGGCTCACGAGAGACGCTAGTTCTCATGTCAAACGACTCATGAAGCTCAACAAACTTTCCCACTTTCCCACAGTTCCCAGTTTACCAATATTCCTGGAAGACGAGTGGAACTTACCGGCGGGCGACGGCGTGCTGCCGCTGCTGGACGGCTGCTGGGCCTGGGGGCGGTGGGGCGAGGCCGGGGGCAGCTGGGGCAGCGAGCTGATGACCGAGGGGAACAGGAACGGGTAGACCCCCGGCGTGTAGCGCCTCATCTGGACCAGCGGGGGGCCGCTCTGGGGCTGGGAGGCGCGGCTGGCGGTCTTCATCACAGCGACGGGCGAAAGGCGTGCTTAGCACTGAGCGAGCTGGGGCGTGGGGGCGGAGGGGCCGGGGGGGGCCATCGGGCTGAGCGCCCCCCCCCCCCTCCCCAACTGCTCTTAGTGGGCCTGGAGCCGGCGCCGCGCCCCCTCAGCACTGCGTGGTTGCATGGTGGAGGAGATCAGCAACGTCCAGTCTTCCGCCGACTCCTCACCGCTGTAGCACAAACACACATTAGCGTTAGCGTTAGCGTCACATCTTACAGCTGCGACAAGACGAGGGAAACCGTTCAGGCGAAGGAAATCCAGGCGAGTTCACGGCGGCGACAAACCCAGGGGATTTCCCTGAATGCAACAAGGTGTAGGACTGTCAGCTTGCATTTGTCTGCTCCTCGTTCACGTTTCCACTTCCTGGAGATTAAATTCTCCAGGTACAAGAAGCAGGTGCTTCCAGATCAATCGCTACCAGACGTCCCTCTTCCTGACTGCGTCAACACAACCGGATAATCATATTCAACTAGACGATCTTAAACATCTTGATTTAAACCGATACAGAACATTATTAGTGCTTCAGTTGGAGTATTTGTAGCAGAACAACCTTCAGCATAAGGAGCCACACACTGTTAACCGCAGACGTACAAACGTTTTCAGCAAGTTTGTTGTAAATACATTTACAGTGTCTTTCAACTTCCATAATAAGCCCAACATGAACAATGAAAACCCAATGACATTTTGGATTTTAGCAGTTGGACCGTCATAGAATTACAAGAAGTTCAGGTGTTTTCACAATTGAGCTCGTTTATTTGTTTGCCTGTTTTAGCCATTTAATGCTTTTACCATGATCTTTTGTTGTTTAAAGCTGTAACTGCGAGTCAGATTCAGTATCGTCAGACTTAAAACAAACAAACAAACAAACAAAAACTCCTCTGGTTCCCACAACGACCTGTTATACAGTCTGGTGGTCAGACACTATGGTGGACAGTATTCCCACGGCTCATGATTAAAATGACATCTCCTTCACATCAGAAGTGAATGTGAGTCAGACCACCGAATGAACAAAGTTCACAGTGGGAACAAATATATAAAAAAGCTTCGGTGTTGTATTTCCAGCGGCTGTGTCGGCGTCTGTTATTACAGTAAGGAAACCTCCAGGACCGGTGGGACGATCAGCAAAGGAGGAAATGACAGAAGTATGGCAGGTACATGGACGTGCTGGAAGACACAACAAACTGAGAGCTCGTCTAAAGGTCGAACACAGCAAAGGTAAATACAACTGAAATGTCAACGCCCACATTACGTATATCTGCATTACCCTTTTCTCGGTAACGCTGAGAAGATATGCTTCCTCCCCAAAGTATGAATCAACAATTATTATTTCTAATCGTAATAATGTTATATTACTGAATATAACCAGTGTCATTACGGCTGAGCAACGCAGTCACTCAAATAACAGTGTTCACAGGAAGAAATGCTGCTTGATGAGGTTTGTTAAATTTAAACGTCTTCAGTTGGATTTCTCTCATTTGTTTAGCGATGAAGCTGATGGCAAAGTTCCAGGGTTGACAGTTGTAACGGCTAATTTTGTCACCATTAATCTTCCGACTAATTTTGCGATCGATCCACGTCTAATTAAAATAAATAAAGAGATAAAATGGTTACTTGTTATTTGTGTTCACTTTATTTTGAATACAACTCAGGGACCACAACGTCAAAGCTCGCCTGTACCATGACAAATGTAAATTAAATATCACCCAATATAGTATATCGATCATCCTCAGTAGTGATCGTTATCGTCCATCCCCTCAATTAAACATATCTTGATTGCTGAATTTGTGTGATGGAGGTGGATTAAAGTATCAGGATAAATACTAAAAACCAGAACGGCTGACCAGCGAGTTTAAATGTAGACCTACTTCACCACGAGGGCCGGCGGTCCTAACATGGCTTGACCTCCGTACCAGGGCTCTCACACTGCGACACTGCGAGAGCGACCGGGTTCTTAATCAGCTTAATTGCAAAGTTCGCCGTTGTTCCGACGCCTCCGGCGTGTCGGGAGTCGTTGCGGGGTTCAGGCTGAGAGCTGTCAGTGTGTGCGTGGGTAACAGGTCGACACGCCGTGCAGCCGGCGGAACGGAGGAGAGCTGCTGCTTGTTTTCTTCAGCAGATTCATCCGCCTCCTGGGGGGATTCATGCTGTCATACTCACATTACTATTACAAGTTCGAGCAAGAGGGACACACACACACACACACACACACACACACGCACGTACGCACACACACACACACACACACGCGCGCTTACTTTCAGGAGGTTTAGTGGAAGCCCAACACTTTGTCTCAGGCAGGGATCCGAGGGGAACGGTTTAAAGAGCAGATCCATGAGTGTGAAGGCCTGCGCCACACTAAATCACTGCACTGTGCTTTACGACACTACGAGGAGACATTCACTGGAAAGATGTTTCATCACGACCGCCAGGTGAACAGAGACGCTTCAACACAGACGACACAAAGTCATCCAGCTGCAAAAAAAACAAAACAAAAAAAAAAAATGCACCTGATGAATGTTATTTGCAAAGATGAGCAACAGCACCGGAATTACACACAAAACAAAACTTGATTACTTATTATTTTTGGCTCTGCTGTTTGATGAAGCAGCTTGAAAAGGATTTTTTTGGTTATTATTTGTTTTGCAAGACGATCAAAAGGTCAGATCTGAAATAGATATAACAATTATTATTATTATTATTATTATTATTATTATTTTCTACTTTAAACATACTGTGTTCCATTTTAAAACATTGTTTATTTATTTATTTGATACATTCCGTGTCAACAAAATGTAATGATTGGAAAATCTCATAAACGCGTATTTTATTCCACAAACAACATAACATAAAGATATTGAAATGTGATGCATTTGATACCAGCACACCTAAAAAAACCAAAAAAAACAAACCAAAAAAAACAGAACAACTATGAACTAACTGTAGGAGAGTTTGACTACTGATGAGGTAAATTACCAACATGAGTGGGAATGAAAGTATTATTCTTCGCGTACTGGAAATTAAATACATGAGACTTTTTGGTTCTTACATTGACATTTACATTCACAGAGCGTTCCAAGTTTTTCTTGTGGTTCTAAATAACAACCCCTCTTTGAGTTCTGTTATTTACCACATTAGTTTGGACTCGGTCTGGCCTGAAGTCACACCAGGTGAAGCGTTTTCCTGCACAATTAGACGTGCAGCCGCTAATAATAACTGAATTGAGGCCATTAAAGACAAGCAGTAACACAGACGGGCTAAAAGTTGGGCCTCTTAACCAAGTCGTCAATGTTTGCAGTCAAAAGCGCTGAACTCTGAATGAATGACCTCTGACTAACTGTGGCGGAGGGACCGAGAGCCTTTCAGGATACATTCAGATGCAGGTCCTCTACTTCTGCCATGTTTGTCAGTTTAGCGTATTATTGTTCGTCTGCAGTTCAGTATTTGCAGCAAAAATGTACAAAATGTGCAAATGGACGTGCAATTTCTCCAATTATCAACTTCCTGCTAATGCTTGTTAAGTGTTCTAGTCTGTACATCAACCTCCAGATTTTGATTAAATGGGAGGATATTAGAACGTCGAAACACGACGTGTTACAGGGGAAACTGTTGAGTCGACGCCTGGAAGAGAAAAGCAATGAATTATTTTGTGAGGAGGAGAAGCAGGGAATCTTATGGGAATACTTCCTATGGGTTGTTTTTTTTTTTTTTTCTACAGTGTGGTGTTATTCACTCAGCACTGACACACACACACACACACACACACACACACACACACACACACACACACACACACACACACACACACACACACACACACACACACACACCACCGTCTTTAAGAAACTTTCTTCCTTCATTGTGAAACAAGAGGTAACGCTCTGCCAGAATTATTCATGAGGCTTAATTTAGAAATGTGTCTCCTGCTGCCGCGGCGGATAAAGAGAAAAAGCAACCACAGAGCAAGAGAAGCACCGAAAGAAAAAAAAAGAAAGGTTATACACAGCGAGTTAACATGTAGAAAAGGACGGAGCGGCACACGTGTACATGACAGACAGTAAACAAAGAGGCTCATCCATTAATGGCGCTGCTTTGTTTTGTGGCCTTGTACTTCTTGTACTTCGTGTACAACAGTGACTTCAGTTTTTTCGCATCTTAAAACAAAATGATTATTTTACTGCAAGCTGCAAAAACGCAGGCGTAAACATCATTACATTTACAAATATAACATATAACAATATAACAACACACTTCAGTTCATCAACAGGCCCAGAAAAGACGCGAGAACGCTCCTCCGTCTCCGTGGAAACGGTGTAGAAATAAGCGGCGGTAGAAAACAGTTGTTCTGCACATGCATGAGTAGGTGATAAGAACACCTCCAGAGTGTCATGGATACCATGAATGAGTGAAAGGAACACTACTTATGGTGCTACATGTCAACATAACAATCCCATAGAGGCAGGACTCAAGGTTCAGAATATCACCCAGAGGATCGGCCCGCCTCTGGTAGTTTTTTCCCCCCCATAATGCATCCTGGCGTTCTCCAAGAAAGCATCGCGCACAAACACACAAACCCACAAACCCATTCACTTTAAATATCATCAGAGCAGTTCTCCTCCTTTCATTGCTTCGCTGTACAAGTTTCAGCTGCCAATGGATGTTGGGCTGAACTCGCCTCCCGCTTAGTTACTGTTGCTAACTCTGGCGAACCATCACAGATGACGCCATGTTGAAATGGCGACTGTCGCCGTCGAAACCACACCGCTACACACTGGAGACAGCTTAGCACTGAGCTACTGAGCTGATTGGATTAGCTCGTGGCTCACATTGGTGTTCATCAGCTAAGCTAGCTGGCTAGCTGGAAGCTCATCGCCGCTAGCATTGTGCCACTCATTTCACAATATCAGTGTGTAATTTAATGCGGAGGGGTCATGCTATGTCATTATTTACACAAAAATGGACTGCAGTCTTCATTGCGTCATGTTTTCTTCGATCGTCATTGACCTGGCATTGCTGGTTAGGAAGGAACGAGAGGAAACGATCAGCCTGAGAAGAGTTGCAAGCAGAAGCTGAGCATTCCATTCCTGTCTGCTGCGGCTGGTCTCGGGCCTCCATCCAGCTCAGTCGGTTTTCTTACCGCTCCACATGGAGAAGGCCCGTCAGGTAAAATCACCACGTGTCTTTAGTTTTTCACAGAAAATAAGCCAAAAACGAGGCGGCGGGTTAAACTACATGCTGAAATCCCGTTGGATTCACGGTCCCAAACGTACCTCGCCAGCGAGTCCCCGTGTTTTTCTTCTTCGTCTCCCTCCCTTCCTGTCGTCTTGTCGCTCGGTTCGTCTGATAGATGGAGCCCCCCCCCACCCCCCCACCCCCCGGCGCCGACCCCCCGGCATCTGGATCACAGCCGTAATGACCGGGCCAAGTGCTGCTAACATGCGTCAGTGAAAAGGTCAATGGACCCGAATGGCAACGCTCGTATCGACAGCGCCATCCGTCAGGCGCCAGAGGCAGGGGCGGAGGGCGCGGCGGCGGCGGCGTTCCGACAACAATTGATTGTACATCAGTCACACTGGGCTCAATTACAAAATCATTTCGGCGTCGTTTTGGGGTTCAGGGGAAATCAAAGCCCCCCCACCCCCCTTCCCCTCCCCCACACCCCCCGAGGAGGAGGAGGAGGAGATAAATGACAGACTCGCATCTAATCAGACAAACTGCACAAACACGTTGCCTTCATTATTCATACAGGAGCCATGAAGACGACGCCGTTCCGTTTTCTCCTTTCATGATGTGCATTATTCACGGCGCCACATGAAGGCGGCCTCTTCCTCGACCTGCAGGAGAGCTTTCTGCTTCATGTGGCGCTCAAAGTGCCGAGAGTCTCGGGACCCATCCAGAGGATCAGCTGTTTGGAGACGCCAGAGGAGAACCGACTTTATTAATTCACATGCACCCTGGACACACACACACACGCACGCACGCACGCACGCACGCACGCACGCACGCACGCACGCACGCACGCACGCACGCACGCACGCACGCACACACACACACACACACACACACACACACATTAAAGTGTTGCACATCTTCATTGTCCTCCACTGCATTCTTTATTAACATGTTTTTGCTCGTGGGAAGTTTTATTTTCGTCAGCTTGATTGGAGGAACTCAAGGTAGCCCAAAGTACAACGATGAGGTAAAGAGCTTCAGGAAGAAGGTAGAAACGAGGTCGTTAACAACCTGCGTGTGATCAGTGCCCCGCTGCCGTCACACGGTTTTAACCCTTCAAAACAGATATACTGTCGCCCGGCGTGCTGCTACAGGATATTTCTAGACTTTAGAACCTTAACACTATAAACTAAGAATGCTCCTGATCACCAGTTTCCTTATTTTGACCAGTTTAATGAAAAGGAACGCACAATCTACAGTTAAGTTCTTTGAACATCATCCCAGAAATATAGGAAATCAGTTTTAAGTCGTTAATCACCGACTTTGAAAGGCACTTTTCGCGCAGGTTAAAGTTGCTTCATATGGTTGCTGTAGGCTAAAATTGCCCCATATGGTTGGTGCTCCAAAGTTGCTCCAGTGGATGGATATATATATATCGTCTGCCATAGTCTTCATGGCAGACGATCCAAGAATCAGTGTTAAAGTTTCTCTTTGTTACCTTACAATCACTTTACATCAGTCTGTTTTTTTCTTACTGTCCAACTTTATAAATATTCAGTGCAACACATATTTCTGTGCATTTTATGTACAGTATTTACAATATACAAATACAAAACCATCATTTTCATGTTTGTTCAAATAAAATATCTCACATTATTTATGTCCAAGTGTAATTTTAAAATGTTGTTTTGTTAACATTTTAGCTTTTATGTAATAAAACAAAGTATAAGCATGATTATGGAAGGACTTCACTAAAAAAAAAAAGACTAAATAAATACTGATACTTTCATTCAATCAATGCACAACTACAACACATAACTAAAAACCCCTCTGAGTGTTTTTCTTCCTCAAAGTGGCTCCAGTTTCAGAACATCACTGTTATTTCCTCTGAACCAATCAGCTCAGAGTGTAACCCGGGTCACGACGGACGTGGACGAATGCCTCGTCGTTTCGAAACTGCTGCTCGTTGATGCAATCATTCAATCAGACCGTCGTGGGAAAGCGTAAAACTCCTACCAACGCCGACATCGCGGTCTGCCGCGGTCGCTGGCGCCGGACGGGCTACTTCTGTTTGGGGAGTTTTTTTGAACCGAGTGATTTGTCAGGGAGGTGTGGTGGGGGAAAAAAAACTGACAGAAATCCTCCAGCGAGCAGCAGCGTGTGCTCTCGATGCAAAAGGTCAGGAGCAGAATGTGCATGAGGAGTCTGAAGCTGCAGTACCTCAGATGACTTTCCTTTTGTGGCTGCGCGGAGCAGAAAAGCAGCTTAGGGAGCAAAAACACATCCAACTTTGACTTGGATGGACTGACAAGAGGAGGGGGAGGAGGAGGATCATATTTCCGAAAATGGACTACAAAAAGCACATTTCTACCACTTTCCCCTGTGGCTCTAACCTCTGATATGATCTCAAACATCACAAAGTTTGAATGTGAAGGAAAAGAGGTGAATAAATAACCAATCAAACTGAGAACAGTTAGTTTTTAGGGTTCTAGATGATTTAAAGTTGCTCAAAGCAGATTATTGCTTCGGTAACTTACATGATCTGCTCCCTTTTCAGTCATCGTGAGTTTCCCTGAACACTCACATGAGCAGGTCTCTTGAAATGTTGTCGCCTCAAGGAATTGTGGGGCGGCATGATCTGGTCTCCTTTGGTAAAGGAAGCATCAGTGTTTCCTCGGCTAAAGGAGGTTCTAAAGGAAGCATTGAGCCTCCTTTCCTTAGCTTAGTGAGAATTCCAACACACTTTATCATGGCCGCCACTTACACACTTCTGGAGGTTTAGGAAAAGTTAATAGGAACTGAAACAAGAGGGACTATTTGGACGCACCCCAAACCAAGATGCCGGCAACCTTTAACAGCTAAATTCTGTTTGGAATGAACCGATCGTGTGAAAACATTGTGCTGCAGGTAAAAGCCTTACATGAAACCCTTTAAGTCCAATCAGTTTTTGTAAAGCTGAACACTTTATGACTTCATGACACAAGCTGACCAGGTTCCAGTGCGGCACGGAGCCCGATGCCTTCAAGAGTCTAATACTTTGTTCACATGAACGCAAACCATCAGGATGAAAACGCTTCATGTCAAAACGTCAAATCACAAGACCCCAATTCATTAGTTTCCAGTCAGATAGAAAATTTCATTACCAGTCTGTTACATAACGTCGCCATGTGACGCTTCGCCCGCCGCTCTCAACCACAACAGACTTTTCCCGACTCCACTCTGAACGAGGAGGAACCGGTTTGTGTGGCGTTTTGTCAGGAATGTCACCGTGAGGGATTGTGGGATGGCGGTCCGTTTGTACCGTTTGATGGATTCATACGGTAGAACGTCATGAAGTCACATAATAACAGTGTGAACTTTCTGCAGCATCACTTCCTGTCTGTGGCTGCAGATCAATGTGGCTGTTAGCCTGCTGGGTGCGTTTGAATTGCTCTGCTCCTCCGTTACAGAAGCTGTTCTGCAGTGCGACTGACCGGACGCCGCAAACTCCACACCTGTTTATGTAAACATGCAGGAATTCTGAAGGCGAGTTGAAGCTACTTGAAGTTGAAGCTAATCATTAGCACCATGGCGAATGTTGGGTAAGTTAAGCCAGGTAACGGACAGATACCCTGGGCATGTGAAGTCTGCTTTGGAATACGAACCTCTGGCAGGAAGGAGTCGTCTCCTGGAAATCCCTCGTTTCCTTGTTAAAAGGTCAATGTTGGTGTTGGACTTCTGTTAAAAACTTGCCTGAGAATTGATGGTTAAAGAGTTGTTGTTTTTTTTTTTTATCCATTTGGGCTCTTTGTTCAAACCCGAATCATCCACAGGGGGGCGCACTGCAAAACGGAAGGTTTTGACTGTCGTCAACACAGGAGGTTCATATCATACACCACCTGTGGTAAATTTAGCAGTTAGCCACTAGCTGCTAAACGCTAACAGGACGAGGATAAAACTTTTGAACATCATGTGCTTCACAAATTAACCCATATATCCTTTTAAATCGCTGGGTGCATTTGACGACGTCTCCGCGATCAATTTGTATTTTTATTTTCTATGTGAGCCAAGGACCGCTACGCTATCGCTACGCTATCGCTACGCTATCGCTACGCTATCGCTACGCTGTCACCATGATTTATTTTCCGAATGTTTGATAAAACATTCAAAGACAATTTAATGGAGATTGGATACGCGAGGACTCCTTTAAAGCAAACTGCCACCTCCTGCTCCA
Organism: Blennius ocellaris; assembly: GCF_963422515.1. Classification (NCBI taxonomy): domain Eukaryota; kingdom Metazoa; phylum Chordata; class Actinopteri; order Blenniiformes; family Blenniidae; genus Blennius; species Blennius ocellaris. The sequence goes on from NC_137669.1 coordinate 6,560,734, forward strand.
TCAGCTGCTCCACCTCTGGAATCCTTCCTTGTTCTCGGAGAGGAGAGTCGGTCGCCATACTTTTTCCCCATTTTCCTGGCGTCCACTCACTTTGAGCGTCTCCGCTGGAGACTTGTGTGGATTCTGTGATGCACCGTGTCGCAGGTTTTAAAAACAAGCCTCCGGCTGCAGCTCCACTCCGTCAGCGGTGCAGCAGAAGTCACACTCCAGAAGTCTTTCCTCTCAATCGTCCCGGTGAAATGTGTTCCGGCTGCCTGCGAACCGGGCCGGTTAACCGCCGACATGCCACATAACCAAGAAACACGGAGGTGGGATATCCACTCTCAGGCATGGAAAACAGTCAAGAGCTCCCATTTCTATAGAAGTATGACGACAGAGCTGGAACTTTAATGTGGCGACAAAGAGGAGTGTGCTTTGTCACATTCAAAGCTGCAGGTACCTGCTTCATGTCTGAAAGCTCCTCTGGCTCTTCTTATCCCCACCGCCGGAGAAACGTCTGAGAGCGGCTCCTAATCATGCTAAGTGTGACTAACCCACCCTGGCCGCCGCCTCCTCGGGACACACGCCAACACACATATGGCGGCGGCGATAACTTGAGGAGGACGTACTGTGACGGGCTCGGTCCTCTGTCAGGCGAGGCGGCCCAGCAGGGGGACGACCGCCACACGCCCCCCAAAACGCGCAGAGGAATTCATTTCTGCACGTCTCTGGAAACGGAAGTGAAAACTAACCGACGAGGAGCCGATTCACTCGACATCACTCAGGGTCTTCTTTACGTGTCCGTAGCCTCGACGGGGCCGTCATGTGACGAGGCAAGAAAGCATTGAACTTGATTCAACTCGCGTTACAGCGAGCAACTCAATGCTCTTTGTTTAACACTCATATATAACCCTGACTCTTATGAATATCCGAAGTACCAGTTAAATCAAACACGAGACTTTCACATAGAAGAAAGTGAAACATTCTACTTTAAATAATACATTTTTTTTCAGATGATTCACTTCTGGTTGTGCTTGGAGTGATTGGATGAAAAGCGACGTGGCAAATCGGCCTCATGTTGACGTGAAAAGAAACATGCCGTATGGGAGATGATTGACCACAAAGTCAAAACCAAACCTTTTTCATTCATTCATTCAAACAAACACTGTAGGAAATAGAGAAACAACAGTGTCATTAAAGTTGCAAGCAGTCTTGATCAGGATCTCGCCTCTGGCCCATCGAGGTCGGCCCATTCATGGACTCTGGCCCATTTAAATATGGATAAAATATGCGTGTGCAGGGGTGGGCTTTTATTTTGAAAGCCAGCAAAGCTCTAATCTAGCTAACCCTTAAATATCTATTTTGAAGGTTTTTGGTGTAATATTTAATAAACAAGAACTTTTTTTTTTATATATATTTGCGGCTTTTGCTTTGAAAGCCATCTCACCCTGAGCCTAACTGAACACTTGATATACATTTTGATGTCCACGTTGTCATTTTGATAAACAAGGACTTTTATTTTGAAGGAGTTTTTAGTCCAGCTGAGGCCGCTGAAGAAGTGGACAATAACCAGAATTTAAGCCTTTTTTTCCCCACAAGTTTGTTAAACAGTTGCTTTGTTTTCGGGAAACGAAACATTTTTTGGTGCCTAAATGCAACTGAACTGAAACTATCTACTATTTTCAATGTCAAAGATCAGATGTTCAGGTATTTCGAATGCACAACCCAAAGGATCCAATATTTCAGTCTAAATCCAACCAATCAAGTATTTTGAGAGTTCAAACACAACATTTGAAGTACTTTCTCTCAATTAAATTCAACAATTCCAGTATCATTAGTACCAGTTAAATATGTTTGACTAGTTTATTTTGTTGTATTTTCTTTGTTGGAACAAAACGTCTGGTTCCTCAACATATTTGGAGAATGTGAAACATTCAAATGGCTGAATGAAGCACATACATGGATTGGTTCTACTATTTGTGCTCTACTTTACACCAAATTACCGTTGGTAAGATAGAGCAACTCCTAATCATGACTTTTACTTTGTAGCTTCAGCAGAAAAAGAGTACCAAGGCATAGTGACGGTGTAATCAGCGGCTCAGGAAAGCAGTGACCCTGAGAAGTCACAGCGCCCCTAAAGGATTGGCATGTGTACTACAAGCCCTGCAGCCTCGCGTTGAGGCGAGTTCATATGTGGATGGAATTCCTTTGGAGAACGCCGGAGAGAGAGAGGGAAAAAAAAAAGATAGTTTTGGCTGGTGTAGATGGAGGCCGGAGAGACGTAAGCCTCCTTTTCTCAATGGGAGGAGAGAAACCTTTGAAGAGACTCTCTCTCTCACAAGCTACATCCCTGGACTGTTTTCATAAACTGTCCGTTACCCGAGCCGAGCGTCGCCCCGCGGCCTGGAGCCCGGCCAGCCACAATATTGTTCCTCCTCCCAGCGAGGCTCCGGTGAGGGAGGAGGCCCGCTCCGCCACACACTCGCCTCTTCATCTCGCCGGGCAGAACAAAGACGAGATGCTGTCCGTCTCGCGCTCGCTGTGGCGACCGAGCGGCGTGCGCCGGAGATAAGCGGACGCTGCGTTCACCGCCCGAGGCGGTGGAGCGGCTTGTCACCTGGTTGGCGGCAGCGGCGGCGCCCAGCTCCGTCGTTTACCCCCCCCCATATCATTCTGAGGTCTGCCGTGCATGGAATAGCCTCGTCCTCAATACTGCCGTTGTCCTCATTAAGCTCCATCCGTCCAATTAGCTCCGCCCGCTCTGCAGCGCCACACCAACTTTCTCAAGTCTGAGCAACTGTTCCACTTTGCTCGCGGAGCGTGGCCAGGCATCACAAGTAGATCACAGATGCATCCGGGAAGGAGATGAAGCCTTTCGCAGCGCCGTCGAAACACGGTAGCTTTTAATTTGAAAATCGACTCTGAGCTTGCTCGTCAGTTAGCCCCTCCGAGCTCAGCTCATGAGACGTCCTTGCTGTGGATCCGTGACACTTTGGCACCGATAGGAAACACAAGGACATGAACTGGGGAAAGAAATAGTTTAGAGAGCAGCTTCGCTGCATCGCTTCAACGGGGAACGTCTATATGAATCAAGTTCTTCATCTCATTTATTAACTTCGGTTCAAAGAACTTGCTTCAAAAAAGGAAACTTATGTCAAACTACTTTTACTGTGAAATAAGTGTGTGTGTGTGTGTGTGGGGGGGGGGGGGGGGGGGGGGCATCTTTGAGTGCATAAAAATACACGTTTGATTTATGATTAATATTTAAAGAAAAATCTGTCAATAGAACAAAGTTACAATTATTTAGCAAATACAGCTCACGGACAAATCGTTACTGCATTTGGTTGAATGTGAACATTAGTTCATTAAAGCCTTGAATGTGCCTTTTTTTTTTTTTAATAACTGCAGGATTTGTTCAGCGGCAGAGAGAAGTGGCGAGCGAATCGAACAGAGTGGGATTTTAAAGCAGTATTAACAAAGATTTCATAAAATGTCATTAACAAAGCCAACAGATTATTGCTGAAATAAATAATACTGCAAATATACAACTGTGATTGTCGCATATGAGCCTTTGTGTTGAGTTAATCCCCTCCACACACACACGCACACACACACACACACACACACACACACACACACACACACACACACACACACACACACACACACACACACACACACACACACACACGCACACACACACGCACACATGCACACACGCACACACGCACACACGCACACACACACTGGCAGGCGTATTGACAGCAGCCAGCTTCCTGCACCACCACTTTTATGCAAATTGTGAAGAAGTAAATAAGAAAAACTGAAGAGAAACGGGAACGGGGCATCTCAGTTAGAATTCAGGCCAAACTGTGTGCCTTTGCTGCAGGAACACACACACACACACACACACACACACACACACACACACACACACACACACACACACACACACACACACACACACACACACACACACACACACACACACACACACACACACACACAGTGACATCTGTTTGGCACACCGGAGGTTCCCGAGGCGTCGTCTCCTCAGATGACATTTATTCGGGGACTTTATTATATTTTAGTGAAGGTTAACGAAGCCTCAGACAAAGTTTTGAAGAAGCTTCAACTCTTTGAGGTGAACGTGTGAGATTTACCACGACGTGCCGAGGATTCAGCCTCACACATAGAAAGAACACGTCATCCTTTCACCGCGCTGCCCTCATGAACTGAAATGGAATTTCTGGCTGGAAAACACTCATTTATCTTGGTTTTTTTTCTTTTTTTCTTTTTACTGAACTACATCTCGCAGGCATTCACTTTAATATGTTTATATGAGGATTCTAGAAAACAGTTTGAGCGTAGTTTTGCACAAGTTTCCCTCATGTCCATGTTTTTTTTCATATTTGCATATTTGATTGTAAATATTTACATATTTGATTTTTTCCCAGCCGGCATTATAAAAGAAAACCCACATGAACACACTGCAGCTTATTTGTCACTTGTCAAGATTTAAAATCCGATTTTTAGACATGAATGATAACTTGGTTAAATAAACAACTGAAAATAAGTAAATCGCTTTTAAAACAAGGTATATAAGTTTACAAGTAGATAGATAGATAGATAGATAGATAGATAGATAGATAGATAGATAGATAGATAGATATTTAACCTTTGACCTTCATTTCTACTGTTACTGGTATTTAATGACCAATTGATGCAGTTGTAGTCTGTTGCTGCAATGTTTATATCTATATTTATCTATTTATTTACTTGCACTACCTCTTCGAACAGTTTACGTGGGTGTCGATCATTTTTCAAAACCAAACGATGACCAAGGAAAATGACGACAATCTCAGCATAAAGCCAATTTTAATGAAACTTCTGGTGCAAACTGGAGTAAAATGCCCTACCAAGAAAGACTAAACAAAAAAAGAACACTTTATCAGTTCACTGAGATGTAGATACATTTTTGTCGGCAGTTGTCACTTATCCTACTGTATCTCATTACAAAGAGGGTTTTGCACCGCGCCGTGTTAATCCTGTACACTTTTGCAACGAAAACATCACTTAACAGCAACAACAACAGCAACAAAAAAGCCTCCCAAACAGTCTGCATCAATACCCTTCACAACCCCAAACATTTAAAAGTAAATATCTGCGGGTAGCCCGGCGTCAGGAGAACTCATTAGCTTTTCTTTGTCATCTTGGCGTGGAGTTTGTTGACTCATTTTCACGCTTCAGCCAGGATTTGAAAGCGGCGGCGCAAAGCCTCGCTAAATCCCCCCCGTTCTGTCAGCGAGTGAGTCACAGCCACTTGACAACACACTTCATTGGGTGATCATCTCGGCCATCATTATGGGCCAAACAAACAAACAAACGCTGCAGCGAAATGGATTAGGCATGCAGCGAGAAAGTGGGCCAAGCGGAGCGGGAAAGAGGGGGCGGGGTTTAAGCGGCGGGGGCGGAGGGGGAGGAGGAGGAGGAGATGGAAAGACGCTGTGATGTGGCGTAACAGTGGGGAGAGGGAGAAGAGCGACGGAGATCCTTTGAAGGTGTCAGAGCGTGGACAAATTAGAGACGAAGACAACTCCATCGCCGTCCGCTTCTATTAGGAGACAAAAGCAACGCTAAGTGATGCAGATTAACATGTGGCGCGTGGGCGGGGGGTGGGGAGGGGAGGGGCGGGGCTTAGCGGGAGTGGGGGGGGGGGGGTAATAGCCATGATCAAAGATGGAAAGATGAGGCTGGGATGGAAACATCTTCACTTAGCGAAAAGCTGGGGGTCATACAGCTGTCAGAGCCTCGCTCCACACCGCCTCCCTCGCTTTCATGTAACACACACACACACACACACACACACACACACACACACACACACACACACACACACACACACACACACACACTAGATCCTCCAACGCCAGAAGCGCACAATGCATGCTGGAACCCCGAGGAATACTGCAGCAGCTCAGTGCCAATACAGTATATATATATATATATATATATATATATATATATATATATATATATATATATATATATATATATAAAGTAACAACAAAGCAGTGGGAAGGAGATTACCATAAAACACAGAGGAGAAGAAAAGAGCTGCATTTCAAACAGTCGCAGCACCAAAGGAGGAGGAAAGTGTTCGGTCGCAGCAGCCGGAGCGTTCAGTGGAAACACCGACGGCGCAACACGAGTCACCAGCAAAGACGCACTGGAAGAGCAGCTTCCGTACAAGATCCTGGACGAGTAGATCAACGGCTCATATTCCTTGTAGTCTGGGACGCAGGTTGACTATACGACGTGAGCCGGCGTCTCTGTTTGGGGGTTTCAATGTTCTCCTTGGGCCTCTGTGGGTTTTGTCAGTGAACATTTGTAAGTCACATTCTGAACGTATTTGTTAAATGATCCTCGCGAGGAGCTTCATCCGAACCCGAGCAAGTGTTTCCCTCCATCAGGAAAATGTCCTGGCGTTCGCTCTGGTTGGTGATGAAAAGTCGTGCATTTGTCTACGTGCTGAAAGTCACAATATGGCAGAAAGGACGGGTCAAACACATTGTTTGAATTTTATTTCGGGAGTCGTCAGAGAACAATACAGAACAAACAATCAAATGTCAAAGGTGACGGATGAAGCACAATTTATTCACACCTTCCCATCACAAAAAAACAAGGCTCAATAGATAATGTCATGTAGAATTTGTTTTAAACTAATATTACTACTTTTACAAAACACATTCAATATATAATAAACAAGTTTTATATATACAGTATACCAACATACATTAAAACAGATATACATACATACATGACATGTACATGAAATAAATAAATACAATTTAAATTTAATCGATTACATTCCAAATTCAAAATACAGTGTGGCGATATTTAAATGAATAATATTCTCAATCACAATATGTACCTTTCATTATGTTTATTAAGTGTTAATATATTTCATACCATTATGTACGTATGATATATTATTGCTGTCCGAGGTCAAATCGTTGCTCTTTGCTGACGAAGCGCGTTGGCACCAAAACATTACAGTGTAGTTGTCGTGGGTTAAATGTGTTTGTTCAGACTGTGGCATGATCCGTCCCACAATCAGGCAGGTGAGGGGGCAGCAGGCGGGGGCCTGCCGTGTTTCCTCACCACACTTGAACAAAAAGCGCCTTCATGTTCTCACCGGCCCGCCCAGATGAACACATGATTCACGAGAGCATGAATGAAGACGTCAAAACTCTCCATGTTGCCCCTGCAGCATCCGATGCTATTGCAGCATGCTAATGCTGGGGAAAATAACGTGGCGCTGGCACAGGATGAACTAAATGGCGCCGTCCTCATCCTCCTTTTCCGTCCAAGAAGCGAGCTGCAGTTTTGCCGCTGGAGCCCGGTGACTCATAATCCATGTCGTCTTTCATTCAGCGGGTAGAGCGGTTGGCGTATTGCGATATGGAAATAAGAGGAGCTGATCAAAGCTCTCCTCCCCTGGATGAGCTCCTCATCCGTCTCTCCAAGGATCCCAGCCTGCCAAGCGCCGCCGCTCCTGATGCAGACGTTTCAGCGCTCGGGCCCGACCAGCCGCCATCATTAACATTTCATAGTGACACACGGCGTGCACATTCCTGCCAGCGCTATAGGCTCTGCTGTCCTCCTGCCTCCTCCTGCCTCCTCCTCTCCTGCCTCCTCCTGCCTCCTTCTCTCTCCTCATCTCCTACCTCCTTCTCTCTCCTCCTCTCCTACCTCCTCCTGCCTCCTCCTCTCCTGCCTCCACCTCTCCTGCCTCCTCCTCTCCTGCCTCTCCTGCCTACCTCCTCCTGCCTCCTCCTCTCCTACCTCCTGGTTTCCTCCTCCAGCCTCCTCCTCTCCTACCTCCTCGCTACCTCCTCCTGCCTCCTCCTCTCCTGCCTCCTGGTTTCCTCCTCCAGCCTCCTCCTCTCCTACCTCCTCGCTACCTCCTCCAGCCTTCTCCTCTCCTACCTCCTGGCTTCCTCCTCCTGCCTCCTCCTCTCCTACCACCTGGCTACCTCCTCCTCCTCGCTCCTCCTGCCTCCTCCTCTCCTGCCCAGGAAACAAGAGTTTAGCAGAATAGTAACACTTAAGTTAACTAAAGCTCTGCAATAATATCAAGTCTGACGTCTGATTAGTAACCAGTCACCAGCCCGTTACGTCAGAAGAGGAGTTCTATAAAAATGTTTCCGGTGACACATTTCTTGTCTTCTCAGTGTGGAGGGAAACATCAGTCACTCCTCCACCTCCTCCTGCTGCTGAGCAGGAAGTGCTTCTTCCTTCCTGCGACTGACGGTGGAACACTGAGCCCAGCGCAGTGTGGAGCGTCGTTGATCCACCGCAGCCTCATCATGACACACCTGGAGGGTGGAGGGTCCAGTGACCAACCAGGTATCACCTCTGCCAACGTTCAGCATCAAAAAACAACCCAAAACAATATTGGTAATATAATAGAGCTGCAGAATATGTTTCCGCACTGAAAGAAAATAATGATTTGGAGTAGAAAACACAGAATTAAGAAAACAAAAACAACAACCTTTATCGCCAAAAGAATCTGTCCTAATGGTGTATTTCTACATTACTGGCCTCCGCCTCCACCCACTGGCTCGTCTCCGCCCTCCTGGACTCAAGTTAATTAACCCAAGTGTTGATTCTCATGGAAAAGGACTTGTTACAGACATTGTATCTCACATGTCGGGGGGGGGGTCGGTTCCCCCGGATCGGTGCGGTGCTGACGGTGGGTGTACCAACCACTGTTTGGTCTCAAATCAAAGAGTTGGGCGACGGCGTGCGCCGTCTTTCTTCAAGGCATTCCAGAGCGGTTGAAGGTGGTTCAACACCGACGTGTAGGAATGTCTGAAGTCACGCAGGAAGAACAATCTGTCGTGAACTTAAGAGTTAAAAGTGAGAACGAGGCGGCTTCAGGTCTTAATGAAGTGTTTCAGAGGTCTTCCTCACCCCCCCTCCCCCCCCACCCGGACCGCCGTGATTCATACCACTGCACCTTAACACACCAGAGACTCACTAATGATGACAGTGGAATCAGAGGTTTCATATCTTGTTGCTCTTCCACAAAGCAGCTCTTTTATCAGGTGAGACAAACGTCACACAGCCGCAGTCTGCCGCGTTCCAGCTGCAGCGACTTGATGCGTCGCGAAGAAGCTTTGATCAACCCTGTCGCTATGCAAATGATCGACCCCCGGAGGGGGTGGGGGTGGTGGGGAGGATTGGGGGGCATGGCACCTCGGAGCGCCGCTCCCTCGCTTGATTGTATTTGAGTAAAGTGAGAGGGTGGGGGTTCTGGAGAGGCACTCAGTCTCCCGCCCCGTTGCCGCCGAGCCGCCGCCTCCGGTCGTTTTGTCATGCAGCCGCCGTGTCGGGGCGGAGGGGCTGGGAAATGACGCGGGGCGCCCCGGATAAATGTGCGTCATGTGCCAAAACTCTGTTCTGGCGAGATACGCCCCGTTTAACCAACTTGACTGGAAACAATTGATTGTGCCCATTTTCACAGAGAGCAGCAGGGAAGTTGGAAGCGGTGACGGGACACGAGAACAAGGGGAATGTTAAATAAGGAAACTCCGTCTCATCCGTTCTCACTGCTTTCTCTCCCCCTTTTTTTTTTCCCCCCCCTCTCTCCGTCGGGCTTCATACTCCACCCTGTAGATTGTGAAGCTCCCCTGTTCTGCACCGGAGCCGCAGGAGGAATCAGCCTGACATGGAGAGACAGAAACGTCAGGTGTGATGGAGGGAGGTGGGGGTTGGAGGGGGGGGGGACGACTCCTTGAAAACACAATGTCGCAGACAATTCTATATCCCATCATATTTTCCACAATCTGCCGGCTGGTAGCTCATCTGTCCTGATAGAAACATGGAATCTGTCACATTACCGACGACATCAAGATGCATCTCATGCTCCAGGGCTCGTTCTAATTATGATCTATTGTTGTTGTGCATCGATGTTTACGTCACTTTAAGGAGTCCTGGCTCAGGTTTACATTCAGTAAGTGGAACTATTGCGATTAATTAACAAAAAGAAAGAAAAGAAAAGAAAATAATAATAATTTGACACCAGGCTCACCTGGAGCTGCTTGCGTGCAGGAAACAGGAGCTACAGTCAGTTGACTACGAGGTGAACGTCAATATTAAAGACAATTATCAAACATTTCCATATTTGCATGGGTGCAACGTGTGCGCCAGGAACTGAGAGTCTAGTTTAGGTCAAGTGTGAGTAAGACGGGTTAAATGCAGAGAAGGCATTCCTCAAAGGAGCTCAATAAAATATGTCTATTTCTTTAAGTTTTCCGAGACATTTACTTTGGGTTTTGATCTTTTACACAGGGAGATTGAAACGCAACTAATTGCTTTTAAAAGGTTACTGCAGGTTTTGAAACTAAAAAGTCAAACTAAAATGCTGCTACACTATTTTGATTGTACCAAAAATAGACAAAATACTAATGTATAAAGAATCTACTTCAAAGTCCAGAAATTGACTTGTGATGCCTTGATTATTGATTAATTGCATAAAGAAATTGATGTGCAGTTGTTTTCTGTAGCACACACACACGCACGCACGCACGCACGCACGCACGCACACACACACACACACACACACACACACACACACACACACACACACACACACACACACACACACACACACACACACACACACACACACACACACACACACACACACACACACACACACACACACACACAGAGACTGATTTCGCTGAGCCATAAAACGCCAATAAAGGAAGTGGCGACCCGCCAGGCAGTGTGTTGAGACGCCATCACTTAGAGCCCAGCAGCGCCATTTAACATAATGTGGATCGGACTGAGCACTGATACTCATCGCGGGTCATGTCGACGAATCAATACACACATAAATTGGTTGAAGTGGGGGGAAAAAAAAGGAAGATGCAGACCGACTCCGGAAAGGATGAGGTGTTGCAGGTGCGGCAGACTGGGGATATGGTTGACGCTGCCATGCAGACACAAGTGTGTGTGTGTGTGTGTGTGTGTGTGTGTGTGTGTGTGTGTGTGTGTGTGTGTGTGTGTGTGTGTGTGTGTGTGTGTGTGTGTGTGTGTGTGTGAGATCGGCTGCAGAGCTGCTGGAGCTGCAATGTAATGCTGGAATTCTTTTTGAAAATAAATAAGGACCAACACTGATCTTGCTCCATTGTGCAATCCTTCATTAAAAAGCAATAACGAGAGTAATCTGTTAATGATTTTCCCTCCTGTTAGTGGAAGTTTCTTTGTCTACCAAGGCCTTTTTCTGCAATAACATCCAAACAATGCCGGGCATTGTCCTGCAGGGCGGAGGTGGGCGGCTGTGGAGCCGTGTTGATGTTTTTAGAGAGCTTCTGGGAGCACATGACTGATTTGTAGGGTGACGGGGGGCTGAAGGGAAAGGCAAACAAAAAACAAAGATGAGAACTTCCTTCACGAAGCCACCATCTGCTAAGTCATGGGATCCTGTGGCCTTGAGCCCGGGTCACGATGTCCAGGTCGGCCTTCAAACCACAAACACTGCAGGAGTTATTATCACCAGTTATTGTTCATTCAGCAAACAAGAGTTGACTTCTGCTCTCTTCAAATCCAGAATAAAAGAGTTTCTGAAAAAAATCCTGATTGAAGGTGTCGTCTGTTTATGTTTTCCTACATGAGCCTCAAATACTTGAAGCTAAACTTCCGAGGTACTTTATGAGAATTGTAACTAAAGACCTGAACATATTTTCTGGACTATACAAGCCAGTGTTTTTTTTGGCTTCACGACTCGCTTACATATAAACATATAGCAGTACATACCATCTGTGACCATGACATGTCACTGAATGACGACCGAAAGCTGCTACAGTACCACAAAAAAACAACCTTGTTTATCTTCAGTGGTTTGAATAATGAACGATGAAGTAACGTGTTACTATAATGCCAGGAGCTCTGGACTTTAAGGGAGGGGGGTCACACTCACATTGGTCCGGGAATCATACACGGCAAAATACTGAAGTCAAATGTGGTGGACACATGGAGTAATGCTAAATAATCACCTTTAAATCAAAAGTTGGATGAATGAATGCATGGATGGTTAACAAAAAAAAACAAAACATATATGGAAGTTTATGATGATAAAACACATTATTTATCAATTTGACAATCTACTGTTATGTAAATACAGAATGTGTCTGTAAGCAGAATGAATAACTCCACTAACGACAAACAGGAGTAATACACAATGTACCGCATGCTGCAAAATAGTTTGCAACTTTATCGATATCATGATGTGACCATGCAAAACACAAAGCACTGAGCAGATTGTTTATGTTTCCACGACTCTGCATCTCAACACCACTGAATCAATAAAAAAAATCTAAATCAACAAACTAAAGCAGCAAACCTGAGGCAAGAGAAAGAGCAATGGTATTAAGAGCCAATCCCGAAGTCTCTTCTCGACTGTATGAGCAGATATTTTCCTACGATGTCATACAGATCGTGTGGTTTATACAAGACGATCTTGAACCGACTCACTTCATTGGCAGCGTCACTTCGGCTGTTCCCAACACACTTTACTGGGGAAAGCTTTCAGACACGTTAAACTAATGTGACGAGACCAACTGCAGGCCTCAACTTCCACTGTCCCGCTGCTGCTTCACTGTAAAACCGTGAAAAATCCCCCCGGAGCGCGGCGAATCACAACCCGGCGAGGACGTGCATGCTCACGATACGATTGTAATAAAAGCTGCAGCTTGTGGTGAGATGGTGGGAACTTCCTACAGAGCTGACGATAAAATATATATGTATATATACTGTATATATAAATATTCATAAAACTAGTTTTTTTCTTGTTTTAGTATTGATTAGGTTCTTTTGTATTACAAAAAATAACTGTAATCATCTAAGCAATTACATCTACACTGCAAAACAAGAGCAGCCCAAATACAAGATATAAAAATTACATTTGAGAAGAAAATTACTTAAAACTAGTCAACATTCTCTGTCCATGCAGCAAGTAACATGTAATTGATAAGAAATCTTGATAAAAAAAAAAAAAAATCGAGATTAAAGATCTCACTGTAAAATAAAGGACTAAAAATAAGTAAATGACTTTCAAAATAAGCCAAATTATCATTCATGTCTAAAATTATAGCTTGAAATCTTGACAAGTGACAAATAGTTAATGGTGTGCTCAATAGCTTTTATTTATGAGCCGCTCACAGCTCCTCCTGTAGCGCAGCGCAACTTCAGCACATATTTATTTTAATGATGTATAACAATCCTGCAGTTCGACACCTCGTACCAACATTAGCCGCTCCCCGTTGTGCAGTGAGAGACGGGAACATTGGAAGCAGCACGTCTCCTTTAACTGCTGCTGTATTTATGCATGAGGTTTTGCTCTGGCCTGGAGAAAGCCAACATCAAACCGGCTCAGTTGGAATGAGTGTGACAGGCCACATATCTCATCAATCTAAATGAATTCTGGAGCCGAGCGCTGGATTTCCATCAGAGCCGGCCGTGGAAGGCTCCTCTGTTTCCCAGCTCTCCTTCAGCGCAGCAGCTGCGGAGCTTCCATCCCTCTAGAATATTACCAAACTGACCTAATTTCCTCGTCTCGCTGCAGGCAGCGATATGGCTCCTTTTGTACTTTTCATTTTAGCCTAAATAATTGATTCAAGCCTCCTTGTGCCTGTAATCTTTCCCGTAAAACACCAGCGAGCGATCGACTCATAGCTTGCGCCATTATAAATTAAAAGGGATAAATATGTAAGGGGTGTTGTTTCAATCCGAACTCCTGAGACGTGCAGCTCAATTGCACTTGTGTAAAAAAAAAAAAAAAAAAAAAACATTCTTGTCCATGGAGCAATTCCTGGTTATAGTCAAATTCCGGTCACATTTAATTTCTGGTCGTGACTAATTTCTGGTCATATTTAAGCAGCAGCACTCGTCATATCGAAAAAAAAAATGGGTGAAGTACGCCTCCTCCTCCTCCTCCTCCTCCTCCTCCTCCTCCTCCTCCTCCTCCTCCTCCTCCTCCTCTCATTGTAAAAGATGAATGCTTGTTGAAGTGGTGCCCAGTTTGTAAAGATGACTTCGCTGACATGCAGCCAAACCTGTTCTCATGTCAAGAGGACAGGAGTGGATCATTGAACAATGGAAGTGAGCCAACCCCCCCCCCCCCCCCCCACCCCCCCCCCCACCCCCACCACCACCATCCAACCCTCCTTCAATACAAACATCTTCTGGTTCTGATCCGCCTGGGGACTCCTCCAGTCAGCTTGCCTCCTCCAGGGTAGTGGTCCCTGCAGCCCGGGTCTGATAAAAGATTCAGAGCAGGATCCTGGAGCCTCCTGCCGCTGCTCCGGTGATAAGGCCCCCCCCACCCCCACTCCCACCCCCACCCCCCCATTTCTAATTAAAGCCCCAGTAAGCCTGAGCTGGAGCCGCCTGCAGTGAGAAACCCCCAGAAACGGCTGCGGAAGGCTGTTTGAGGAAGCCTCTGAAATATTAAGACAGCGCTGACAAACGCAGGCTCAGGTGAGCGGCGGCCTGTCAGCCCCTCGGCGTCGCTTCCATCACGGCTCATTGAGACGGCCCGCCTGGTGGAGGAGCTGGAGGGTCTGACCAGAGAGAGGGGGGGGGGGGGGGGGGGGGGGGGGGGCTTATGGAGACATTCAGTTTCAGCATGACTCTCCCCCCCTAAAGATTGGGAAATTACCATTTTTATGAGAAGAGGATTCCAAATTCTACAAGCCTGGCCATGTTGTAGAGTTTCTCTCAATGTTCACAAGGTTTTCTCTCCTCAAATCCGATTGGCCTCAACTTTGTGCTGCTTTCTGAATGCATTTTCTTCCAACAGACGTAGCTTTTCAGCCAATCTTTCCTAAACATCAACCTCTTGAATCAGCTTTCAGTTTGGTAGCTTCAACTCACATGGATATAAAATAAATCCTGAACGTATGTCGGGTATTTCAGCTGCTGCTTTGTTCATTTTCTGATGGCTGCTCGAGCTTCTTCCTTCACCGTTCATCAGGTATTATCCAGTTTTTACTTCATAGCCATTATAAGTTCAGGACAATTGGAAAACACATCAATATTGGGAAAATAACACACTTTCATAACATTGCAAACAGTATGCAGCAACGTACAGGAAGACACAAATAGATCCTTACAAGTTCTTAAATAAGATGCCAACCAACCAACCAACCAACCAACCAACCAACCAACAACCAACCAGCAAGCCAACCAACCAACTAACCTGCAAGCCAACCAACAACCAACCAGCAAGCCAACCAACAACCAACCAGCCAACCAACCAACCAACTAACCTGCAAGCCAACCAACAACCAACCAGCAAGCCAACCAACCAGCAAGCCAACCAACAACCAACCAGCAAGCCAACCAACCAACTAACCTGCAAGCCAACCAACAACCAACCACCAAGCCGACCAACCAGCCAACCAACCAACCAACCAACCAGCAAGCCAACCAACCAACCAACCAACCAACCAGCAAGCCAACCAACCAACCAACCAACCAACAAGCCAACCAACCAACCAACCACCAAGCCGACCAACCAACCAACCACCAAGCCGACCAACCAGCCAACCAGCCAACCAACCAACCAGCAAGCCAACCAACCAACCAACCAACCAACCAACCAACCAACCAGCAAGCCAACCAACCAACCAACCAACCAACAAGCCAACCAACCAACCAACCAACCAACCAACCAACCAACCAGCCAACCAGCCAACCAACCAACCAACCAACCAGCAAGCCAACCAACCAACCAACCAACCAACCAACCAACCAACCAGCAAGCCAACCAACCAACCAACAAGCCAACCAACCAGCAAGCCAACCAACCAACCAACCAACCAACCAGCCAACGCCAACTAACCAATAAAAACACCAACCAGCTAACTAGCCAGCCAACCAACCAACCAAACAAACAAACCAATAAGCCAACCAACAAACCCGTCAGCCAGTTTGCCATTGCCCTAGAAATGTGTTCACTGTTTCCATTTGTATCATCTGTCAACCAGTGATGTTGTTAAAAGCCCGTCGACCATGGAAAGAACCCAAAAAGAAGAGCGGCTCTGTCTCACCGCCATCATTTTTCATTTGTTTATATGTGACGTTGTTTATATCTACTGTGAATTGACCTGCAACATATTTGGCAACGCGGCTCTAATATTTAGCTTATCGTTCTTCGTAGCAAAGAAGAAGCTGATTGTGTCAGAAACAGTTATTATTTAATAACGGCACTTTCTAACTATACCGTTGACTTGGATCAGCAAATCACAACTCAAGCACACATATTGATTTTTACAAAGTTTGTGTATGCTGTTTGTGTCCTTATTGGATTTGTCGTCAATTGCTAGACTCTCCATAAGTTGGTATTCTTGGAATAAAACCTCAGAGCCAACTCCAGTGCAGCACATGCTTGTTGGATTAAAGGAGCCATGCTTGGAGGCAGAGCACAACCTGGCACACAGAGAATCATCCAAACTGTAAGACTCGACACTCATACATAAATGGATTATTTAATAACTGCTGGCAGCCAACTGCCAAATCTCAGAGAGCCGGACTGGGAATCAACAACACCGACACCGAGAAATACCCCTATGCTTTACATACAGCACATTTAAACATTAGTAAGTCAGTGTAAAAATACTGGATTTTGAAAGTTTGGCAAAAGTAAGGCATGCAAATCTGAGAAACCCAACATTATGGTAACAACAACATGCTAACTGTTATCTATAGATAATTCTGAAAGGAATGGTATAATTGTATAATGGTATAGTTGGTATAATTTTGGTCGTTTCATTAAATGGCAACCAAACTTGTATTTCCTAAATACGACTTCTACCGAGCAACCTCTTTCCACTGGTGGGAACTGTAAACATTCAAGTGATGGAAAAAAACATCGGAAAAACCACATATTGCTTTTTGTTTGGCTGGTCATGTGACCAATATTAACAAGTGAGTTATCTACCAAAACATAGCAGTACATGCCAGGTTTGACCACCAGATGTCACTATGTGACGACAGAAAGCTGCTCCGGTACAACAGAAAAACCTCATTACTGCTGTATTGGACTGACGGAGACAGGAAAAAATGTCTCCCCAAAAAATGAATGTGCTGCAAGTCGGGATGTGAATTGATAAGATTTTTACAAGAACGGGTTTTTCGATTCTCATCCCTCGTCCTGATTACAACTGCAACTTAGAGTCTGGAAATACAGTACATGCTCCTTGTTTGTTTACTGGATTTGTTGCCAGAGTCTTCTTTGTGATAGAAAAGTGACACAGCTCATGTGTCTGGCAGTGAAGGAGCCACGCCGAGAGTCACAGAGAATCCTTGAGCACACAAACCCTCTGAACTGCCGGTCCTTGATTAGAAAAAAAGGAGTGAAAGTCAATAAGCTGTGTGACCGGTGGGTAAAATAAAATCCACCGTCGACAAAAGGAAAGAAGAAACTCCTGTTAACAGTGATAACTGACCTGAGAGCCTCACAAAGGCTGGAATAATTGGGCCTCTTATTGTGTAATGAGGTCCTTCCCTCGATCAGAGCCCGACAAATGGACTGTGGAAGTATTGACACATGATGAAGAAAGCAATCCGAGCCATGATGCCGGCGCCATTCTCCACAGTTATTCTATTTTCAGAGTAATCACGCCATTAACAATTCATTACCTTTATATGAAATCAGAATGGCGGCGGCGGCGCTGAGAGCTAATATCCCTCCACGGTGCATATTTACACACAGAACTCATTGGGGGTTGAGCGTACGGCTCTGATCCGCGGCTCTGATGACGGCGGTCATTAGCCGGCCCGCTGATGGCAGCGTCTGTCATTAGCGTCAGATTTAAGGTGTCACGGAGTCAACACATTAGCGCGGCGATGTAGGCGAGCCAGACGGATCGGCCGCCATGTGATTGGGCGGAACAGTGCCGGGGCGGGGGGGGGCGGGGATCCAACGGGGAACCGCTCAATCAGTGACCAACTGCAACCAAATATCTTTTTAAATGTTACAAGTTCTGCAACTGAGGTTTTAATATTAAGCAAAACCGTAATTCAGTCCATTAAAAAGAAAAAAAAATGGTTTAATGCTTTTAACTTTTGAGTGGTTGGACTATGAAACTGTTTCCAGTGGGATTTTTGTCACTTGCAGTTTAATATCACCTGCTCAGGCTCGTAATCACACTTCAATTCGGAGCATATTACACTTTTTTTTTTTCCTTTCTTCTCTTCTTTTCATAACCGCGGCGGAGTTACTGCTCTGCACGTGCAACAGATGATGATTGACGCCACAGTCACGAAACACGACGGAGGTAAATAATCAAATCATCGATGGTTAAATGAGGCAATTTCTGGACAAAATGCTTGAAAGTTCTATAACCACAGCATATTATATAGATAATAGTGGCCTGAGAAGCAAAACACCTCAGATTAATGTGCAATAAAAAATATTCGTCAGCAGGTTCAGAATAATTTGAGGTGATTTTTCGTGGACAAACTGCTTTGAAGTTTCATGTCAAAACCAAGCGAATTCATCAATCCAGTGCAAAGTAACTGTGAGGGAATTAACATAAAGTAAGAGCAGATGTACTTTTAGAACTTCTTTGATAAAAGTAAGTGTGTCGCTAAAGGCTGGAAAACAGTGTGTGTGTGTGTGTGTGTGTGTGTGTGTGTGTGTGTGTGTGTGTGTGTGTGTGTGTGTGTGTGTGTGTGTGTGTGTGTGTGTGTGTGTGTGTGTGTGTGTGTGTGTGCGTGTCCCTCGTGTCTTGTTGATTCGTCTGTGTTTGTGGCGGCAGGCCGACTTATCGACACGCAGCAGTCGTGCAGCTTCGGGGTGTTTCCCGATCGCGGCCTCCTCTCAGAGTCCCGTCACTACATTTCAATCCAGACGCTGCAGCAGGTGGGAAGTAAATATTTGCAGGGAGCTTTGTGTGACTTTCTAAAATCACTAACTGTTTGGCAAATCCCTTTGTTTATCATGCCGTTTGTTTTCCTTGCTTCTTCTTTTTTGTTTTTTTTATTCCTCCCACAGTTTTGTCCTCGATGTGTCAAGTGAGGAAATGCCCGGGCGCGGACGCTCATGAATACTTTTCTAAGAAAACCCTCAGAGGGATTGGAGACCAAGAAATCCCGGTTGTGGAGCAGCGGGATATTTCTGTGAACTTCTATTTACCTCGTGTTGAACTGCATCTCACTTGTTTACTTTTATTATTCCGCATCATATTTCCAGTGTTCTCAGTGGAGGGTTTTTTTGTGTGTATTGTTTATTATTATTTCAACAACAGAGTGTGGCATTTACAGTATGTCAGTATTTTGTGGCGGAACTGCATTAATAGTCAGTGAGTCCGTCTGCTCTTTGAAACTGGACTCACTGCGGCCTGGATCGAGGCTTTTTGACCGGCTTCTATAAACAAGGCGTTAGTCCGCCCGGAATGCCGCCGCAGATCACTTCCACATGTGGCGGAAGCACTACAAAGTTCTGGGAGAAATAAAATGAGTCGTTATTAAAAAAACAACAACATCTGTTTTCTCTTGTTTGCCACTAATGCATTACTAGAAATCCTGTACTACTGAAATACTTTGATTCTTCTATAGAAATGAATTAATATCCGTGTGTCGCCACAGCTTAGTGGAGGCATGTAAAGTGTTAACTAAATCTTTCTGGTTGATAAATGATTCATAGTTGAAAGAAGCTCCAGACACTTGAAGTCGTCACTAATCATCGTCTGTATGAAGAAGAAAAAAAAATACATGGTGGGAAATGCAAGACATTAATTTTTTTTTTTCATCTCAAATTTATCCACTTCTCTCCAGGAGCATCAAAGTGCATTCTGGGAATTGGATGCGAGGCCGCTCCTGTGCTTTCCTATACAAAGCGGCTGCAATGATACGCCACAATGGTTTTAGTATCGGTCAAAGAGCTAGAACCTTCCACGACTCAAAAATTGGCAGTTTTTCTGCACTTCAATATTTTTGTAAAATCGTGCAACTGAAGCGCTGGTGTGAGATGTCGTGAAGGAAAATAAACACTTAATGTGCAATAATTACCTTCTCCGACTAAAAAACATTGTGCGTATATTTTCAAGGTCTCGCTCTCAACTTGGTCTCAGTCCCTAAAGTCTCGTCTTGTTGTGGAGCTGATGGCTGAAAACTGAACTCCATTAATCACCGTGTGGAGTATCTCTACTGCTACCCATCTCAATCGCCGTGGTTTATATGGACCAAAAGCACATTCCAATTTAGGGATCAATCCCAGAATGCTTTGCACTGTGACGTTGGCCAGGAGCTTCAATAGGAAATATTGAAGAAGGACTTGTATTGCTGAACTGATCAAGCCTGCTTCATTTGAAACTGAAAGGGCGAAGAAATAAACTTTCTCAGAGTCTGATCAGGAAAACTAGATTCAATACCTGAAAGCAGTGTTTCTACTGAATCCACTGTCGTTTGTTGATAAACGTCTTTACACAACACCTTTTCTGTGACCATCTGTAATCACACCGAACTATCTCTGGTTCCACTATTCAGTCAGAATCCAACAAATTCAAATGAGATAATGGATTTTCCAGAGATGCCAAGAGCAGGATTGAGTGTGTTACTGAAGAAACGTGTCCTTTGTTGACTTTCCTGGGAACGTCTATCGGCACACGTGTGAGGAAGCACCAGCTTCCTCCCAGCCTGTTGCTTGTTTTGTTGTCGAGTTTCCCCTCACCAAATAGAATTTTGTTTATTTTGTCTGTAGGACCTCGACATTGATTGTCTTGTCGTGAATTTCCCTAACCAAATGGTACTTTGTTTATTCAGAATCCTGTGCTCTGTACTGATAGGCCAAGTGGGAGTGTGGAGGCGGGGCAAAGACTTGTGGAGGAGCAGAGGCGACATGATGAGGTGAAGCAAGGGAGGCCAGACTGTGTGTGTGCGGGACACGGCTCATGAAGAGGAAAATTGTTCTTTTGTCGGGGGTGATTTCCCCTCGATGGTTTTGGGGCTTTTTTTGGAGGAGAAGCAAAGAAATAAACGTGGATTGTGACCCTGCAGCCGTCTTGTTTCTACCTTGCAGTGGGGCTTCACCCTCACCTCACAACATGAATGTTCGGTAGACTTCCATTATTTTCCATTGAAGTGAACCATCTGATTATCATAACACGGCGACGAGAGACAGAAACTGAAACAGGCTAAAGTGCGACAACCAATAAATAATTAACGTGTACATCCTGTGGTTTGGACTTGTTCACTGTACCAGCATTTATCAACATCCCCATGCAGAGTTCGACTTATCCCACGATCCATGGAGATGCGTCACGGATTCAGTGGCTTTTGAAGTTAATATATCAGATTTTCCTTTTTTAAACTTTTACATAAGCATATGTTTAATCAAATATTCACTCCCGCTATGCTTCCGTTGCTCTCTGCAGCCGGCCCACTGAATATCTCGGTGTTTTATATTAGAGGAGCAAACTTTGGCACAATGAAATTCAGCAGAATAACGACGCGCTGGAATTAGTTGATCACTTGCATCGCAGATTACAAATTGACTGTGACACGGAAATTAATCTGCAGCTGACATTAGAAATGAAAAATAGCACATTTATCAATTATAGCACCATAATTGCTTGGCAAACACCATCCCTCCTTACCCCCCTATTGATTGGCTTTGACAGCTTCCTTCATGCTGACAAATCCATGAGGGCGGAGGAGCGTTGCAGCCCCCCTCCCCACCCCCCCCACTCCCCCCCTCCAAAGCACCATCCATCTCCCACCGCAGAGTCTCTGAGCAAACCCCGGGGCTCTAATGCTCATTTAAATGGGACACAAATCACGGTGGGGAATGGATGGCCCGTCCACACGACGAGGGGCGTCAGCAGCGCAGGACGGTCAGAACCGAAACGAGAGCATCACAAAACGAGCCGTGTGGAAAAAGCACGCGGCGTGCAGAGAAACGTGGGGCTTCGCGGAGACGTCGCAGTCTCGCCTGAACGCGTGATTCATCACCACACTGAGCTCAATCCCTGAAATGTGCAAGAAAATGACGACCAGTCGTGGTCTCCTGGGGGTGAGTCGGGCCGTAGCAGACCAAAGACAAGCGCAAAGCAACTTCTGTCGCTATGCAGCAGTCGACGCCAAAAAAAACTTCCAGTTGCCAGCAGGTGGTGCTGAATCAGAGAATGGATCATTGCCATATGGATTTGATCAAGAGACGTCTTTGATCTACCATAAAAAGTTGTAGGCCCATTGCAGCATGCAGAGCAGAGTTACACATCACTTCCTGTTTTGTGGCGAACCATCAGATTTTCAGCAGGCTGCCATGGCAACGGCCTTTAACTTTTGACAAAGATTGTTCATATTGTTTTCATCACTAAGGCTAAATTTTTGGTCTCTTGGATTTATCCTGTTGGAGAAATTCAACACTAGGTTTCACAGTTTGCGCCAAACGGCGGACTTCCTGTTGGGTTTAGAGGTATGATGTGCTTCATTTGACCACATGGCGGAGCAGTGGTGAGCGTTCGCGCCTTCACAGTGAGAAGGTCCTGGTTGAAGTACTGGCTGGGGCTTTTCTGTGTGCAGATCCGACGATCCGAAACCACTGCCGCGCCGTACGACTGTCTTCAGTGGGTGAAGCTCATAACAATCCTGCGATGTGGGTTAAATATGCTGAAGCAAGCAGAAACCATGCAGCCCAGGAAGTGGCAGGCCTGAGGCTCTTTTTTCACAATGCTTCAAGTAATCGTTTTTGTGCTTTCGTTTCAGAAAAGTTTGGCATTTCCATGGAAATGGTCGAAACGGTGAAGATTATGTAGTTGGTATGGAAATATAATGAAGTTGGATTACGAAGGAGAATTTCCACTGTTAGTCCGCTGAGAGATGCTGGAAGTCTGCCATTGCTGTTATTGACAATCTCTTCACACATGTGGTGCTCATGAAAGGAAAAGCTGCGAACCATCTTGGGAACCGTTTTCAGAAAGTTGCATCGTCAGCGGGTCTGAGCACCGTTGTCATGTAAACCGACACCGAATTTATGGATGGAAGTCAAAAACAGGTTCTTGTTGAGAACCGCATCCCAGTGATTCAATTCCTTTGGAATAATTTTCCAATTTTGCAAACGATTCTTTGGGTTCCAGTGGGCGTGAATGATGTCGTTGCACATGTTCTGTAGCTTATGCAAGCTGCACAACATGCGTAGCGACGTCAATCAATGATTAATGGAATGATTATGTTGTACAATACAATTTTGCCAACTCATGCAAAGAAAATCCCAAATCCCAAATCAAAAATGTACAATATTTCACTCTCAGCACCATAATATCCTCGCCACGCACTGGAGTTCAGAAAAATAAACATAAACACAACATAACCATGTATATGTTGGGAACAAAGTTTCAAAAACATTGAAGGCCTAAAACAGTAATAAAAGAGACACTACCATTTTACTATACTGGATTAAAAGATGTAAACAAATTGCAAGTTTTAAGACTTGAATGACTTGACAGATCTTTTACAACTTTCAAATTTCTTTGCTAATTACACTAGTAAGATCAACTGCATCACTGCCATTGGTGAAATAAAAAAAAAAAAGGTTTACCACAGCATCAGGAAATCAGATGTCCATGTCATACCGAGTCTGGTCTGTTCAGTCTGCAGTCATACTTTAATAAAAGACTTTGTATTGAAACACAAACTCCCCTTAGTGAGTTTCTCACATGTCCGGTGCAGTTATGCTTTCGCTGCCAACATTGCTTTGTTTTAAGTAAACAAACTAAAAAATGCAGCAGAAATTTGGCCCACAAGATCAAATCGAATATCACCTGAATGTAACTTGATTTAAGTTTTGTTTTAATCAAATTGCGCCAATTCCAGCCATCTTTTGTGACAGCTAAAATGTGTATATTATGTATACCACTTTCTTGAACTCTGTCATCTCTCTGCGCACGGGGAAGAAAAATAGTAATAAAATTAAATGGCCACCTCAAATAGGAATTTTTGCACCTCGTCTCTCAGGCAGGTACAAGTATCACTGAGTAAAGCGTCTTGTTACATGTTTCTTCACAAAGCTTTCACTTCTTATCAAGCTACATGAGTGTGCATTATCTCCCCACGTATGTTATAATTCCGAGCCTATTTTAAAAACAGCAGCCTGAAACGGGCTAAAAGGAGCAGAATTTGTCCTTTTTTAATGGACGACAAATGACAACGTGGAGCATCACTGGAAGCTTTAAAATGTCATTTTACCCTCACGCTGAAAAATAGCACGCTGGTAATAAAAACAACGTCATCACAACAGTACATCAGAGCAAAGTTTTTATTGTTAGCGGTTGGACCTGCTGGCACAGATCTGGTCTTTCAGACAGTGGACAATGCACCCGAAAAAGAGCTCATATCCCCGAGGGCTCAAGTGAACCTGATCCCTGAGGAACAGTTCACGACGGTAGAACACTATTTTAGGATGGTCCACCATGCTCCCTCCAATGCGCACAACAAATTTTGCCATCACACTGTTAATAAACTTCCTCTCCTTCTCCACCTGCACTGGTGTACCACATCTCCAATGGCACCTCTGGTTTATGGAGGAAAGTATTATTTTCATGTGTGGGAATTGTTGGTTGAGCTCTCCCAGGTCTCTCTCCATTGCCCTCAGTAAATGCCCACTGTTTGCTTGACCAAGATCATTGCCACCGCAGTGAATGACAAGTACATCCGGGGCACTTCTTCCTCCCAGGACTTGATAAAAGAAGGGACGCAAATCATGCCAACGCATGCCTCCTTTGCCGAACCACTGGATCTGGCAGTTCAGACCCAGGTTGCTCCCCAGGGTCTGGGCTGCCTCCTCTCCACCACGCCTGACGTAGCTGTCCCCGACAATCCAGACCTTGGACACTGCTTATCACAAAATACAAGAGAAAGAAAGCTAATTTAGTTGTTGCGTCACAATAAACAATATTAATTGAACACAAACAGTTCTGTACTGTATAAAAATTGAATGAACATTGCAACACAAAAAGACGTGCCTGTTGAGAATTACATTTCCAAAACAACCAGCTTTCAAAAATATTCTACAGCAACATACCATTTTTTGGCGGTGCACATGTCTTGAATGACATCTGCATTCTGTGTTGTTCAGGTTGAGTGACACGGACGGTTGAGGTCATTTTTCTGAAACTAAAACAAATGAAAACAAAGTCAGTATAAACCTTGGTACAATTCTGCTTCGCGAAAATAAACCAATTGCCGACTTATGATGCTCCCTGACTTTCCCAACTAGCAATTTGTTAAATATTTTGAAGACATTGACAATGGTCAAATATAACTTCATGGATACCCTAACTCTAGTAGCAGAGACCTAAAAACATCATCAACGATAAGTAAGCAAAGGTATCATGATTAAATGTAATGACAATGAATAGAAAGCATTAAACACATGGATCTTACCTCATTTTGTCAACAATGTTCTTTCTCTTCTCAAAAATACAAGCTCTCAGTCAACAATGTTCTTTCTCTTCTCAAAAATACAAGCTCTCCGAAAAGTGAAATGGCAATTTCAATTTTACAGCACTTTGCAATTGGTTCAGCAGTCACAGTGAAGCTAAAAGTGAATGGAATGTGTTCGCTCTCTCCTTATATATATCTCGAGAGGGGCGAGAGAGGGAGAGAGAGAGAGAGAGATCAAAGGAAATCAAAGGAGATCAACTGGTGATGCAATACAATCTTCTTGCATGTTTTTCATGTTTTTGGTGATGACATTACAATGTTCTTGCAATCTTCAAAGGAAATCAAAGGAGAGCAACTGTTTCCTTTGATCTCTCTCTCTCCCTCCCTTGTAATGTCATCACCAAAAACATGAAAAACATGCAAGAAGATTGTAATTTAATCACCAGTTGATCTCCTTTGATTTCCTTTGATCTCTCTCTCTCTCTCTCTCTCTCCCTCTCTTGCCCCTCTCGAGATATATATAAGGAGAGAGCGAACACATTCCATTCACTTTTAGCTTCACTGTGACTGCTGAACCAATTGTAAAGTGCTGTAAAATTGAAATTGCCATTTCACTTTTCGGAGCCATTTCAGAGAGCTTGCATTTTTGAGAAGAGAAAGAACATTGTTGACTGAGAGCTTGTATTTTTGAGAAGAGAAAGAACATTGTTGACAAAATGAGGTAAGATCCATGTGTTTAATGCTTTCTATTCATTGTCATTACATTTAATCATGATACCTTTGCTTACTTATCGTTGATGATGTTTTTAGGTCTCTGCTACTAGAGTTAGGGTATCCATGAAGTTATATTTGACCATTGTCAATGTCTTCAAAATATTTAACAAATTGCTAGTTGGGAAAGTCAGGGAGCATCATAAGTCGGCAATTGGTTTATTTTCGCGAAGCAGAATTGTACCAAGGTTTATACTGACTTTGTTTTCATTTGTTTTAGTTTCAGAAAAATGACCTCAACCGTCCGTGTCACTCAACCTGAACAACACAGAATGCAGATGTCATTCAAGACATGTGCACCGCCAAAAAATGGTATGTTGCTGTAGAATATTTTTGAAAGCTGGTTGTTTTGGAAATGTAATTCTCAACAGGCACGTCTTTTTGTGTTGCAATGTTCATTCAATTTTTATACAGTACAGAACTGTTTGTGTTCAATTAATATTGTTTATTGTGACGCAACAACTAAATTAGCTTTCTTTCTCTTGTATTTTGTGATAAGCAGTGTCCAAGGTCTGGATTGTCGGGGACAGCTACGTCAGGCGTGGTGGAGAGGAGGCAGCCCAGACCCTGGGGAGCAACCTGGGTCTGAACTGCCAGATCCAGTGGTTCGGCAAAGGAGGCATGCGTTGGCATGATTTGCGTCCCTTCTTTTATCAAGTCCTGGGAGGAAGAAGTGCCCCGGATGTACTTGTCATTCACTGCGGTGGCAATGATCTTGGTCAAGCAAACAGTGGGCATTTACTGAGGGCAATGGAGAGAGACCTGGGAGAGCTCAACCAACAATTCCCACACATGAAAATAATACTTTCCTCCATAAACCAGAGGTGCCATTGGAGATGTGGTACACCAGTGCAGGTGGAGAAGGAGAGGAAGTTTATTAACAGTGTGATGGCAAAATTTGTTGTGCGCATTGGAGGGAGCATGGTGGACCATCCTAAAATAGTGTTCTACCGTCGTGAACTGTTCCTCAGGGATCAGGTTCACTTGAGCCCTCGGGGATATGAGCTCTTTTTCGGGTGCATTGTCCACTGTCTGAAAGACCAGATCTGTGCCAGCAGGTCCAACCGCTAACAATAAAAACTTTGCTCTGATGTACTGTTGTGATGACGTTGTTTTTATTACCAGCGTGCTGTTTTTCAGCGTGAGGGTAAAATGACATTTTAAAGCTTCCAGTGATGCTCCACGTTGTCATTTGTCGTCCATTAAAAAAGGACAAATTCTGCTCCTTTTAGCCCGTTTCAGGCTGCTGTTTTTAAAATAGGCTCGGAATTATAACATACGTGGGGAGATAATGCACACTCATGTAGCTTGATAAGAAGTGAAAGCTTTGTGAAGAAACATGTAACAAGACGCTTTACTCAGTGACACTTGTGCCTGCCTGAGAGACGAGGTGCAAAAATTCCTATTTGAGGTGGCCATTTAATTTTATTACTATTTTTCTTCCCCGTGCGCAGAGAGATGACGGAGTTCACAGCGTGCGCACAGACTGAGACAGCATGTGCGCAGAAAGTGGTCTAACTGTGTGCGATTAGTTTTTATGCACTTGGGTTTTGTGCACTAAAATGACACCATACTAGCACTGCACCTTTGGGAGCACGGACACAAAAAGCACACCAGAACATGTAGAACATTCTGGGTTAGTTTTTATGAATGGATGTTGCTGGTTATGCTCTCTTCCAATACTGTACTTCCATTTTTGAAGGCCAGTTGTTTGTTAAATCAAATAAAATGAACAATGTAACAAAAGTCCAGTGAAATGTCGGTTAACGGTGTAAATAGAATATCACTGATATTGTTTCCTATGCTTGCTGATGTTTCTCCACATTTTATTTGTCACAAAAGATGGCTGTAATTGGCGCAATTTGATTAAAACAAAACTTGTCTTCAAAATGTATTTAAATTCCAACAGATATATATATATATATATGTGTGTGTGTGTGTTGGAATTTAAACACATTTTGAAGACAGTTTTTTGGAATATTGTCTAAACAGCTGAAATAGAAAATACATAATTTATGATGGTGTTTACTCTGTTTTTAGTTGTCGTAAAATGTTTAGTTCCAGGTTGAATCTTGACATCAACACTGGCAAACATAGAATTACAATAACATTAACTTCTTGTACTGAAAGACATTTCAGAAGCTCTGCTTTTTTATTTTTACTTGAGCAAAGAGGTTGAACATATCTTTTTAACAAACTTTTTTTTTCTTTAAAAGGATGAGATACTGTTAATTAAAATAAAGCAGTGGGTTTCAGATGGTCACCAGATTCAGTTTCATTTGAAACCATTTTCATTCTGCTTTCTGTAACACAGGGACCTGCATGGCGCCCAGTGGTGACGGCTCAGCATTCAAACCAGCAAACGTCTGTTAACAAACTTGCTTTCCGAACCTCGAACACAAAACTAAATGGTTAAAGGTACAGAAAGTGACTGATGAAATTTTGAGGATACACTCAAAAAAAACCAAAAAACAACAACAATGAAAAGTGGTCCAAAGTGAACAGGGAGGTAAAAGTGAAGACAGATAATAGAAATGTGTTTAAAAAAAAATAGATTGTTACTTTTCATCTCGTCCATCCTCATCACTCCCAATTAAACTCGCCGCAGCCTCACAGAAAAGCCTTGCAATTAGCAACAGAAAGCTTCACAATTTAAACTGCAACCCAAGAATGTGCATAAACTACTCTGTAATCTTGATCTAAAACTGAGACTGAACCAGCTTCAAACATGACGTTAAATCGCTCAACCACCAAGCTGTTTTCTCCATTAAGCAGGCTGTATACACTGCCGCTCCAGAGGCCATAAAAGACAACTGCCCCTCGTAGAGCCGTCGACGCCACTACCCCGGCAGGATTGTGGCAATCCGTCCTTCCAACACGCCTCACGATTGCTTGGTTTTGATCGCCGGCTCCATTAAACTGGATGAGTGACGGAAATAGTCCGTAGTTAGCCTGTGAAGCCGGACGAGCTGCGCTTTGTGTAAAGGGCCGATTATTCAGGCTGAATAAGACTTGCAATTGGTTTTGAGGCACTAAATGAGATGTGAAGTCTGACGGGGACTCATCGTCATCGCTTTAAACCGTAAACAGAACTCACAACGTTTAGCGCAGCTCATTAGCTTCGCCAAAGAAAGGCTATGTTTCTGTCTGCGTCTATTTATTGGTTTGTGTGTGTGTATTTGACTAACTTTTCGTAAAAACTAAATTACATGAAATCTTCCAGGATGTTTTGTCATAATCAAGGACCAATCGATTAGACGCTGTGGTTGATCAGCTCCTGGAGAGGTGAGATATTTCCTCCGTTGTGGAAACATTGGAGTTCCGCGGTGAGGCGTGAGTCAGGGCTCCTAGCATCACTGCTCACTCCGCTCTGCTAGCTGCCTGATAGCATGCTGCTAACTCATATTTCTGTTCCAGTGTCCAGAAACAGCAATGTGAGTCACTGTGACTCGGGCAGTGGTTTATCTGTGGCCCTGCTCAGTGTTTACCACAGTGATGCTGCTCCCTCACTGGCTAGTTAGCATCAACAGGAGCTAACGGCTAACATGCTAGCGGCACCAACTCGGTTCCACAAACGAATCTGCGCTCTACTGAGTGTAGTTCCAGTTCTCTATGATACATTGTCACGTTCACCACAGAAACAGACTTCTACTTAATGCCTTGACTTCCACATAATGCTAATGTTATTTATTAAAAGTCTGTAGAAAGTGTGGGAAGGCAGTTGCAGCATCTTTTCAGCTCTTGGATCCTTCGCCGTTCATTGGCTCGATGTCCAGGCCTCGTTTGGTTTTAAACCAACGGAAGCCTGTTACCGAGTCGTTGGACAAAATCGTGAAAACCACTAAACAGTCACCTGCTCTGGTATTGTGTGTGCACATCCTCCCAGCAACACAGGATGTACAACTAATGTGATGAGTCAAAGGCTTTGAAAGCTTTGAAGCTGCAGCCGTCCATGTTTTCATATTAACAGTGGGTTTAACTACCGCTTGCAGCAGTTTTCCTCGGCTTTGATGAGCGTTGGTGCATCTTGCAGCTAATCGTTTTCATTTCAGAAGCAACGCCTTCACCGTCTTTCTTTCCCGGCTCCTTCATGAACGTCGATGGAGCCTAGGAATCCCATGGAAGAATGTTCTTTGTACATGTTCTTGACCTGGACTGAAGCGAGTTCAACTTTCTTCTAAACGAGGTGCATCGAATCTGAAATTTGCATCAGTGATCACGTTTTTGGTTTCTATCTTAGCTCCTCATGTACGTATTTCACTCGTTATTTTCAGCTGAAGTCAAATCACGACAATCACCCATTCACTCCCAACAGGATGGGACACGTTTCTGCAGTCATGTGAAATTCAGCATCGCACCGTTTCTTGAAAGAAACAAGAAGAAGCAGCGACAGAACGCTTCAGACAAGCAGCCGACGTGTCGACAAAACCAAACACTGATCGAGAGCTGCTAATATTTCACAGCAGCAGGTATCTAAATCTTTAATCAGTGATGAAAAATGTACCTTTCCAAGTGATTACTTTTGTAAAAAAGTAGCTATTAACTGAGCTCTGCACTGCAGGCAACCTGGATCTTTAGTTGAAATGTTATTTTCAGACAAATACATTGTTTTTACATTCACATTAAGCAGCTATCTACAATGTTGCAAGAGGCGGCTCTTCTTTGAATGACTGTATATTCTACTTGTACTCAGGTGGTTCGGTTGGTGGAATTTCTTATTCAGGAACAAAAATGAAAACACTGCGCTTTCAATTAAATGTGTCTGAGCGCCGCCGTCTCTGCGGAGTGTCTGCGTGTTAATCCACCCTCCTTAACGAAGTGCCACCAGTGAAACTGAACCCCGGCAGTGCAGCAGATAACCTGAGGGAGGAAAAAAAAAATTATTCTACAGTCACTGTCATTTTGTTTCTAACCTGCCAACATCTACATTGGCAACGGTATTATATATCCTCATCTGGAGTAACTGTTAAAGCTCATATAAGCTACAGTTCCTCTGCCAGATTGCAGCTCTATGGTGTTAAATGCCACAGATTATTGACACAGACTTAAAGGAAGACAATCACGGCTTCAATGGAACAGTTCCTGAAACGCACCACGACAAACACCTCACACAGGCTTTTTTGGTTCCACACAGAACCGGCAGAGGAGGCCGAACGCCACCAGCATGCAATGTTTACCAGCTTTCTGTTTCAGATGCAAAACCGTTCACAAATCGGCACTGCCTTGAGCGTGGGAATTCAGGAATGTGGCCGGGTTACAGCAGCTTTCACAGCCTCCTCCGATCAGTGTCACTGCCTCTGCTGGTCACACCGAAGCAGACCAGCAATGCCCAGTGCTCCTGTTCTGCCTCAATTCCTTTGATACAGACTGGCAAGGCTGAAAGAAGTGCAGACTGTACACAAGGAGCGTTAACATGTGGAGGCTACAGTGACTTTGGCTCCGTCGTTTGCAAGGACCGAAAATAAACCAGTGTTTTACTAGAATCTGCTGGAAAATAGTTTGAAAGAAATCAAGATATGATTCAAATGTATTCATGTCTTATTCAGTCGGTTAAAAAGCACCGAGAGATGACCGTGCTGTATTTGGCGCTATCTCGATAAAGTTGAATTAAAGCCAATGTACCCACGCTGGGTGAGATCTCGCATTGATTTCCTTCAGGGTTCTGATCCGCCGAGCTGTCATGGCTTTTTGACTGCGTGAGCATCTGTCGGGTGTTCCTAGTCTGCGGTGGTCAGCATCTATAAAACATGGCCCAAGGGCCGAACAGCAGTGAGTGTTCGACCGGGTCATGGGCGTCTGAAGCTCATGGACTCTGCTGCTGGCGTCTGGGTAGCAGATACCACAGCATGGATTCAAAGAAAGACGATATGAGGCAAACAGTCTTAATGTTACGGCCCATAGGTGTCAGAAAGCATAGATGGGGTGCAATTTAAACTGTGGATGAAATTGAAGCTCCTCCCAAAACAGATCATGTCGAATAAATGTGGGTGAAGTGCCACAGATTGAGGAGAGTCTATAGTTGACCAGACAGAAAGATTCAAAATCAGCTGAAAATGTGCATCTATCCAACAAATGGTGGTTATTCATCTCACTTGTGTCATTAAAATGACTTCTTGAAAACTATTTATTAAAGAATGAGGCAGGATCATTTGATCATGACAGAAACAAAGGCAGGAGAAATCGTTTGGCACGTAAGAGTCTGTTAGGGAAACACTGTGTATTTGAAGATATTTGGATACTGGATAGAAAAGTGCACAACTCCAGTGCTATAATGCACAAAACTTCTGCTGCCAATCACACTCCAGACATACGAGACCACCGGCGCCAACTTCAGGGCAACATTGTTAGGTCATTTTATTTTACTTTCATGATATATTTTTGATTTATGAGCAGAGATCATGATAAATATATTGACAATATAAATAAAATCTGAAGAAAATCGAAATGAATACAAACGGAAATTACAAAATATATGCAAACTAAATTGACAATGTGTTTTCATTTCACTTAATGAGGATATATGACCAAGCCAGGCATTTATTGTGGGATTATTACTTGTTTGGACACAAACTGCAAACCTACTTTCTTAAACTAACCTCAGTATCATCCAAGTTTTTTGTTTTTTCATATTTTGGAGGTTTTCAGAAACCTAAAGTTGAACTTTTAAGGGTCATAAAACTCCAAACCACCAAACCCTTTGTTTTGAATATGACTTGAATGATGTAATTCTGACATTGATGCACTAACTACATTTTCTAGTCTTGCTCACTCTGATGAAAACGTCCTGGTTGGTTTCCTCATGACGGCTACAGGAAGTCAGCACTCTGGAGCAGAAGTGGGACCAAGTGGGACTAACCAGGCCAGAAACTTTCTGCTGAATCATCTTAATCCATGACGTAAAGCTGAAATGAGCAGTTTGGAAAACTTCTCAGATGGAAAAAAAAAAATCCCTCAGGTTGCATTTCCAAGTTTCCTCCAGAAGAAGCTGACGATAACAGGAGAGAGCTTGAAGACGTGTTTTGTTAAAGTTGGACAAACAGAGACCTTCTCAATGGAGGAGCCTCTTGAGGTCAATGTGCCAAATGAAGCTATTTCACTACAACACGTCTCCGGTCCAAGGTGAAGACCACATTTCTATCAAGCCCAGTCTGGATTTGACGCCGTCCTGCTGAGTTTTGGACTTGGCTCTAACAGTAAGGAGACTCTCGGTGCAGCTCAGTCTGGGGGGGATCCAGTCCTGGCTTCCAGCTGTGAATCGTCCATCTGTAGGTTTTCCAGCTTTTCCTTCCGCTCGCCCCATCAACACCCTTTTCCGTGACACTTATTAAATCCATCTGTTGAACGGACGCCAATGGTTTCTGGGCCCTGCTATGACCTTCGCACTGGGGTCACGTCTATCAGTCAGTTCAGCGTTCATGTTTATTCATTTATCTCAGGTCCATCACAGACACTGGCTCTCCATCACCCCGACAGGAAGTTCTCAGCCACGAATCCACTTACCAAATATGTTTTGGGATTAATGGAGGAAGCTGGAGTACCCGCCACAAAACCTCCACAGGGAGGCAGAGGGAAAACATGAAAACTCTATAATGAGCGACTTCACAAGGGAATTCAGCCAAGAATCTTGTGGTGAGGCATCCGTGTTTATCCATCATGCTCTGTGCTGTCACTATCCATGATTGACGGTTCCTGCAGCCAATCAACACGCCAACAATCCATACCAGCCAAACCTCTCATGCACTCTCACGAGAAGAAGTTGCAGTATAGAAAATGGTCAGAACAAACTCCATGCTCATATCTTCTCATATCACTCCAGTCTTATCGGCTCTCCATTGGCTCCCTGTAAAATTCAAGATTGATTTTAAGGTCCTAGTGCTGACTTTCAGAGCCTTAAACGGTCAGGCCCCACAGTATACCCTGGACCTCTTGAAGCCGCACTCCTCTGGCCGTACTCTTCGGTCGTCTGTCCAGAACCTGCTTGTAGTCCCTAAGACCCATTATAAGACCCGAGGGGACCCGTCTTTTCAGTCTGTTGCCCCGAGACTGTGGACCGCTCTGCCCCTGTCTCTGCGCCTGGCAGACTCTGTGATCTCTTTTAAAAAGGACTTGAAAACATGTTTATTTAGCTTTTGGTTGATGGGTTTTACACTAGTGTCACTTTAATTTTACACATGTATATACATTTTATATAGTTGTTTTTACCTTTTCTCCTGTACAGCACTTTGTGATTTTATCTGTGAAAAGTGCTTTATAAATAAATTTTACTTACTTACTTACATGCTTGAGTTTCTTTTCCAAACTAATTTCGAGAACGATCCACCATGTTCCTGAAGCCTTGCTTCAATAAAGGAGGCATCGTACCGGAGAGACAGGAGGCTCTTACCTTCAAGAACGACTGTTCTAGTAAGGATGCTCCACCAGTCAGAACCAAGGTTGCCAAATCTGACTCACTTTTCCAGACCAAGCAAGGTTAAACCAGCCCAAATCTCAACCTGTTCATGTTGAAACCATATCTGTAACAAAGAACACGTTATAAAGACACACCCAAACTAAATAAAGGGAAAAGGAAGGAGAATTTGGCTCCCCTCCCGGGGGAGACACGCCCAGTCTGGCAACACTTGTCAACTATATTTATATAGCACCAAATACAACACAATCATTTCTCGGTGCTTTTAACAGAGAGAAATCCAACAATCAAGTCAAAGACGTTCAGACGGCGGTCGCATTGAAAGACATCAGATATATATCTGGTTTGAATAAAGACTGGTCTGTGCAAAAAAAAGGGAGTAGTAGCAGAAGGAGAAGAAGATAAATAAAAATAAACTTTTGTCAAGTTATCTCAATGTTAATTGAATTTCAATAACTTGTTGCCGTTATGTGTGAACGCAGCTTAAGCTACAGTTAAACTGAAACGGGTAAAAACAAAGGTCATACCCTCATGAAAATGAAGGAAAGACTAAATGAAATGATTAATCCTCAGACTACAGACACAAGACCAGAGTATTTTATCTGACCAGAGGACGGTTTTAAATCAGATTGAAGGTTTACTCTCACCTGAGGAAACACAGGGCAGTTTGTTCTGCGATGCTGATTAGAGATTTTCTCCCACATAAACCCAAACATCTCTCAGCTTTGATCCCTCGTCACGTTTTACAACATTTTATAGGTTCTTGGTGTTAAAAAGTGTTAAAACGTTAAAAACTCTCCACAGGCTGAAACCTTTCCTAAGGCATTTAAAATTTAGAGTCGGTTCCTTTTAATAAATGCAGAGCAACTTACGATTGCCCAGGAAGATTCACTTGAACAACTTTATAATGAGAAAGAATGTTTTTGCAAGAAATGTCAGTCTGGTTTCAGGGTTTCCGGTAATGGACTGATTTGAAGGGACAGATACCGGAGATCACCGCTTTAAACATTCATGGTGCACTTCCTATATATCAGCAGAGGTACAGAATGTGGCGTACCCCAAGGCTTAGTCCTGGGTCCACTGCTCTTTAGTCTATACATGCTCCCGTCTGCAAAACTAATCAGGAGACATGACTTTTACAGTTGTGCAGATGAACAGCTTTGTATTTCCAGGTTTTCTGATAACACAACACTCACACTTAATGCCTTTTTGAATCTTTGGTTTTTAGATAAAGCTTTAAAAATCAGCCTGCAAACGAGTGAAGTTTCAATCAGTCCTGAGAGAAGAACACCAACAACATGAGCAATCAGAGACTTCTGACTTGTGTCCATTGACCTGGCCTCGGAACAACAAAAAAAAAGTTTCCGGATCACCTCCAAAGTGTATTGGAATCTTCCATGGCCTAATATCTATCTGTGGTGAAAAAGAGAAAAATTTCGACTCAAAGTTTAGTTTAGTTTTTCCCCCCTCATCACGAGTAGTTAAAAATATGTTTTTACCATCTTAAGAATATAGCCAGTTTACACCTATTAGTTTTGGTCTGTGGCTAAAACAGGCTGATGCAGGATTTTAACACCAGAAGTAATGATTACTGCAATGCTCTGCTTTCAGAACTCTCTCTAAAATGGAATTTCACAAGTCCAATTACTGTAGAATCCAGGTGGACCAGTGCTGACAAAGACCAGAGGCGGTTCACGTCACAGTTCGAGGATCATTGCACCGTCTCATCTGTCAGACTTTGAGTTCCTTCATGTTGTATTTAACCACTCAGATAGACTGTGGAGTCTTCATGTGATTGGATGATTAGTTTTATACGATAATGGTGCTGGTACTGGTACAGATAATGGTGCTGGTACTGGTGCAGTCCAGTTGAATTTGATTGTGAAGCAGCCTCTGTGGCGCTCTGGCAGGTTTGATTCTCAACGTTCAGGTTTGATAGACGTGTTCACATGCAGAGTGGAGCCGAGCCAGTGGAGGGTGACCCGGCCCGTGTGAACTACCACCACTGCCACTTCCCCGTCTCCTCAGACCTGCTGGATCAAAAGTGTGCAGAGCAAAGCATGCTGGGTAGAGAGAGCCCGCTAGCACACGGCGCCCAGAACAAATGCAGCTTTGGTGGACACAAATTGAATTCTTCAGACTGAGAGGCTTCGGGCTCGGACAGGAGCCAGATCATCGGTTTGTGTTCTGGTGTCCATCGCTCATGCTGTGGCACAACGGAGTGCTGTCATCTGCTGCATCACACACTCCATCACGACTATGTGTGTGTGTGTGTGTGTGTGTGTGTGTATGTAGGGGGGGGGGGGGGGGGGGGGTGAGGTGGATGGGAGAAAGATTTTCATTCTAATCCACCGCTTGATGAATGCACCATATTAAATGAGCTCGACTCAGTGTGAGTGGTGGTAATCCAACAACAGCAGCAAGGTCCACAAAGCTTACAGTACACACCACTGTACAACACACTCGCACACACACACAGAGCGGTGTAAACAGGGTTGTGGTGGTGGTACTATATATATATATGCAGTATATATAAATGAAAAAGGTTGAAGTCTTTCACAACAGCTGCTTCTCTAAGACCTGCAACATCTACTGGCCCAACAAGATCACTAATGAGGAACATGGACGACATCAATATGAACATTGAAATTAGGAATCACAGGCTGCGATGGCTTGATGGCCAATGGACCGGAAACCCAGAGTTGCCATGACGAAGAGCTGGAAGAGGTGGTCTGAAGCCAACGCTCAGGACAGGGTTGGGTGGCCAAGTACTATTATAGCAGCACTACAATTTAGTCTCTGATGGGAGGAAGAGGTTGAGTGAGAGTGAGCGAGGCACGAGAACTTCAGCTGACCAGGTTGCTTTTATTCCATGTTGAATCATGTGAAGCTGCAATCTGTATCACTTCCTCTCATGTGACAAAGTCTTCAACCATCTAATGGAACTGCAACTATATCGAGGCGGGACTCGTGGCGGGTTGAGTCTTGCGTGGAACCTGGCTGCTACTTGAACAGTGGAAACGAATCAGATCGACCGGCTGTGCAGAATCTGTAAACGGAGCCGCTGATTTGACCGTCATCGCCACACAGTGAGCCGAATGAGCTGTGCTCAAAAAGCGACTCCTCTTCTCCCAGCGCCGGTTTTCCATCATTACACAGTTTGCTCTCCAACCTTTTCACTTGCTCACAGGGATCAATAACAGTTTATCTGATCATTAATCACACCGTATCCCACCCTCCCCCGGACACAGACTAAGTGCTGCAGGGGAACATAAAGAGGAAATCTACTGTCTGATGCTCTGCGCGGCGCTCTGCAGATCGCAGGAGCAACACATCTCTCCAGGGCCAAATATGAAAGTGGCCATTTGTATTCTGTTGGCCGCCCAGTCAGCAGTCCTCTCTCTCTCGCTTTCATTCTTCCTTTGGATGCCTCTGCATAGTCCATCTCACTAAAGAGGTGGAAATCAAACTGCCATCTGAAAGGCTGCTTATATCCCGGCATCATTTGCCGGATTGCCGGTGCATTGTGAAATCCCAAAGCTTTAGTATGGATTTTGCCTGTGAGAAAGCCGCTGCCGACTCCGTCAGATCAAAGCGGCCGAGGCTGGATGATCTGTGGTGGTTAAGAGCCGCTCCGAGGGGCCCGGCGGACGTGACTGGACTGCGTGGGCCGGGTCCGAGGCGATGCATCCCGTCAGGCCCACGGCGGGCTGGATGAGGAGTGAAGGACGGGGGGGAGGGGGGGGTGAACGGGTGGAAGGAAGAAATGGTGATTACCTGACAGCTGCTTTCAGGAAGGAACAGTGTGGACGTTCCTCCGGGTTCAATGCATACAAGTGTTTTTGTTCACAGGTGACCTGTGCAGGTATTCCTTACCGCCCCGGTGACGTTTGGAGGGTTTTGTCATTATGACGGTGCAGCAGGGCCTCATCTGATTGGCTAAATAATGTTGACGTGACGTTCAGTCTAAAGATGGGTATCCAGAGATTCGATTCCTTGGATCCTTTCATTTCCACGTGAGAATTGATCAAAGAACCAGAATCATAAAGATCACATCAATTCACATCCACAGTTCAGTCAGTCTTTAGTGGAACGTTGAGAAAGCAATTACATTATATTGTGATTAATTCAGGAGACCCAAAATATCTATATTTATTTGTCGAGTAATTCTTTATTTTACCAGGTGACTTAATTGAGGACGCATTTGCAATATGAGGCGTCTTGTTCCCCTATAACAAAATACATGATCGCAATAGCAGCAGTAAAATTAATAGGATTTTAAAAAGAAACATTCTCAGTTGTGTTTTTATAAGAGATTATTTAGCAGCAACTGTGTAAAGGTCAGCTGTTCAAAAGCACTTCCTTTGTTTTAATTGTTGGTATAAGACATTATTTTTGCTCTTTTATTTCCGTCATTGAAAACAAACAAAATAAGGCAATTATTCTATTCTGTGCATAATAAAACAATTAGTCATGATAAATGGCAGAAAATTTGGTTGTTAATCAAAATTACAAGTTTTGAACGTTGCCCAGCCTGACTATGTGTGATACACAAGAATATATTATAATTTTGCTGTGGTCGTTTTGTTATAATCCCACAAGCTGAAAGAGGACGAGTCTCCGCTGTATGGAAGCGAACCTGCACTGACGGATCCAACACGTCACAGATAAATCCTCGACTTTTCCCTCGTTTCATTTTAAAACCGAGCAGGAATGTGAGGCTCGCCTTCAACAAAAATGTACATTCCAGGGAGGAAAGAAAACGGCAGGATTACTACGGTACGGTCTGCCTCCAACTAAATTTGGTTTGCACGATTAAAATGGAAAAAAAAAAAAAAAAGTCTAATGATGCTCATGGTGTCATTAGACAGTGTAATCACATTGTAAGTGTGCCATAATTATAAACTCAGAACGTCACATAATTAGCAGAATGTGCAAAGTAGAGAAGAAGACAAACCCACAGAGAGTAAACGAGAGATGGAATTCAACTGCTCATCGCTGGTTTCAGCGCGAGGAGCAAATTAAAAACATTTTACAATCTTCTCCAACGAGCACGTGTCGGGTTGAACGAGATCCTGCTGCTTTCATGTCATCAGAGATCATATTTACACATTTCTGCACAAACAGACTGAATAAACATCAAAAGTCAAACATAATCCCCCCAAGAAAAAAAATAAAGGAATATAGACAGCTTCATTAAAAACTACACTGAAAAATGCATTTTGTTGTTCTGTTCAAATGGACAAAATTAAGGTTCTTATTTTATTTCCAATATTCCTTTATTGCAGAATGTATAAGTCAAACTGGGAGTAAATCCAAGTTGTGAAGGATGAATGGATGGATGGATGGATGGATCATCAACAGAAGTCAATGGCCTGATCAATGGATTGATAATTCTATCAATGAACCAATCAATAAGAAGATGGCTGGATGAAGAAAAATGAAGGAATAGCTGGATGGATGATGTGGGTGAGGTGCAGATGAATGGATGAATAGAGGACATATTGATGATGAAGATGGATGTTTGGATTCTGTTTTTCATTTAATCCAATTAAATTACATTGAATCTGATCTGAGGAGCCGAGTGAGTCCAGTTTGACGTTCCATCACAGAGGGACAATATTCATGTGGAGGACGAGGTGAGGAGGAGGAGGAAGACGAGGTGTGGAGGAGGAGGATGAGGCTGGAGGAGGAGGACGAGGTGTGGTGGAAGAGGAAGAGATTGGAGGAGGAGGAGGATAGAGGACGGAGGACGGAGGCGAGCCGTGGCCTCGCTCTGAGCCGTCCTTCCTCTCCTCCTCACCTCCACAACCTGTTAAAAGCCCCCATGTGGGGCAGAAATCACCCTGAGTGGCGGCTCCATACGGCGGCGGGGCTCGTTGATACGTGATCCGGCGCTGACTCGGCTCGTCTTCATCGAGGATTTTCAGGAACTCTGAAAGCCTCCGGCTGGAGGGGGGGGGGTATGCCAGGGACACCCCCCCACCCCCCACAACCCCCTCCCTCACCAGACACAGCGGAGGGGGTACAAACATTTGGCACGGGGTGGCTATAGATTTGCCAACAGCCGTTCTGGCAACCACCGACTCTGAAGGTTCAGTGAGAGGTGAATCATCCCACACACACACACACACACACACACACACACACACACACACACACACACACACACACACACACACACACACACACACACACACACTAATGCAAATCGTTAACGTTGACGCTCTTTTGCAGCTGAGCCGCTGAATGCTGCAAAATGCCTTCAGTGTTTTTTGGGGGAGATTTTACTGTATTTTGCAGCAGGAGCATTATTAAAGTGACTTTATATCATAAGAAGTCATGTGAAAACATATATATATATATATATATATATATACACACACACACAAGTACTCCTGGAGTTCTGCAAAACCTTTTAATTAAGAGCTTTAACAGTTTCAATGGACTGACCCACGGAAGCCAGACTGTGTTCTCTTGAATAAAATGAGCGCAATTTAGATTTTCTGTTTTCATTTTTAGTGTTTGACAATGAAGGAATCAAGTTGTTCAGAGTTTTGAGTTCATTTGAAAAGAAAACTCCAGTAAAAGTCATTTTTCAGTCCCTGTGACATTTTCATTCTCTGTCAGTCATTCCAACCTCTTTTTATTTATTTATGTTGATAACTTGAGAGCACCACTTTCTAAACGATTACAGGTTTAAAGCAAATACAGGTTTTCTGACTCGAGGTAATTTAGGAGGGTTTCCAGAGCGGAACAGAGGTGTTCTGGGTAATTTTTCACTTTCAGCGGCTCCCACAATCAATTGTATGTTTGAAAGGTCATATTCAAATTACAAAAGCAATCCGACGCAGCAGAAAATAACCTTTTTTTTCCCCAGATCAGTTCCTCGTATTGCAATTCTTCATCCGGTGTGTAGAATGGATCTGACCAGCCGTAACATTATGACCAGTGATCATATCTGCCATTAAGTGAACTTCTTAAAAAAACAAAAACAAAAAAAAATAGTGCTGACGAGAGGAGAATCTCCAGACGTGCAGCTGTGGTGGGAAGTTCTCCGTATTTATTAAAGGGTTCCGCGGTGTCCTGGAGCTCCTGTAGCTCAAACCGCTGCACAAGTGAACTCCGGTTCTGACGCAAACTAATATTCCACTCGTATCTTCTCTCCGGTGTTGCAGTGAAATCCGAACCGCCGATGCCACCTGCGGTGCTCTTTGAGTCGCAGCGCAGCATCGGAAAACTCTCGCTGCCTCTCATCCCTCCGTCTGCACGTCTATTGTTTGTTTACTTGAGATTTGACTTTCCAGAAAACCCACTCAGCCAGACTTTTCCACAGACGACCGCGAGACTTCAGACCCGCCGACGTCCTTGAACGGAAACTAAACCAAGGAGAGTTTAAAAAAGAAGTCCCAAAAAAAAAAAACCTAAAAAAAACATTTCTGCCTGCAACCCCAAAGACGACGAAAACAAAGAGACAAACAACGGCGTAAACAGTTGAGCTGTGCCTCAGTCCGGGAGATGAATTTACGCCACCGCTTACAGAAATGGAGGCGTCAGGAAGGTTTTGAGACGAGTTAAAAGCAGAAAATTGATTGGCAAAGGTAGAAAAACCCTTCTTTTGTCATCCATTACGACTTCATCCATCAGAGAACTGAAGGTGTTCAAGCCGTACACACCTCAGACATGTAGTGGACTTAAACCAACGTAAAAAAAAAAAAAAAAGGTCATCTGAATCAATAACAGGTGAGGTTTTTTTTTTCCCAGTGTATGCTTTGGTATGATGCATTTCGTTTTCTTCCACGACAAACTTTGTCGCCATCAAATACATTGGAACATATTAAGCTATATTGAGCAACATTGAAGAGTATTTTCATTCCCCCGCCCCCGATAAAGTCACAATTCCAGAGTGACGCGCTCATAAACCTCCGCTGAGAGAAAGACCGCTGTGCAGACTCTTGGTTATTTTGACAGATTTCTCCTGTGCAGCTCAGCAAAGCCTCGACTTTT
The DNA here is from genome assembly GCF_963422515.1 of Blennius ocellaris. NCBI lineage: Eukaryota > Metazoa > Chordata > Actinopteri > Blenniiformes > Blenniidae > Blennius > Blennius ocellaris. Next base: position 6,603,362 of record NC_137669.1, read on the forward strand.
AGTCTAGACGCTATTTCAACAGTTTGAAAAGTGAAAGTGTGAGGATGGCAGGAGCGGGAGCAGTGAGGTCTGGGAAGCGTCGCCTCGGGCCGTTTGGCTGCTGCTCGCTCACAGCTCGCTCGACGAGCTACAATAACGTGTTGACTTGATCTCAAATATCGCAGGAAATGTCTGTTTGTACGCCGTGTCTTACAAAATCCCCGGGAATTTCTCAACACTGTGGACGACGACTCGGCAGGTTTTAAGACGCAGTCGCTGAGCTGTGAGCACCCAGGCTAATCTGGACATCCAATCAGAGACAAATGAAGTTCCATCAGTTGGAGGAGGAAGATGCTCTATAATCTGATGTTAGAGGAGGAAGATGCTCTATAATCTGATGTTAGAGGAGGAAGACGCTCTGTAATCTGATGTTAGAGGAGGAAGACGCTCTGTAATCTGACGTTGGAGGGGGAAGGTGCTCTGTAATCTGGATGTTGGAGGGGGAAGGTGCTCTGTAATCTGGATGTTAGAGGAGGAAGCTGCTCTATGATCTGGATGTTAGAAGAGGAAGATGCTCTATGATCTGGATGTTAGAGGAGGAAGATGCTCTATGATCTGGATGTTAGAGAAGGAAGCTGCTCTATGATCTGGATGTTAGAGGAGGATGATGCTCTATGATCTGGATGTTTGCTGAAGCTACATAAAAAGTAACAAACCTACTGAAACCGCTACTTCATGGTCAATTGACTCCACCTCCAGCGCCTTACAACTGTGTGACCAGCCCCAAAGAGCTTTACATCGTTCAGCACATTCACACACACCAATGGAGGCTCATTGCTCAAGGACACTTCGGTATGTGGACAGATGGAGATGGGAATTTAACCTGCAACTTCCAATTGGAAGACGACTGCTTTACCAACCGAGCCATAATAACCAGATATGAAAACGTCATCATTTGAATGTTTTTATCCAATAACAAACATTTATAACAACAGCTGACATGAGTTTCAGTACTGTGACTCACCACCGGGGGTCCATGCAGCTCGTGCTTCGTGTTCACTGCTGTCATGTGATCAATCTCGTCACATGACGGAATCAAACATTGAGCGGAACTATAATTAGCGATTCGCCGTCGACTCTCAGCAGGAGAAACGAGACGAGAAGAGAGACGAACACTAGTCAATCTGCTCCAAACCGCTCCGATTCATTAGACGTCTTCTTTCTGTGCAGACAAATCGGCTTCAGAGCGCGTCTGCAGGCATTTCGTTTTAATGACTCCCAGCAAAGTAACGCAAAGAAATAAAGTAATGTGGGAATTAAGAGACGAGCAGGCAGAAAGCGGGAGGCTGAGAACGTCTCGTCTCTGCTCTCATTAGTCACCTTCTTTTTTTTAAACAAAACTCGCTCAGCCATTATGTCAAATATAAATCCACATTTCAGGAGAAAGTCTTGACAGCGGCTCTGCTGCTGGAGAAGATCCCGCAGCAGAGACGACGAGCTCCACAAATGAACCCAGAGAGTTTGTTCAACTTGAGCTGAGCAGGAGCAGCCAATGAGGTGACAACCAGCAGGCAGGAGCCGCGGAATCGTCCCGTATGATGGTTTTCATTTGGCTGCCGACGCGGTGAGGGAGGACGAAAAGCAGACATACTGTAGGAGGTCGGTATCAGCAGTACATGGAAACAATGGGATCGAGTTTCCTAATGTGCTTTATTGTTGAAGTTGTGTTGTCCATTGAGTAAAACCATTGACATCAGAGATAAAGCCATGAGTAGCTTATTGTATTTCCCAGAGAGAGAAGCATCGCATACCAAATTCTTATTTTATTAGATTTTCAAATTCAGATTTTCTCCTTCGCTTTAAGCCCTGAAGTCACAACTGGCACCGGCTATAAATACCAAACAGACAATGAGAAAAAGAAGCTTGAAAACACTGTGACCATGACAAGAACAAAAGAACAGAGGAGTGTATTAATAAAATATAGGAGAAGGACTGTTGGGGTGTTGGTGCAGCTCTTTTATTACACTTCATGAGGAGATGCAGTTTAAAGCAACAATTTCATCTGAACGCATGAATTTACTGCTTTATTTTTCCTCCTCGAGAAATTCTGTAAATAAGAATCGTTTGACGAAGAAAATTAGTTAAAGAAGACGTTCGGTCCTCGGTGCATAGCGGGACAGACGCCCTGGCAGTGTCCCTGCCTTGCCCAAGGGAATAGAACCCAGGACTCTGGCAATGTACCTACCTGCCTTGCACAAGGGAATAAAACTCAGATCCGTGGCAGTGTTCCTGCCTTGCCCAGGGGAATAGAACCCAGAACCAACATCCAGAAAGAGTCTCTGGACCATCTGGACACAGGAAGTGAGGCGTCAGTCACTTCCTGTGAGAATCTCCTCACATCTAACGTAATGAACCGAGGAGCTGAGCTCCGCTGTTGAAACAGACACTGAAGTTTACAATCACCTTTTTAATAAAGTCAACAAAATAAGAAATAAAAAAAATACATTTTATTTCTGATGCACTTTTCATTTAAAAATGTCAAAGTGCCACAAGCACATGAAAAAAAGAACACAGTCACGTCTCGCTACTCCTGAACTTGTTCCTCAGTAGGTTTGTGATCTCACTTCTGAGGGGTTGTGCTTCATAATAGTCTGAATTGTTTCACACTGACGTTTCACAGGTGAAACCAACAAGCTCATTGGTCGAAAACCTTTCATTCTCAGCCAATCACTGATCCGTTCACTCCCATAAACAAGGTTCCCTTCGGCGAGACAGTAGCGGAACACTTGGTTTGATACGATTAAACGCTAATCCAACCTTTGTCCTTGATATTAGTAAGAAAAATCATACAAAAATGACCAATTTGAACTATAAATCAATGGAAATCTGCCATCATGAAATTCTCCTTAGACTTGGTCGTTTTAAAGTTAAGTCACCCAGAATAACAATCCGACTTCACCATAATGTTTGTGTACTTGTTAATGTTCATAACATATTGTTCTCTGTATGCATGCGTGTGTGCCTTCTTTATAAAAACAAAACAACAGCGCCACCCTGTGGCCTGGCATGCCGACTACATCATTTTCAACATTTCCGTTTTCAAAACATTTGTAAAGGTGAAACTATTCTCAAACACAAAACCGACGTATTTCCAACAAAAATAAAGGTGTAAAGCTAACAGAGACACAGCAGCGGTTTCGTCGTCATCCACCGCAACAAGCTGACCAAAACTCCAGCAAATAAACTCAATGATTTTATAAAAGATACAAGTGACATTACCAACACAGTTATTTGTACAGTAATGTGCAGGTTGTGGTGTGAAAGCGGGTTCAAAACGGTGTACATGTCACCCAGCCATACAAGTGAGTTTCTATTTATCTTTCATCTCGCTGTGGAAAGTAGAAACAACACAAGTATTGCAGTGAGAACCTTAATTGAAAGGACACCGCGAGCGTGCGCGCCATACAGCACAATGCATTCATGAATAATAAATGCTCTTATGCATGGAAACGCGGCTTTTAATAAAGGATATCACAAATAGCAGGCGTTGCACTGTTCATCTGGCTATCACATTATCTACTACAAGTGATGGCATAATTAAAGACACACGGCGAGGGAGAGCGGTAAATGAGTAAGATGGACCATGTAATGTGGAGAGTCAGGGAGCGGAGGGGTGAGAAACAGAGAAGACAAGATTATAGCGAAGCCTTTGATGCCGAGTCTGGCTCTGGGAATCCTAGTGTGCCTTCAGGGGAAAGCTGCTCTCACACAACATCAATAATGAATGAAAGATATCTTGTTCAGTGGAAGACTGAACTTAACTGGCATACTGATTTGTTACTGTGAACCTTATGTAAAAATTGCATCAGGGTGTTTGCAGCGCTTCATTAGCCCGATAAAGAACCGATGACAATCGGGGGGGAGAGAATGGGTGGAGTGTGCAAACAGTAACCGAGAGGACAGAAAGAAGACTTCTTGTATGTCAATGAGCAAACTTTTAACGCTCATTTGTTGAAGCAGTGATTTGGTTGCAGACGTACAGCTGCCTCACACGCCAAACTGTAAAAATACTCCGAAGTGTAACACGACATGGCACATCCATCAACGCCCCGACGTAGGATACTAAGGGATAGAGGGTGCCGAATTCAATACTTTCATAGATACCGTCCGAATTCTGTCAGTACCACAGAGCACCGAGTTAAACAGGAGTTGCTATGTAGATCAGCCTGTCCCTCCAAAAACGTACACTCTGGTTATATAAGATACCTGCAGGCCGCGGAATCAAAGCTGGACTTTCACTGTCGGGGCAGCGAGTCCAGAACACGTCGGCTGCCGTTTGAAAAGCTCCTGGCAGATCAGTTCCCTCTCAGTGGAATCATTGATTTCAAATCACCCGGAGATCTTTCTAAATCCCCTGAAGCCAGACTCAAAGAAATCCACCACTTCACTTCTGAAGGCCTTAAAGATCCCTCTTTAGATGTTGGCGTGATGACAGCGTAGCCTCAGAGGAGCGGAGCCGCAACGCCAGCGCTTTAAACCAAGAAGACTCCCACCTGTTCGGCCCTGACCAGGTTCTGATCATCTGAATCCTCCCGTCTGATTGGTTGGGAGGTGTGAGACCATTCCACCTCCACGTACGTGATCTGCGTCTTAAACCTTCGAAATAAAAGCCTTTCTGTGCTCGTGTTGTTTTTTTTCCTGGACGTTGTGCGGTAACAAGTAGAGGGATTAATATTTGAGAACGATCTTCCTTCGCTCTCTTATCGCCGAGATCCAGAATGGCGACTTTGCGGAAACGCCCGCTCGCCGACGGCGAACCGCGTAGCTTCAATGTTCTACTGTAGCACAACGCAGCTCCTCACGAGGGCTTATTGATTCTTTAAGCTGTTTAACCTGCGGGACCACGAACGCAGTGATTTTTAATGAATTAATCACATGTTCAATTCCCATACAAAACTGCCCATGAAATGATGATGACTCAGTCTGCGGTATCGGGGAGAGGAAGGCCGAGTCGACGGTAATGCAGTGTGATGGTGGTTCTCTTTCATGTGCCGCCTCATAACTATTTCAGCAGGAGGAGACGTGGGCTTTTTTTTTTTTCTGCAGCAGGAGTTATTTGAAGGGCAAGTTACTGCGCTTTAAATACTGTTTTCATTTGCAATGCAAATCGCTTCGTTTTTCATCTCAATAATCCGCCCGGTTACCCAACGCTGCCGCGGCATCGCCGCCGGTTGCAGGTTTGCTGCCTTGGCAGACGGCCGCTCTGTCAACGACTCACGCCGTTGCTAACACCTACTCTGTTAGCCGCTCTGTCCGCCATTCATGCCACTTTATCAGTTGCTCACGCCACTGTCAGCCACGCATGCTGCAGCTCTGGTCGCTCCCGCCGCCCCTCCCCAGACCGAAAGGGGCAAACGGCTTTCTCTCGCTCGCGGTGGCGGTTTGACACTTTTGTCACCGCTCCGCAGCAGAAGAGGCTCCGGGTTCAACGCAGGTCATGTGAGACCCTTGCGGTTCAGGAAGAGGAGGTACCGACGCCGTAAAGCAGGCGGCTGGAACGTTCATGAAGTAAAAGCAAAACCATGAGCATCAATGAAAAAAAAACAAACAATGCATCAGTCATTCAACCATCCATCATGGATACTGCCAGGCTCCAGGGTGAAGCTGGATATACAATCATGTGCGCAGAACACAGTGCAAAGCATTGTGGGATTGATCCACTGACTGACCGTCACGGCGTTTCTTGGTGCAAAGAAAGCAAACACGTCAATCTGCTCACTTAATCAACATGCTTACGCAGTGAGAAAGACGTGAACACGGCCGCTGCAACACCGACGACGAAGCAACAGAAAGACTCTCAGATCAACGACCACTGCTGGACGGTGGAACCTCCAGCCTCCGGCTCAGAGTTCCCACCAGTGTGTTCAATCTCTCACTAAACTACATGTCCTCGGGTTGAAACCCTCCCGCCCCTCTTGAATGCATAGTACACAAGCTGTATTCCCATGGTCGTCTTCTTGGAGGGGTGAGAATAAGGAAGAGTAAAACCAGCCCACTTGGACCCGGACCGACGGTCACGGTCAGGCGAGCAGCTCAGAGCAGCTCCGACAGGGCGAGTATCTGCTGGGACGAGCCGTGAAGCAGGAATTATGGGATTTATTGCTTCGCTGCTGGTGTCAAATGCCACCAGGCTCCTTCAGAGGTCCTGCAGAGTTCACTTCTCAGCAGGTTCGCTCAAACGCCGACAAGACGAGGGGAGTCGTTCTTGTCCGTCGGTCGCTCGTCTCGCCAGAGTCTCACCGCCCAGATACAACCAACTGAACCGGTCATCGGTCTTTTAGTTCTTCTCCGTTTGCACTGGATGTTGAATTTTGCACTGAGACCGGAGGTCGACCTGCGACTCTCACCCCGGCTGTAGTGACTCTCAGAGCATCTGAAACATGACGAGCACGCGGCGTTCTGCGAGATACAAGCCGTCACAAAGCTGCGAAACGGCTTTGTTCTTCACCGATGGGGCTGCACATTAAAAGCTGGTGTTTTGAAGTCGCGTAGAGTCACATCACATGAAAACCCTCGAGACCGGAGGCGGGAAAATTAACAATGTCAAAGCGCCACATGAAACCGAATACTGCGGTGAAGGGCCACGACGCAAGCTGCACTATTCTATTCCGATTCTAATTCATTATTCCACTGTGTACAAAAGCAGTGTTACACGGTTGGAATAAAATACACATTTTCCTCCCGATCAAACGCTGATGCGTTTCTCTGCATGTTTTTGTCGAGTCGGGGAAACGGCAGCTTCCTGTTCTTCTTGCACACCAGCTTGCATTGAACTTCAATAATGAAAGACCCCGATGAAGAACCCGAACACACCAACAGTTTTCCGGGCAACTGCTACACTCCAAAATAAAGGTCAAAATATTGGATGAAATAAAGCAACACATTACGAAGATTTACGGGTGAATATCAGCAGTGAGACGAGATCCATGCAGTGGAAATATCAGCGTGACGCCCTGAAGGAGACGTCCTTCGTCAAAACAAGCAAATCCAAGAGCCTTCAAAATAAAGTACAGGCTAGGACAGCCTGAGCTTCCTGCTCTCCCGCCTCCTAAATAGTACATTTCTCCATCAATTTCTATATAATCACTCTATTTCTGTAAAACGTCCAACCTTGGTTTTAATGGTCAGTAGACTTAATTTACAAATGAGGAATTATTTTTGGCTTTTCAAAGCATTTTTTTTTATTTAATAGGAGTGACTGATGTAATATTAACCACAAAAGTAGCAAGACCTGAAGCTTCAGTTCCCACTTCTGGAGCAATGGAAACTGAAGAGTCAGGGACCATCAACGTTCTCTTCATTATGCGCAGCACAAAAGTCATTTGGAAACTATTTGGTAGTTTGGTCGTAGAATTAGAAAATCGAGGTTGGGGCCTGGGAAGATGATTAAACTCCCAATGGATGACTTTTAGCTTTGAGGAAATGAAACACAACTTTAGCCATTCATCTTTTAATCAACTATTAATAAAATAGTTCTTTGAAATATTTCCCTTTAATAAGGTTTGACTGGATTACTACCAAGCCTGACAATGACTGGCGTGAAGGTATTGTAGAGAACAATTGTCTAAAACATTTTAAGAATTGATTTAAAGACAATATAAGGGAGACTGGAACATGAGAATAGCAGGTGACGACTCCTTTAAGGGGGGGAAACGATACCATTTGCATCTGGCTGTTCCCCAGGAAACAGTTTTAATACTGGGCTCATGTAAAGTTTCTGCTCGCGCCTGAACCTCAACCTCAAATTATGAACAATTTAATGATAACATAAAAACCAGAAGACTTGGGAATCTGAAAAACAAACTTGGACGTTTGAACCATGAAGGGTTAAAGACGCACCGACTCCTCACCCAGGAGACGCTTTTACAGTTCCTTTACTTTCTGAGAGCTGTCGATCAACACATTCAAATGCATTAAAAAAAAGAAAAAAAAAATCACTTCTCGTCTGAAATTCATGAGACCCTGGTGGGGGTCACCTGGCCGGCTCTCTGCAGGAGGTTAATCTGACCGCGAGGAGAGTCGCTCTCCGGCAGCGCGGAGACGAATTCCAGCTCTGCAATACGGCGGAAAGTGAAGCAGCTTTTTCTCTCGCTTCAACTCAGCCTGAGTTTCATCCTCAAACAGCAGAGGGGAGGTGGTGGTGGTGGGTGGGTGGGGGGGGGGGGGGGGGGGGGGCAGCTCTGAAACCCCTTCAGAACCACACCGGCCAGTCCTCCTTTCCCTAAGAGCGTTTTGCCACCTGCTGACCGTCAGAGGGAATCACACGATCACCCCGAGCCTCCAGGGGGCGCTCGGGAGTCCTACGGCCAGATGAGAGAACTGTATTAATGAGTGTGTGTGTGTGTGGATGGGGATGGAAATGGTGAGAAAATGGAAACGTATGGGATAATTCAAAGTCTTTGATTTGGGAATGTGGCTCCACATGAAAGCGCGGAGGAATGGGGCTGATGAATGAATTAATGGCGCTCGCTGCGGGCCGCTTCGCAGAGGTTCATCCTTTCATTATCTGCCTCGCTCGTTATTAATATTGCAGCGCATTGCTGAAGTCTGCATCACAAGTTGCGCCGCTGGATGGAAACCAGGGACTTTCACCGCCGTCAACTCGTCCTTCCATCCATCCATCCACCAGTTAACCTGTGCATTCATCCATCCATCCATCCAAGGACCCATTCATGCTTTAAAGTGTGCAAACTTGATCTCATGCAACAAAATCTGCATCTGTATTTATTCACCCTCTCATCCACCAGTCCATTCTTCCTTCCATCCATCTCCCCTTCCATTGATACAGCATCGAAATCCTCCCACGTATCCACTCCTTCAACAGTACATTCATCCATCCATCCATCCCTCTATACTTCAATCTATAGTCTGGCCTCTCATGCATTCATCCATCTTTCCATCCATTAATCCTTCCTTTTCTGCATCCGCCTTCCGTCATACATGCATCCCTACATTTGCACTTCCATCAATCTCTGCATGCACCCGCCATCTGTCTCTCCTTCCATCCATCCATCCATCCATCAGACACGCGGAGGGACAGATTTCCTCACAGAAGGAAGTTTTCGACAGCAGAAAAGTGGCGCTGTGGCTCCGTCACGGACTCTGGAGGCATTTGTTGGAGGACAGCGCTGCAGCGCGCATACAAGTGGCTTCATTAAAAGATCCGAGTCAATCAGAGAACATTAACACACTGGAGAGCGCGAGGAAAACATCAAAGGCTCGTGAGGCGTGCGCATGAGAGGCATGAGGAATGAGCTTTGTGGTTCCACCGGCAGGAACAGACCCTCCAGCCTGCGTCCGGCGGAGGGAGAGTTCAGACCGGCAGGTCCTGGATGCAGCTCCGGTGCAGGGAGCCTGGTGACAGGGTGAGAGGGTGAGAGGGTGACAGGATGAGAGGATGAGAGGATGAGAGGGTGCACGAGCAGCTGCAACCTGCAAAATCTCACTATTGCAAAGCGTAACAGCAGCACGTGCACACGCGCGTGTGTGTGAATTCACACTTGGTCAACTGCTCCGGTCAGCAACAGGTACGGTTCATTCCATAACGCGCCAGGACCGACCGGCGGGGGGGGGGGGGGCGCATACACCACATCCACTGCACACGTGCGCGCGCAGCCGGCGCGCACAGTTGTCCAAAGCTTTACCCGCCAACTTGACCCACTTCTGCCGGGAGCCACGACGACCCTACGACCCTTCAACCCCCCCACCCCATCAACACGCACGCACACTCACTCACCCGCATGCCGCCGCCGCTGGACGCCCTCACACCAACACGCGCATCCTGGAGGTTTCCGCTCCTCGTGCCCGACGCCAGCTTAAACCTGTGCTGGGTTCGGTTGTGTCCTCTGCTCTCCGGGGGGGTGGAGTGGAGTGGAGTGGAGTGGAGTGGAGTGGGGTGGGGGTTAGAGGAGACCTGGAGCCCCCGTCTCCGGCTCTTGGTACCCGACCGACCGACCGACCCTGACCGTGCACAGCCGCCGCCTGCCACACGCAGCTCCTCCGGTTGGTTTCCTCACGCGCGCCACCGCAGCGACTCAACACGGGGGTCTGACCCAGCGCGAGGGGGAGCGCTCGTTAAACTGACACCGTCAACACATGACAGCAGCTTTTAGGAGGCGCTCAGACCCGCACGGGGCAGTTCAACACCCCCAGCCTCCCGCTGAGGCTCACGTTACGCATCACGAGAGAGAAAGACCTCAAAGAACATTTACTGCTTTTAAACTTTCTGTTGGGGGGGAGAAAAATACAACACATGGTTTCCGTTCAGTCTTAAATTTATCCCATTTTCTCACAGGTGTACCGAGGCTTGTTCAAGCTGACGTTTTACTTCAGGGAATACTTCGTACCATCCCCGAAACTTTTGTACTCATTATTCAACTAATTAGCTCAAAAATAAAAGTACATTTTCAAATGGAGTTTTCCAAATATCACAAACTGCTAATCCACTGTATAATGGCACCATTATACCAGAAAGGACAAATAATAATAATAATAATTACTTATCCATAATAAGAAAATGTTCCTATTGATTATCGGACAACATATTGAACTACAAATATGACTGACACACACACACACACACGCTGATGTGTCGAACCTCACTTTTCCAATTATTATCTCCTCCCTCAGTGCTCAATCTGTCTCATTATGAGTTTCACCTGAGCTGCTCTCTCTCTCCCCCCCCCCCCCCCCCTCTCTCTCTCTCTCTCTCTCAAGCTAAACCATCCCAGGGTTTTTACAAAAACAGATATTTAACCCCTCCACCATTTAAAAAAGAAAACAAATGTTAATTGACATGGACCATCAAATATAAACCTGGTTCAGAGCCAAACTTGCGGGCAGTGTAGAGAAACATGACAGCCAATCAGAATCCTGGCAAAAAAACACCCACTCTGGGTGCTTCCTAATAGTCTCTCCTATCTCCTAGGAGAGCCGTTAGGAGGCTTCCTAAAGGTGATCACGTTGTTTTGACAATCCGACTGCACTTCCACGAGGTGACGCTGTCCTAATAATAATAATATGAGGGCGGTGCAGGTTAGTGACGTCAGCCGCGGTGGAAAAAAAACCCTACACGTTTCCAAAAAGGGACTGCTATTTCTACCACTTTCCCCTGTGGCTCTGACCAGTGGTGGAATGTGAAACATCACAAGGTTTGCATGTAAATCAAAGGAAAAGAAGCTGCGAGGGGACTAAATAACCAGTGAAACTGAGAATAGGCGGCACAAAAACTCTACTTTACTGTGTTTGTTTTATAACATCCCCATAACATTCATAGTTGGCATCTGGGTTCTAGGTTATTTAAAGTTGTTCAAGCAGCCTGTGTTCTAAAGCAACCTGCAGCTCCCCTGTATTGGCTGTGGAGCTTTCTGAAAATTACATGCAGAATAAGTTTGTTTATTATTACATTTTCTTAACATTTCTTTTGCATACCTGGCTAATTTTCAAAAAGACTGTCATTCATTCATCCATTCATTCATTCAAACATTAAAACTACAAAATTGCTATTACAAAAGTGTACAAACAAAATAATTGGCCAAAACTGTCAAGAATAGAGCAAAACAGGTAAAGTGGTTGGAAACCCCATATTAAACATATTCAAACTAAATTATACAAAAATGTTTCAGTCTACAGCAAAGAAAAAAAATACTTCTTCAACAACTTTTTCATGAGGCTTCCTGGACCATCAGACTGGTTATAAATATAGAAATAATCTAATATATAGGGTTGCAGGGTGCTTCCAGGCATATTGGGAAGGGCAGCACTGTGTGAAGGAATTTATATGAATGCAAAATGTTGTGTTTATATATGTGATAAATAAGTATATGTGTGAATATTGTATGTATGTATACGTACACATACAGGTCTTCTATATTGGATAACATTATTACTGTTATATTTACATACATAATACTATTTCAATACAGACAGATAATTATAATAAAAACACAATTTACAAACAAGACATTCACAGGACAATGGTGGCTCATGAAAGGTTGTTTTGTTTTTCTTTTTTAATCAAAGGCCTTTAAGTCTTGTTTATACACTGACTCCAGTGGACTATATGCAGTTTGTCCAGCTTGTCCCCACCAGGTAACGCAGTAGGACAAGTGGGAGACAATCAGAGCGTGCATGAACGTCCTGGCTGCTTCCAAAGTAAGACAAGATCTAATATGTCTGAAGTCAATCAAGTCGTATCGGAGAGTTTTTGTCACGCTCCTAAGATGTGCTCTGAAATTTAAATTGGAATGAAGCGTTACCCCGAGATATTGAAATCTTCTTTTATTGTGTTGCAGTGTGAGAGATTCATCTGGAGCTTTTATTTTGGTGTTTTGCAAGAAAAAACAAAAAGCCATTTTGGAATATTTGCCATTTCTTTCGAGAAAGCACTTTTATTTTTCCACAGATAACCTTGCATGACCACCGTTCTTCCATCTTTCCAGCCAATGAGAAGCTATTCTCTCTCTCTCTCTCTTTCCTCACAGGTCGACACTCCTTGTTTTTTTTCCCCCCCTTATTTTTTTATTCATTTATTTCAGGCATGTGACGTTCAAACATTTTTATTCAATCATATACATAAACCTATCTGTCGATACATACACACATCTCAAAATTTTTTTATAGCTATATATATATGTTTGTAATTCCAAACCGACCTCTGATCTCAGTGAGCCTCACAATACGATCACATGATCAATAATTTTCCTCACGCAGGAGTCCAGTCGGACCACGTCACGGAAGGACGGACCGTTTTTACTCCACCGAGGTCGAGTAAACAACCGGTGGCAGTTGTTTTCACATTTTCATTGTTGTTGTAGCTCCTGAGCTCCTAAGCTGGGAAGTTTCACTGATTCTTTTTTCTGCAATCCACCGTTTATCTCTGTCTTTATAAGGCAGGGATTGTCTTCTCCTCACTTTTACCCTCTGCACTGCCTGGCAGGTACGACAACTCCCGAATGTCTTGTGGCCTCATGTCAGAATCAACGTTTGCTCGGTTCCTGCACTGGAGGACGTTTCTTTCCTGGTCTGCCTTGACAAGGCGACACCCCCTCTTTCCTCCGTTTCCATTAAAAACATGACCGGCGTCGTTCATCCTTCCGGAGAAGACGAATCCTCCCGTCATCCTCCAAGGTAATCAGGCCGATCGGGTTTACAGGAGGGGGAATTGAAACATCTGTAATGGCTGCGCAGAGCTTTGGAAATAGTTTCCCCTCCGTCCCGCCTGACGGACCTGGAAGGTGAACCAGGAAACATGGCGGCCGGCCGACGACCGCCACATGACCTCTGCCACCGTCCAAGCAGCAGGTCAAAGGTCGTCTCTCACACTCCGGCCGACGTCTTTTCTCAGGTGTTTCTCGACGACGTGTCGTCGTCCTCCTGCAGACTCTCCCAACATTTCTTAAAGGCCGGAAACTGTGGTGCAGTTCTGATACGCAGCCAGCAGATGTCAGGCTTGTGCCTGGAATGTTCTGAAGGCGAGTCTTTTTGAAGCTGCTGTTGAGTCAAAGTGGCTCCTTCACTGCTTCACGAGTCTCATTCCACCATCACAAGGTCAAACATTCTTTTAAATGTCTTTCTTTTTCAAGGCATTCTTTTACTTTTCTTTTCAATTTGTTTGAAATAAAGTAGTTGCATTAAGGCATGTGTGACTATATTTTACCACATGGTAGAGATGCCGAGTCCTTATGAGCCTGGCTGACTTTCCCAAAGTCTGTGTGTGTGTGTGTGTGTGTGTGTGTGTGTGTGTGTGTGTGTGTGTGTGTGTGTGTGTGTGTGTGTGTGTGTGTGTGTGTGTGTGTGTGTGTGTGTGTGTGTGTGTGTGTGTGTGTGTGTGTGTTGTGCGTGTTAACCCTTTAATGAAGGTAACCAAATCTGAAGGCAGAGCAATAAACGATTCAGCCATGAAAGCAACTGGGCAACATTGACCATAAGATAATTTATCAGCCATAATTACGCTCTTCGACCAGAAGTCCCATAGAGCTTCATCAACATATTCAAATCTTCTTTTCTCCCGGCTTCCTGGAGAGAATTTATTTTAATCACTGTTTGAAGAGTGGAGTTTGATCGAGCCCAGATAACCGACGCATGTCGTCCTGACTACCTCTTCTTGCTGGGGGTTGCTGGTTGTTGCTGGTTGTTACTGGTGTTGCTGGGTGTTATTATGGAGGACCAAATGTGGCACAATTAAATTAATACACTGCAGCGCGCAGGAACGGGAGTCGGAGTCGGCGCGTCAAGAGACGGTGCCCATGGCGGCAGTTTTATTGACATTCACACGTTAATTCACAACAGTAACGGAGCGGACTCTCAACTTTGGCGGATGCTAGCATGCTAACCAAAACAGGAAGATACCGTCGGCATTGACTGTCCCACCGGAAACCCATAAGCCAACTTAGGTTCCGTGGGTGAGTTATTTAGACTCACTACAACACCATCAAATCATTATTTTGAAGCATTAGTAATTCATTAAAATTAGAATCAAATATATAAGGGCGTCATTAATTCATTGAAATAGTAACTCCTTGTGGCCACCAGAGGGAGCGAGCGTTCCAAAGCAGGGCAGGCAGTCCGTGAGAGAGAAAGCAGAAGGAGAGAAGTTTAATACCTTTCCAAAACTGCTCAATAGTTTCTATCTCTGTAACCTTTGGTTTGTTCAAACAACTGGTTTGTTGTGTGAAACGTGAATTACAATGAAGTATTAATCGAGATTTTCATCTAATGTTTTTTTCACTATATTGCGCCATTTTGTCTGACAACTTCCGGTGGGCGGGGCAACACAGTTGCCCCGCCCACCGGACGTTGTCAGTGTTGCAACCGGAAGTTGCAACCGGAAGTTGTCAGTGTTGCGATCCTTTGATCCGTTGATCCTTTTATCAAAGGATCAAAGGATCATAGGAGCATTCTTAAGTCGCTGTCTTTTGCTTGAGGGCATCACGGAGTGTTTTTGAGAGCTGCTCGACACAACGCAATATTTTCGTGATTTTAACTGCAGAACTTCATCCACTGAAGATATTGAGCGAGGATTTCTCTGATTAGCCAACCATGGATGATCAGTTTCAAAGTACATTTCCATCTGAGAGTCATCAACCGACAATTGACTGGATGGATGACTGGAACACAGAATGCCTTCCAGCTCCGTCTAATCCTGAGCCAGTCATCCAACCCCAGTCCTCCCATCATCAGACGGGACAAAATGTTGGCTGGGTGACCAGAGAAGCAGGTCCTCAGCAGTTCCAGCCATCAGGGCTCCCAACAGCTGATCCAAACACCTGGCAGCCAGCTCAGTTCAACCAGGCAGTGACGTATAACCAGGGACAGGTAAGACACAGGGACAGACGTCACCACACCCCATTTCAAGTCATTTACAGAGTAGTACCGTGGAATTCTGCTGATAAACAAATGTACACATTAACAAAAGTAGGAACATCCACTATTAAAAGATTCTCTTGATTTTAACTAGTTAGCTGACAGAACAAATTGACGCTTACTGTAAATGTTTTGTGACAAACATGCTTGCAGTTCTCACATATGAGTTACTCTCCATCTCTTAGTTTAGCATCTATACATAGCTGTACTTTATTTTTAAAGTGGTCTTTTCAAATCTCTTTATTACTATCTAATATTATTTATATATGACACTCTGATATTGGAGTGATGTTTGCCCTTGTCTTTGTGACAAGAACAATGTTATGTTGTTTTTAAAGTTATTTAACGTCTGACAACGCCACCTGGGGAATTGCACAGGGAGAGTTCCAGTTTACACCAATTTTATTTTGAAATCCCCACAAAGATATCTCACTAAATCAGACCACATAAAGTTAAACACACATTACAATGGGAGAAAAAAGATTAAAGAGCAGATAATTAGTGGATTGAAACAAGATAAGTGTTCAATGTTCAGCAATTTACCAATTAATAATTAAGATAAGATCAAAAACTGATCCAAACAAACCACAATAAAGCCTTACCTTCATATTGATGGACTGTTTTAGAATATTATGGTTACTGACACTCACTCCTCCCTCTGCATCATCAGTGGATTGCCCATCCTGAGCCAGTCATCCACCCTCAGTCTTCCCATCATCAGACGGGACAAAATGTTAGCTGGGTGACCAGAGAAGCAGGTCCTCAGCAGTTCCAGCCATCAGGGCTCCCGACAGCTGATCCAAACACCTGGCAGCCAGCTCACTTCAACCAGGCAGTGACGTATAACCAGGGACAGGTGAGACACAGGGACAGACGTCACCACACCACATTTCAAGTCATTTACAGAGTAGTGCTGTGGAATTCTGCTGATAAACAAATGTACACATTAACAAAAGTAGGAACATCCACTATTAAAAGATTCTCTTGATTTTAATTAGTTAGCTGACAGAACAAATTGACACTGTAAATATTTTAATTAGTCGATTGAAACAAGATAAGTGTTCAATGTTCAGCGATTTACCAATAAGTAATTAAGATAAGATCAAAAACTGATCCAAACAAAGCACAATAAAGCTTTACCTTCATATTGATGGACTGTTTTAGAATATTATGGTTACTGACACTCACTCCTCCCTCTGCATCATCAGTGGATTGCGAATAACGGCCCCACATCTGGACCTCCACACCTTCCTGTTGCTCCTGCAAAAACCGTAAGAAACCATTTAATTAACCTTTCACGTTTATACGTTTGGATGAGTTTTGCTCACCGAAATGCATAAACCAGTGGTAATTGATAGCCTCACATGTCGCCTCACTCCACGTTCTGTTTGTTTCCAGTGGACCAACGTCTCTGCGGCCGGCGTCCCACCAAGCACACGCGATGGTCTGGAGCTGGTTGGATACCTGTGAGTAAATCACATCCATGTCAGCACAGGTCTCTCGTTCCTGTTCTTCATCTTCTCACTATTTCAATGCCTCTGTGTTTTTGCCTGTGTAGGGATAAAAAGACTGGCAATGTGGTTCGCCCTTCAAGGTAAGTTTGCTTCTGCTGGTCATTAATGATCAAATGTTCCTTTTAGTTAAAGCTGCCGTGTCTCACAGTTTGATTTTCTCTTCCCACTTTTAGAAAGAGAAAGCATGAGGACGTGCAGGAGACAAAGCCAGACGGCGTCAAAAAGCCACCGAATGCCTTCATCCTGTTTCTCAAAGACCAGAGGTCAAACGTGGCTCCTGAACTCCAAAAGGGCGGGAGTGCATCTGTAAATAAGCTCCTGGCAGAGAGAGTGAGTGTCTTTTCCCCTCTGCCCGCACTCACCAGGCCGTCACAGTGACGTTCTGATGATTCTTCTCTTGACTTGTGGTTGAGCATCAGCATGTGTGTGTGTGTGTGTGTGTGTGTGTGTGTGTGTGTGTGTGTGTGTGTGTGCGTGTGTGTGTGTGTGCTCTGATACTGTGTTGTTCCTGCTCCACAGTGGAAATCCCTCTCAGAACAAGAGAAGGCCAAATATAAAGAGGAGGCCAGAAGAGCAGCTGACCTCCACGCTCAGCAACACCCGGGATGGAGCGCCAGGATAAACTATGTAAGGAAGCAGAGTTTACGGATATTGCTGCATGTTGACACGACAACACTGAAACTGACTGAACAAGCGCTGAACCCATATTTGATCAACTCATGTACATTTGTTTGTTTTCTTTTCAGGGAAAAAACAAAAAGAGGAAGATGCAAGCTCTGACTGTAGATAACGATCAGACAAATATGCCGAGTTGTCACATCAACGGACCAGTAGCAGAGGTTCCTCACCTCCAGGGGGGAAGGGTGGAGGTTCCTCACCTCTATCAGCCATTAACAGAGGTTCCTCACCTCCAGGAGGGAAGGGTGGAGGCTCCTCACCTCTATGAGCCATTAACAGAGGTTCCTCACCTCCAGGGGAGAGTGGTGGAGGTTCCTCACCTCCAGGAGGTAGATACAGATGTTCCTCACCTCCAGGAAGGAGTGTTGGAGGTTCCTCACCTCCAGGAGGTAGAGACAGAGGTTCCTCACCTCCAGGAGTTAGATACAGATGTTCCTCACCTCCAGGAAGGAGTGTTGGAGGTTCCTCACCTCCAGGAGTTAGTTACCGATGTTCCTCACCTCCAGGAGTTAGATACAGATGTTCCTCACCTCCAGGAAGGAGTGTTGGAGGTTCCTCACCTCCAGGAGGTAGATACAGAGGTTCCTCACCTCCAGGAGTTAGATACAGATGTTCCTCACCTCCAGGAAGGAGTGTTGGAGGTTCCTCACCTTCAGGAGTTAGTTACAGATGTTCCTCACCTTCAGGAGTTAGATACAGATGTTCCTCACCTCCAGGAAGGAGTGTTGGAGGTTCCTCACCTCCAGGAGTTAGTTACCGATGTTCCTCACCTCCAGGAGGTAGATACAGAGGTTCTTCACCTCCAGGAGTTAGATACAGATGTTCCTCACCTCCAGGAAGGAGTGTTGGAGGTTCCTCACCTCCAGGAGTTAGTAACCGATGTTCCTCACCTCCAGGAGTTGATTACAGAGGTTCCTCACATTCATGGAGAAGAGATGGCAGATCTTCACCTCCAGGGAGAAGAGATGGAGGATCTTCACCTCCAGGGAGAAGAGATGGAGGATCTTCACCTCTATTGGCCATTAACAGAGGACACTCCCCTGACAGAGGAAGTAACGAGGGCTCCTGACCACCAGTCTGCAATAATAGGGGATCTCAACATCATGTGGTCTGTCATGGGTTGATGTTCACCTCCTCGGTCCAACAACGCAACGTCTTCACACACCAGACTTTCTTCCTACTGATGAAGACAATCTTAATGTCCTTTTTTCTGTAAATAAAATGTATATAAAATGTAAATAAAATGCAAAAATGTAAAGGCCACACTTTTGTTTCTGCTCCCATTTTTCATGAGCTGAGACTTTTTCTATGTATGCAAAAAGCCTATTTCTCTCAAATATTGTTGACAGATTTGTCTAAATCTGTCAGTGAGCACTTCTCCTTTGCCCAGATAATCCATCCCACCTCGCAGGTGTGGCCTATCAAGATGCTGACTATAAAATAGAACATATACAATGTCAGCGTCAAAAGGAGCAGCCATTTAAACACATAAATAAAAGTAAAATGCACAATATATTTTGATAGAAGCTGCAGACATCAGGCTCATTAGAAATCCTCCTGAGATCCATTTTCAGACATAAATTGAGGCCAATGCAGCAGGACGCGCTCGCCGTCACTCGTCCTCTGTCAATTCAGACCTATAGTAAAAAAAATGAAAATATAGATACATAGAAAAGAAAAAAAATATTTTTATTTCCATGTGGATAATTGTTTCCACAGTGGAATAACGACAACACTCTGTCAGGACCCAAACTGCTGCACAACCACAAGCCAGCTCATCACGTACATGAAATGAATCCTGAAATAAAACCAGTGTTGATGAACTGATCTGAAACTCAGGAGAAGAGACACTTTGTTCACTGCTGCATAAAGAAAAACCACAAAGATGTGATTTCAGTGTAGAAATGCATTTAATTATAACATAGTGGTCAGTCTACCATACAGACTGCATCTCTGGCTTCCTCCAAAACCCAACTTGTCATGTTGCCCTCTGCCTTCCAGCTGTGATCGTCTTCCTCAGTGGAAAACCTGTTTTCTTGTTAAAACCAAAAAGAAGTAACAGGAGTCTACCACCAGGTGGCAGCAGAGGATTTAGTGTTTCATGATCCTGCTCTCCATGAACCAGACGGGGAAATGGGGTGTTTTGAAAGGGAGCAGAGAAAGATTTATTTATTTACACACAGAACATATATAAAGAATACATTTGACGTTTTGCATTCAGTCTTACAGCGCATCCATTCCCAGTGTCAGTGATCACAGCCAAACCCCCAATATGAAAAATATACCAACAATCGCCTGTGTATCATCCCGTTTACTGATATTTAACCTGGTCTGTACATTCTGTCATCAGTTAGAAGAAAGAATGCATTTGTGACATCTGGTGGTTTTTTTTGTTGTTTTTTGCTTTCGACTCCAGTAAATAGTTTGGCAATGCTTCATTTAATCGCCTCCAAACAGCTTCTCCTTTCAGGTTTGTGTTGTTTCCACTGGTTTCAGTCAAACCTTGTGTTTGCAGCCTCCTGATAAGAGGAAGTAATGGGACCACGTATGACTGCAGTCCCGGCTGCTGTGATGGTGACAGAAAGCCGCTTTCTCCTTCTTTGGTCTCCACTGCTGCTCATGAGGAAGTCTTGTGAGCTCAGTGTTTTAATAAGAAAGACTGGTCGGCTGCCAACAATTCTCCCTTGGAGGGATCATAAGAGTCGTTAGAGTTCATCTGGATTCAGGTGTGAACAGCCCCGTTTAGGTCGGAGCAAACTTCTGATTCAAGTTTGAATTTTCAATTCGTTTTCTCTAAGTAATTCATATGTGGCTGGATTGTTTCAGCTCAGGCGGCAGGAAAGTGGATTCAATTTCAAATGGTTTGTTTATCCATTCTCAAAAACCCGGTTAGTGTGGCTGTTAGTCTGCAGGTTATCCTTGTAGCAGGATAACTGACGAACCTGCGACTGGACCTTCAACAAGGTGACCACATTTTAACCTCCATCAGAGGAAGACTGTCCTGGCTGTCAGAGATTTAAGTATGGATCATCTGTAGTTCAGTTCTGAAACAATGTCTCCCCATAATTAAACACTACGACTTTAAATACGTTTATTTAAAGCTCAGAGCAACTAATTGAGGGCCAACATTCTGTAAAACTGAATTTATTTCAATTATACCTGATACTTCATTGCCCATAAACTGCCCGTAAAAAGTCTTTTCTTCACAAGTGTCCATGAGCTGCAGCAGAACACCCTCTGCAGGAAGTGAAAGATGAAGCAGTGACACGCTGATGAAGAGGAGGCTTGTTGGTTTGGGGAGTTGATCTCTTGCCCTCGTGTTGACGAAGCAGACCGATCGTCAGAAATGTGATAAAACGTCATGAAGAGTGTTTTTCTCTCGTAACAAAGGAGACAAACTCACTCTGCCGACGACTTTCGGTTCTCTCTGGAACTCTTCGTCTTCCTCACTCAGCCTTGACCTTGAACTAGAAGTGACCAACCGCTTCTTGCGTTTGTTGCTGGTTTCTTGCTGCTGGTTTCTTGTGTTTGTCACTGGTTTCTTGCGTTTGTTGCTGGTTTCTTGGATTTGTTGATGGTTTCTTGCGTTTGTTGCTGCTGGTTTCTTGCGTTTGTTGCTGGTTTCTTGGGTTTGTTGCTGGGTTTGTTGCTGGTTTCTTGGGTTTGTCGCTGCTGGTTTCTTGCATTTGTTGCTGCTGGTTTTTTGTGTTTGTTGCTGCTGGTTTCTTGTGTTTGTCACTGCTGGTTTCTTGCACTTGTTGCTGCTGGTTTCTTGTGTTTGTCACTGCTGGTTTCTTGCATTTGTTGCTGCTGGTTTCTTGTGTTTGTCACTGCTGGTTTCTTGCATTTGTTGCTGCTGGTTTCTTGGGTTTGTCGCTGCTGGTTTCTTGCATTTGTTGCTGCTGGTTTCTTGCATTTGTTGCTGCTGGTTTCTTGTGTTTGTTACTGCTGGCTTCTTGTGTTTGTTGCTGGTTTCTTGTGTTTGGGATCGGACGGCTCCTCAGCTGCGACACATGAAACTCGGTCACTGAAGACACCGTAAGACACTCCACCTCCACCACAAGCCGTTTCTGGCACCGACCGCGCAGGGACTGTGCTGTGGCGCCCTCTGCTGGCCGCACAGTTACATTTCCATTGTTTGCTGGTGTGTCGGTTTGTGGAACGCACAGGTGCTGCAGTATTGGCGTTATTGTTTTGTGTTGAATGTGTGGTTATTTATTGAGCGAAGAAGCTACAAACAAACAATCATGCAAACAAAACATAAGCAATTGACTTTGACAGACGTGTGATCACAACAATGACATTGGGACTGAACTAAATACAAAAAAAACATAAAAGGGGATTAAATTGTGTCATTGTTCTTTTCAGAAGAGTTCTTTGAATTGCTTTTTAAATTTCAGAATTGCAGCTTCAGCTTTGTTCTGTGACTGTGCTGAATAACAAACAGTGACATTGAACTACATCTTATTTTATTATCTTTTTTATTTCTTAGCTCTGTTCATTACCGTGATTCTTTATTGTATATGCTTATGCTGGTCTTTATGTCTGAGGCTGCCTTTATCTCTCTCAGGTTTCTATTGTGTTTTATTAAAGCTTGAGCTTTACTTTATCTTCCCGTCACTTCTCGGTGGACGGTGGAACACTGAGCAGTGGTGGCACCAGATATTTGTTTTTGCTGGTGCTTTGGGGGAACTTACCCCTTAACTTACTTTCCAAAGTGTTGAAAGGTTTACAAGCCCGTCACTTAAACATTGTATTCGAAGCTTTTGGCCCCAAATCCAGCTTGTCCTTGATTTCCAGCCAGTTGAATATTTGATCATTGAGCCTCATTCAGAATGTGCTGGTTTCAGGGAGCTGGACTGGCTCCGCCCACATGCCCATCTTGGGAGGAAGTGCTTCCTTCCCTTGTGCCATGTGCCATTGTTTACATTCTATCTGTCACTAGATTATGGAGAAACACAGTTCAACCAAACCAATCAGAACCAGAATGCGACCCAGAAGGAGAAACTCCTGAAGAAGTTGTGACTCTGCAGCAGGACGTTTCAGAATGTGAGTAAAACTTATTGTCTGAATATGTTCATCAGCTGCTCTGAATATTTTCTCAACAAAGAAACAAATGACTATTCAGACCAGCCTGAGTGACTCTGACCTTATCCAACTATGTGAGATCAGATACTTTAATGATCATAATTAGTAGCAGACAGGACAATATCCTGAACCTCCGTTTAATAATAGAAATAAGTAAAAAGATCAGCTCACAATTATCAATCCCACACAGAACTCAAGACTCTGCAAAGACTACATTTGATCTACAGTCTCTATCAGCACAAGTTTATGGACATGAACAATACCTCACAATAAACAACAACAACAAAAAAAACGTGGGATCAGCTGTTGCAAACTAACCAGCCTGGTGATTTGAAAAGTAACATAAAGGCATATAAATCAGAATATTGTACTTACAGATCCCACATTTGCTTCATTAAACAGTTTGCAGCGAATCCAGCATTCTGGACATGTTGTGAAAAAAAAAGTCCTCCATGAAGTGCTGGGAGACAATTAAGCAATTAAAAATGTAATTAATCCACTGGGTTCTCACAGGCAGTAAAAATCCTCTCCTCTGCTCCTTGATACAATTAATAACTGTGCATCTGGCGTGTTTAGCTCCTTTCTTTCTAACGCTGAAGGGAAATGCCTGTGGCTGGTGGGCGGGGCAAAGGGAGGAGCTATCTGGATTGGGTGTGGCTAAAAACTTTGGCGAGGTCACCAATGGTTTGCTCGTTGTTTTGCTTGTTCTTTACTTCTGGTGTCATTTGCAGGAATGTGGACAATAATTACTGTAGGAAAACCATGAGAAAGTCAATTTAGCATGATCTGGGACCTTTAACAGTTTTGAACAACTGGGTCCTGGTTCGTCAAAGTGTTATTCCTCTAGTTAATAATAGCAATAACAATAACAATAATAATAATAATAATAATAATAATAATAATAATAATAATAATAATAATAATAATAATAGAGCAGCAGGATTGTCTTCCTCCACGTTTTTGTGTATCTGTGTAGCAGTTACCACGCCACCTATAGGCCTAGCATATAAGTGCCATCGTTTTGAGTGGGCGGGGCCTCAGTCGGCTCTGATTGGAGGTTTTGAATGAACCACTGTGTGAAGTGTACAGCGGCCCCTCGTCAGCTCGGCGGAGACGAAAAAATAACCGACTTTTAACAATACTTCAATCGTTTATTATCAGCAATTAGTCAAATACATATAAACAACAGTAGGAAAAGGACAGAGATCATTTGTTTTTCACAAGATTAGCAATATTGTTTTTAGCACACCCACATTCACGCCTCCCTTTTTTTTTTTTCAAACTTTTTTTCTTTTTTTGCATAACATCTTGTGCAGTAAAAAAAAAAGAAAAAAGAAGGAAACATTATGGTACATGGACGATAAATAAATAAATAAATAAATAAATAAATAATAAAAAATATTCAGTTGCTTATTTACAACTCCCGAGAAATATAAATTAAACTTTCTATTAACTTGCTAGCAACAAACTCCACAGAATAATAAACTGCCACTGGCTGGCAATGATATGACGTCTCAGCAGTGAGAAATAATACACTGTTCACTCTGGTCGGACCCTCAGCTTTCCTCAGGCAGCGTCGGAAGGTTTCAAAATGTTTGCAAATCGTCATTTCCTCCCGTATTTTTTTGTTTTGTTTTGTAAGTAAAAGAAAAAAAAAGCTTGCGAGACGTCTCTCAATCCCTCCCGTCACACCAGAGAGGCTTAAAGGCAGAGAAACCTGAACAAGTGCTGAGGTCTTGCTGGATTACAATGAGCCAAAGGTTCATTTTGGATGAAGATTTGGTTAAATATCGATGAATAGAACTTGTCAGGAAGATTTCGGGGCTTTGCAGACTGTTTTTTTTTATTTTTTCCTTTACCTGAAGCTGTGACCCGGGAAGAACCTCGGTCAGGGTGCAGACAAACCTGAGGTCGAGGCCTTTTCCCTCCTTGTCTGAGCATTTTCTTTTATGCCGTTACTGTGGAGAATTCATCATCAGCCATAATCACGAATCGCTCATTTGAATAGGTTTTCTTTTTGCATGTGATCTCAGTCACGGTGAAATCAAGATCTCTCATTAGCACATTGAAATATACAAAACTCCATATGTCACAAGGGTTAATTTTGCAGGAGAAATTTATAAAAAAAAAAAAATCAACAAGAAAACTTGCACACAGATTGTATTTCCAGCGTCTAAATGACATTTTAAAAACCACAAAATGCTTCCACAAAGGTCACCCACAACCTTTGAATATCACGTGTCGTAAACGTCTTCAAGGACGTTACGGACGTAAAGCTGGCGTCGCCCACGTTGACGTCGTCTTCCCCCGACACAGCTAAAGGCTTCAGTCTGCTTCTGCAGGCGGGATTTTAATGCGACAGAGAATTATAAAAGATTTTTTTTAAAAACAAAAAAAAAACGTTGTCGTTCGGTGACGGGACGCGAATCTGTACAAACTAGAAAGGTAAAGTTAAAACCACAGCAAAAAAAAAAAAGCCCTATTTACACCCGAGTCCCAGTCGTATCACGTAGAAGAGGTAATAGAAGAAAAATATTAACAAACGTTTGTGAGTTCTGTTTGCAAAAAAAGTCTACTTTGTGTGTTTTTTTTTTATGTTGTTTTTTTGTTGTTTTTTACATTTCTAGCACAAGACTGTACACCATCTTGTTATCGAGAGGCAGTTTGCGATGGCAGAACCAGACATAAGTACATATCATGCTGCACTAATATAGTGCAAAAGATCACGCCTGGAGGACGGAGGAGGGCGAGCAGGCAGAAGAGGCGCGGACACAAAGATGTCGGCGCGGAAAAACCGACGCGTGAATGGCGGACGACGACTTGCGCTTCATCAGCAAAAAAAATCTTTGTTTCCAGGTGGGGGGGTCGGTGAGTTTGAACGATGCCGGCAGTATTCGGTGGCGGCGAAGAGAAGGCAGACTTCCAGAAGAAGAAAGAATTCATGAAGGCTTTTGTGAAACGACGAACCGAAAAGTAAAAATAAAAAAATAAAAAACGAGAGAAGAGGAAAGAACAAGGCTGCTAATAAATTCAATGTCTGGATCTCTGAGGTTGGTTTTTTTTTTGTTGTTGTTGGAATTTCCACCCCTTTTTTCTGTCGGAACTTGACATCAAGAGGTTTGTCTGGAGCAACCCTGTGCGTCCTGGAGGGTGGGGGGGTGGGGGGGGTGGGGGGGGCGAAGCAACAGTCCGGCGGCGGTGGAGGACGTCTACATGTCTGCGTCTCCGTCGTAGGCCAGCGTCAGCGGCTTCAGTCTGTTGTTCATCTGCCGCCGCTGTGGCTTCTTTGGCTTTTTGCTGCGGAAAAAACAGAACGCGGCGGGAAAAAGGTTGAGACGCGCCCTCATTACACCTTTTCAGTGACGAGTTGAAGACTTAAATAAATGCATGTGAATGAATAATAATAAATAATGTCGTATAAACTAACGTTCACTTACTGGAAAAACAAAACGCCACAAACTGCGTCTTTGTATTGGAATTTTTCGGACAAAAATGTCCGAAGTATAATAAATATTCATGTGAAAATGTGCAAACAATGTGTTATGTATTATATATTATAATTTAATGTATTATGTGATCTCCTTAAAGGTTCCAACATACTTTCATACGAGAAACATGCAAATTATTCAAACAAATTTCAAACTATTTGAACCAGATATAGTTGCTTTCTGTTTGAAATGGAAACCACTTTAAAAAGTCCATACATGTATTGATATTTCTGTACTCTGTGACACTTCGGATGAAATCGTTGTGAAGCTCACGATGACCAGACCTCAGCTGTGGAGATGAAATGTGAAGGGATGAACACAAGATGGCAGCAGGGGGACGAGAACGATCTCATCAGGAGGGGATGGAGGTTCTGCAGGACATGTTTGAAATCTGAACTGTTCGGATTTTCAGCTTCAGCCTCCTGTGACCGACCAGATTGGAGCACGTGGGGCTGAGCGCCACCTAGTGTCGCCAGGAGGGACTGCAGCCAAAGTGTGTCATTTATTCTTTAAGATTCTCATCTTGTCAGTGAATAAAGCGTTCTGAAATCTGTGTGTGAGGATTGAAGCCACGGGGAGGCGCCCGTCTGTTCACCAGGACCAGAGTCCAGCTGTGTGGCGGCACGCTGGGGGGCTCGTGGGTAAACCACCCTCCGCCTGGCGAGGACAGCCCCGCAGAACCACAAGCCAAAATGTAACGACGACCCAATAATACAACTGAAATGTAAAAACTGGTCGATAATGTCATGTAAGTGCTGAGCCCAGAATGTCGTTTAAACAAAACAAGTCAATAAAAAAACCCAAATCAATAATGTACAATGTATAATGAATAATGATATACACATGTATGTGTGTGTGTGTGACAGGAGACCCCAGGCAGGAGTTAATAGGCCTCTCAATAAATTGAACAACATGAGCTCCACTGTAAATTGAATTAAAAGGCCCTTTAATCCATAAATCAAGTGCTATGGTGTCATAAAATTATTAAACTATTGGGGGGGGGTGAAATATTTCGCCTGCCCAATAATGTAATAACAATGTAATAAGGCAAAAGGTTTTCTGATCTCGGCTCAGCCCCTTGTTACATTATTGACCAGTTATTACAATTTATTAATCCTTTTTTTTTTTTTTTTTTTTAAGACCAATTTGGGTCGTTATTACATTTTGGGTCGTTCCATATCAGGCTGGGACTTCCAGCCTCTGCACTGCCTGACCCTCTGGAGGAGTCTGGTTCCAGGGTCAGGGTCAGGGTCAGGGTCAGGGTCGGGCCACCCCCCCCCTCCAGTGGGGTATTTGGGAAGCAGAAAAGTCTAGAACGTGTGTGATGTTCAGAGTCCTCTCACCTCCAGGACGTCGTCCACTGAGAACCTGCGCAGGCACTGGGGTGTGAGGGCACTGAGGATGTCAGGAGGGGGTGAGGAGGTGAGGAGGGGAGGACCCTGGCTACGTGATGAGCGTTTCGAAGGGGGGTGGTGGTGGTGGTGGTGGTGGGGGGAGCAGGGACTGCTGTGGCTGCTGCTGCTGGAGCTGCTGCTGCTGCTGCTGCTGCTGCTGATACTGCTGATACTGCTGCAGCTCCTCTTGCTCCAGCTTCTGGCAGGCGGGGCAGGTGTAAGGCACCGTGTAGCTGCTGGGTTCCGGCCAGTAAAGCTCGTCGGCGGAGGGCTTGGGGCTCGACTCGGAGCAAAGGCAACAGCCACCCGCACTGAGCGGAGGAGGAGGAGGAGGAGGAAGTGGAAGATGGAGGGTGGAAGAGAGAAACATGCAAGAAATGAAGAGAAAAATGACGACGGAACTCAAAAAGGATGAAATGAAAACATGAGCAGTGATGTGATGGAGGTTGAGTCCCATTGAGGCCCTGAAGGCTGCAGCCACGCTCACGCTAACATGCTAATGCAACTCTGCCACCATCTCTCTAAAGTCCCGTTTACCCAACGAGGAAAGAACCCGGCAGCACGGCGGACGGTATCCCGCTGGTCAAACGGGTCAACAGCTGGGATTGGCGTGAGAGACCTTTAACCGTTTGGCGCTGCTAAACTCACCATGCTAGGTAGGTCATGGAGATGATGAAGATGAGCAGCACGAAGGCTCCGGCCGCCACGCCGTACACCCACGTCTTCAGCTTCCCGTCTGCAGAGTCACACAAAATCAAACATGAAACTCTCCGCAACGAGGAGCGGCAGCGGGAATCGTACCAACACGTGGAAATACGTCAATATTTGAGTTCGTGTTCGAGTGTTTTTGACTTGCGATGCTCACGTGGCGTCGCCATGGCGCCGGAGAATCAAATCAAGTCGTTCGAGATATTTGAAACGTATCAAAGCTCGTGAAACGAACCGATAACGTTCAAGTGTTTTTCTTAACAACCATGAATTGAGGAGTGTTTCATAGTGTTCGTCATAAATGAATGAATGAATATGACGACTCTGTTCTCCACTAAACCTGTTTTCCATGAGCAAATAGCACAAAACCTGCAAAAATAGCTTTTGTTTTTCCAAGAAATGTTTTATTTATGTTTTATTTATCACAACGACGTCATTGTATTGTAAAATGATTCACTTCAACACTTCAGCTTCAATCTAAAATAACAGATTATTGGACAGATGTTATGATAATGGCTCTTATATTATCTTGTTTTTATTCTTGCCACTTTGTTTTCATTATACTGACTTTGTTTACGCTTCAACGTCTATTTGTTTGGCTCAGCAGGAGTTGATTTTAATAAAGTTGAGCTGCATATATTGCACATATTGCTCTGTCGCCTTGACAGCTTCTGGAGGTTCGTGACATTACTACATTGCTGGTTGAACAACTTCAGCAGCTCAACAATCAGATTGACTTTGTCTTTACAAGTTTTAATTTTGAGCTCAACAATCTGACTTACAGAAACGTCTCTCATTCTGTAAAATGTATTCATTCCTCTCAGTTCAAGTATCTGATCTGTACTTTTTATTTTTAGAAATAAAAAGACAAATCATTCATCATGTATTAATGAGTATAAACCAAATATTTCTGACATAAACGATGGGAAACCAAGTCAGATATTTCTTCTCAGGGGCCTATAATTATGAAGTTGTGCTATTTTACATGTAATTTCCTGTCTGAGCTTAAGGGGGCAGCAGAGTCACATCTGTTTTATCGTTTGAATGTGTTTGTTGAGGAAAAAAGAAGGTTCTTTGGTCACCAGTGTACCAGTGCACGTCTTTTTAACAGCATGCATGTTATTTTAGCAGCATGCACGTGTTTTTAACAGCGTGCGTGTCTTTTTAACCAGCATGCACATGTTTTTAACAGCGTGCATGTCTTTGACAGCGTGAATGTGTTTTTACCACTGGTAATAAGCCGCTTTGTGCAATACGTGTTGTTTTGCACGGTGGCGTGTACTAATATTAATTATTTCCTGATTTTGTCACTGATTTTATGAGATGAAGGGATTTATTCACCGTACAGTTTTTTACCTTGAGGTTACACTTCTATTCTCACCGCAATTCTTGATTCTTTTTCTTTTTCAATCGCTATTCCCATTTTTTCGTAATTTTTTTTGTTTTGTCTCATTTAAATACCCAATTTTTTTTTTGTTACTCGTTTCACCTCATTATTTCTGAATGAATATTTGTTTTTGTCACGTTATCCATTCCGTTTCTTAGCTTACCCTTCAATCTTCTCACTTTTTATCCATCTCCTGCACCTCCTTAATAATTATTTTACTCTCTCAATCCACCACTATCCTTCTCCTTCCCCCACTCCCTTCCTCCAATTACCACGTTCCTCCCTCCCGTTTCAGCTTAGCTCGCAATAATTCTGTGTGTTCAGCAATCACACGCCTTTCCTCCACCGAGTCTACTTTGAATATGCGGATATTCCTTTGTGTGTGTGTGTGTGTGTGTGTGTGTGTGTGTGTGTACCTGGACTGAAGGGCTGGAGGAACCAGGTGCGCCCGGCGCGGCCCGGTGCGCTGGCCGCGGGCTGCGTGGGGTTGAAGGCCCGGATGGTCTTGACGTCGGCCTTGTTGTCGCCGGCCGTGGGGATCTCCAGCACGGGGATGACGGTGCACTGATCCAGCACGCCGTCCGACGTCATCACCTCGGTGTAGCCCTCCTCGCAGCCGCACACGCCCGCCTGACACAAAGAGACGCAAGCCATTTAAAAAACAAAAAACAAAATGCACCAAACTCTGGTCTTGAATCAACGACCAACGTGTTCAACAAAAAGGCTGAGGCTTTAAAATTGATGATGATTGGAAACATTTCAGTAAAGACAGACACAATATGAGACATCTGCTTTGTATTTCCCATATCGAGACCTTCAGAAATATGTTTTTAAGCCCCTTTGGCTTTGATTATTTATGTTTGTGCGAATATGAAGAAAAGAATAAGTCATCACATTTTAAGACAATAGTACTGAAGGAGGGAGGAAATTCTCAGTTAGCCACAAGATATAAATCAAGAAAAAGGTAATTAAACTGTAAAGCTTCAGTTTAATACTTTCCCTCCAGAATTCATTATGAATGAATGACATAATAAGTCAATTATGTGACTTTATAAAGTGTCAGGTGGAATTTTGCCACTGAAATGTCCGTCGGTGAGTGTTCTATTAGAGGTTTCATCAACCTGATGTGGGACAGACTCTCCTCTGGGAGGTTTCACTTTTTAGACGACATCTTGAAATGAATAATGTTTTAACTATTCCACTGGCTGAGCCTCTCGTTTTGCAAAACTTACTTGTATGTTCACACTGAACTCTGGCTTCAGAGGTGTTTGAACTTGATAAATGAAGGAATGTGTAACTGGGAGTTTTGTTTGGATTTTCATTAACAATCATTGGGTCGCAACAAGAAGACAATTTTATCGAAAACAGGATTCGAAGACATTAAAGACAGAATGACACAGGAGAAGGAATTCATCCACTTGATGTGGTAAAACTTTGAAAATCTTGTTTTGTTTTTTTTTGTCTTCAGCATGAAAGGAAAAATCTAATCAACGGTGAAATTGTGGTTTCGTCTTCCAGAAACTGAACACCGTCTGTGTGCGAAGCAGGAAAACACCAGCATCCACCCTTCTCTACTTTTCAGTTAGTCCAGTTGGAGAATAAAGAGGCTCCACCCCTTCAACGGTCTCTGGACTAAAGAGGCTCCACCCCCTCAACGTTCTCTGGACTAAAGAGGCTCCACCCCCTCAACGTTCTCTGGACTAAAGAGGCTCCACCCCCTCAACGTTCTCCAGACTAAAGAGGCTCCACCCCTCAATGTTCTTCAGACTAAAGAGGCTCCACCCCCTCAACGTTCTCTAGACTAAAGAGGCTCCACCCCCTCAATGTTCTCTAGACTAGAGGCTCCACCCCCTCAATGTTCTCGAGACTAGAGGCTCCACCCCCTCAACGTTCTTCAGACTAAAGAGGCTCCAACCCCTCAATGTTCTCCAGACTAAAGAGGCTCCACCCCATCAATGTTCTCTGGACTAGAGGCTCCACCCCCTCAATGTTCTCCAGACCAGAGGCTCCACCCCCTCAACGTTCTCCAGACTAAAGAGGCTCCACCCCCTTTCCACTGGAGAAAGTTGCTTCCACTGCGACCCCATATATGAAGATGTATGTATGTATGTCTTTTCTTGTAGTCAATCCTGCAGAAACTTCTGAGTGTGCGATTTGCACCAGTGAGCCAGAACAAAGAAAACCAGGGGTTCGGACATCTGAAGCTCAGCCAGCCACCCGCAGGGATACAAGTCACACCCTTTCAAGTCATATACCTTCGTCCAATCACTGCATATTGACCAGAGAGGAGAACTCCCCTCATCAGCCGACCTCAGAGCACAACCGTGGGGGTTTGATCTGTATGGATCACTGCAATCCATCACACCACCAGTCAAGCCTCAATACCAATACTGCGATCCGACAGCACTTTTTCAAGAAGCCTGGTAAACATGTGTACATTTCAATCGCTTTAAATCCAGTTTGAAGAGAAAACCTCATTAGATCAGAGTCATTTTCGCACATTGATCACTGTGAAAGCTTTATAAACTGGAGGAAAAAAAACCCAACCTTTCCACAAACTATGCCACAGAGGTTTCAATCCTAATTTGGCCAAATGTCAAGTCCCTATCAGCACAATCTATCATGGTTTGAATGCTTCAGCTCAAGAAATAACCATTGATTTGTGTGAACCTGTAGAAAAAGCCCAGAATAAAGACGTCCAGCGACTCTGAGCGGTTTGGTCCTGCAGTCGGTCTCCTGGCCTCAGACGTAAGAGCTGAGAGTGCAGGACGGTCTTTAGTCCACCCAGGCAATTCAGTGTGACAACAGTCTGAGCAAAACTATCGATTCGCAGCTTTCTTCTTCCAATCCTCGCCTGGCATTCAACGCCAAACAAAAGGTCCAGCAGCACAAGCTCAGACAAAGGCTTTAATGTGCTGCACGGCAGAATGAAGATAAAATCTTCTTATCAGGAATAGTTGGAATCAATGTCCGTCCACAACCAGGGAATATAGGTAATTAAGAGTATTAGGGTAAGATTTAGGGTTGGTATGAGTGTCCTTTAAGGTGAATGCTCGTCTTTTATGCAATATGTTGGTAAGAAACTAAATGTTTTGGGCTCATTGTCCTGCTGCAGTGTGGTCTAGAGTCGATGTCCATTAAAAAGGGATTTAAATAAATTCACTCATTGTGAAGCCTGAACTTCAGAAAGCCATAACCGTATCCCTTCCCATTACAAGGCCTGTCTGAACCCAAACCCTAAACTTTACACAGACACATTAAAAGGTCTGCATCCATACATGCAACCAGCTTTGAGCTGTTAATGGTGTCATGGAAGATCTGGAAGAACGTTTACACTGACAGAAAAAGCGACTTGTTATGATGTAATATGAGCTAATGGAGAATGTCGTGTTTGTGCCGCTCCACCGAGGACGCTTTGTGGCTGATATGAACCGGCAGGATTGTTTCCACACTGCAGGAGTCGAACACACACATGCTTTAATTATCAATGACAGTGTGAATGAGGAGAAATCCCAGCGCAGCGTGTTAAAATGACTGGATTCCTGCTTCAAAAGATTAGAAGTTGCACAACAACACAAGAGCGATAAAGATCCTTCCCAGAAACAGCAGATGATAAGACATTTTTCCAAAAGATAGACGGACTGCAAAGAGTCCACCACAGACTGATTCAGTACTGTCTTGGTTGGTCAGACTGGAATGAAACTTCTCCAAGACCGTGCGGCGCCGTGGCAGACCGGAGTGGAACGCAACGTGTCGGGTCCACAAACCGTCACACGCCGGGACAAGACGCAATTAAGCTTGACGAAACGGCTACCATATACCGTCGCTTTGCCGTGAGAACTGTGACTGATAAAAACGCGAAGAAAACGTGGAACCAGCATGACAGGACACGCACTAAACGTCACTTCCTGTTTACCTTCCCGTCCCACTGCGGACCGCCTCCAAGTTCTATTGCAGCCAGTTGCGTGCTCCCACATGTCGTGACGTTCATCCCGTTTTGCTACGGGCTACTGAGTTTATCCTCCGCACCGTGGCCACCGTTTAAAAATCTGGCACGGTGCCTACAGCAATACCGACCGGCTACGTTTGCACATCCCGCACCCCTGCGTTGTCTGACGTCCATGCCGTTTTGTTCACGGCGGCCCCGATTCAGGCCGTACCCTGTAGTGTAAACGTCCCCTAAAAAAAGACCAAATCCCAGGTCATGGTGGACGTTTCAGTTAACGTTAGCATCAACGGCTGCTTCCTCACCAGCCAACACCTCGATCCCGTTAATCTCCACCGCTTATCTCAGTTTATTATTGCGAACGCGTCTGGAGGCGAGTCGGAGCTGCAGTCGCCGGTTCAACCGGTTCCGTCAAACATGGCCGACCAGCGGGGACTCACCTCGGTGCACAGGGAGCGAGGCTTGGTGCACGGCGGGTCGCAGGACCGGTCGGCCGACGGCTCGGCCGTCGCCAGGCAACCACCTGAGGGGCAGAAGACAAAAAAAGGTTGAAGTCAAGTGCGAAACAGTTACTGCTTCTTGTTATTTTGCTCGTTCTGCCTCCAGTCTCATCAATTTGACAGCGTGTTCCTCACACTCGTCACAGCTTTACATCACCAGTGCGTCGAGCTTCAGCCTCACAGAAGCCGCAGGCCGTATACTGCGCATGGCTTCCCCCCAAAACCCAGCGACCGTCAGCTCAGGACGGCGACACACGACTGGTGTCGGGGAATCTACCAGACTTATAACACTCCGTTTGCTTCAAGCAATTCATCACGACATGAATTCACATAGACGAGTTATGAAACAGAAACTAGATTATTTCTCGTCATACATTCTTGTAATTTATCTGCAGTTCTCGATGCGAAAACCCTCAATCAGGCTAACGTCCTGCTGCTTTTAACGGAAATGCAGCCTCGACTTTGACGTGTAACGGATATTTTGTAGCTACAAATCTGATAAAGCGATTAAATCGTTTTTTTTTTGCCCAGCCCTAGTTTGTTTACGGAACGCAAGCTGGATGTGCATACTCTGTCCATATACGACACAGTTTTGACGTAGTGTCATGTGGGCACAGATGCTTCACAACTTTTTAAGAGCGACGGGAGGAAATAAGATGGTTCTACCGGGTGTGGGGCCTGAGACATTGAGCAAGTGTTTTCACTTTTCCAGTCTGGGATCGAAAAATGTTCCATTTCTCTCCAAACTCACTGGCTTCATGTTTTCAGAGCACGTGTCCCGATACGTGTCGCATGGCTACCCCTGCGCTCGTGTCTGTGTGGCCGTAACTGTTTTCGCAGAAAAGTTCCGCCGCTCAGCGGCCAGGTTCATCCGAGGCTGTGTCGACTTGTCGACTGGAGGCTAAGGAGGGAGTATTCCCACTGGGGGTAAAATAAGCTGGATAATGTGGAGAGATGCCACGAGCCGCACTGATCCCACCAGCAGACATTCGCAGAAAACACATTTTAGGCAAAAAAAAAAGAAGAAAAAAGAACATGGTAATCTGTCAGGGCTCCTGCATATTTATCGGGCGGCACGCTTGGGGAGAGAGCTCGCTATGAATATTCATGTGGGGAATGCCACTGCTTGTGGAGGAGGCGTAGGCGGGGTGCCAGTCAGAGCGAAGTGACGGAGACTCTGACGTGAGCCGCGGCGGTGGAACGTGAAGCAGCTTCCCTCACAATGCAGGAGACGGAGCCCGTTCTTCCAGACTCCTCAAACGACATCGTGGCTGATTAATGGGGGTTTTGTTGAAGTGGGGGGGGGGGACTTTAGCCTGACATGTGATGGACAATGGGATTAAACTTCGACGGTGGCACAGCGATGGATTAAATGGATTAAAGTTGCTGTCAAGTAATGCTCGGTAAGCTATCTGGGATTGTGACGCTCGGGACGAGGCAGTTTTAAGTAACCTTTATCCGCATTATCACACAGGACAAGAGCGGAGAAGCACCGGGACAGTTTGGGGAGTCATTTAGGTCATATTTACATCCTGGCTGCAGGGGCTGGGTCCACCGCCGCCATTTTATCTTGAACAGAAGCATGGACGACGACCAAACCAAAACCCAAGATCGACCATTTGGTACGATCACAGCCCAGAGTGACACCTTCTTTGTCTTCTTTTGTAGAACTGTGTAACGTCAGTCATGTTGGACAGAGCTCAGATACAAACAGACCTTTTTTTTTTTTTTTAAGTGAATTGGATTGATGCCAGAGCTTGATTTGAGATAAATGTCCAGATGTACTTTATTTTTGTTACCACGTTGGGACAACATAGATATAAAATCCTTCCAGATCATCCATTCTACAGATGTAGTTCTCAAACAAACAAAATTGAATGTCCTCTGGGGATTCTCTGTATGTTACTGCATTTATGTCAACCTCTAAAAGACATTTCATGCCATGTGCAGAGCATCCTCCCAGCATGATGCTGCCGCCCCCATGCTCCATGCAAGGTTTATGTCTGAGGGAGTAAAAAAAGCTCCATGTTCCGCTCATCAGAACAAAGGTGCTTCTCCCAGTTGAGCTGGATGGTTTTTTTTTTCTGTGTCTTTATATTTGCTGCTTGTAAACTACGTGAGAAGTAGGTCACACATTGTATTTGTGAATATCTTTTTAGTCATAAATGAAAATGATCTGATTCCTACTTCAGCAAACTGTTGAGGTATTGGATCCAGGAGTAAAGCGGGAAAGTGAGACCTTACCTGTGACATTGAGTCCGTCTGATCGTTCACACCACACTTGACGAGAAGAGCCTCTCCATGGTCCCGTCCTCCACTTGTATTCGAAACACCAACCATCTACAGCAAAGCGTTTAGTTCTATTTATTCATCTGTCTGTGAGCGGTTCGGTAGAATTTCTGCACCAAAATCGCTGACGACATCCTCGGACAAAGGACAAACGGTCGACCAACCTGTGCACGGCCGAGCCTCCAGCTCCTGCTCGGGGCACTGCAGCAGGTTCTCTGGATCCTGGGCCACCACGGCTCTGGACCGGACCTGGACCGAGCCGAAACCCAGGTCGTCCCCGTTCAGGCAGCTCAGCTGACACGGACTCCAAACGGTCCAGTCCGTCAAGTAGCACTCGCCTACGGAACGTGCAAGGGAGGGGAGCGAACACAAGTGGCGTGTTGGTGACGATAAAAAAACAGGCTCTGTCGGGGAAACGTCAACGTCCAGAGGTGCTTTGCTCCAGTATCAACAATATGAGACTCATGTACGCTCCACATGCAGAGACGTGTAAATGTCACTGCCTCCACGCGTCCAATCCGTTCAATACGTTGGAATGAGTATTTGACACTCAGTCCACCAGAGAGTACCGCTCTTAATCAATATACTGGATAAATACCAAGAAGAAGACTTGTGTTCTCAGAGAAAAAAAGAAGGAAGTCAATGTTAATTACAATGGAGACGCAGGAGGTCACACTAATGCGGAGGAGGAGACACAAACAGACGTACTGTTGCAGGCGGTGGCGTTCTGGGAGTCCATTAAACACTTCCGATATTCAATTCCACTTTATGTATATAGCACCAACGACAACACAGTAATTTTTTTTTTTTTAAGAGAGAAAGCCAACAGTTATGTCACACATGCTGTTTGAAGACTTTCCCATTTATTTCTACTGCTGTCTTTGGTTCACATGTTTATTTCCAGGAGAGAGACGAGATGGACAGAAGCATAGATGAAATATACCGTTCAGCGGGAACGCTGGAGGCGATAATAACATTGGATGTGGCAACAATGAAAGTGATCTTTGATCTCAGACTGAAAACAAAGAGAGAACTTTCTTTTTGTTTCATTTTAAGACATCTTCTCTTCGTTCAGCAGAAATTGACCAGCAGGCAAAAGGAAAATAGGTGGAAGACACAAACAAACTCCTTCTGTCTCAATGTGATTGGCAATGAGAGGTTGTGTCGTTGAACAAAGGTCAATAACACAACAAAATCACATCCTGAATGAAGCTGCGCGGCCGATCCATTTTTCATTCCAGTCGTCTGCCCGCAGGCCTGATAGTCTCCAAGATTCACTCTTAAATAGGTCAAACAGCTTCCGCTCGCACTGGCGAGGCCGACGAGGATTTAATTAATCATTAAGAGACTCATCAAAAAAAAAGAGAAGAGGAATAGGTAATTAAAGAAGAGAAAATAGAGAATAGAGGCACAGAATTACAGTTTCCAGCCTTAAAGTAGTTTTTTTTTGGTGGAAGTTCATGTTTTTTAATCTTCAGAGCTTCGTTAGAGACGGACACCACCAGAAACCACAACGTCTTCTGTGACCTTGGCGTTTCTCGCTCGGCCAATTATCTTGATTATAGCCTGATTACACCCACATGAAGTCCATGCAGGAGCGACGGCTGCTCTCACAATGACTGATATACAATCATCGTCCATTATCAATTGTAGATCGTCCTCGTCACCCCCCCACTCGTTAGCAGCGCCGTTTTTTCTTTTTTTGCATTGTGTGGCGTCCTCTCAGCTTGCCGAGTGCGTTTGATTGTTGGAGGCAATCAAACGCACTCAACAGTAAGTGCTTCAACCACCAGGCCTTTGTTGTTATTGTGAATACGAGGACTATGAGCCACTGTATGTTGTATAACCGCTGGAAATGTTGAGCGTCTCCAGAGAACGTCAACACAGAGCTGCTGGATGGAGATCGTCACCCTGAACTGCTCCCCTGCGCTGGTTCGTAAATTGGGCTGAACTTTGGTTGAAATAACGGATTTGTTTATTTTTTGGGATGACAGATCCAACAAACCAGTTTTTCTCTTAATGTATTGTAGCTTCACTGAATTCTTCTCCACAAATTATTATTATTGTTGGCCAGTGCATGAAACGCCTACCGAAAAGCTTTGTTTTACACACCTTTTTCTTTTTTTTTTTTTTAATATATAATAAGCTTTTAGTGTTGTGCCATTACTGTGGCTGCTGCACACTGATAGTGAATAAACATCATGACATTTCTTTGATAAACTCGCTGCTTTACAGCGGAGGAATGTTGGATTGTTTTTCCACTGAAACAGTTTTTGGTTGTGATTTAAAAAAAGGGTCATTTGAGTGTTCACAACGGTTCTCTGCCGTATTGTGTTATGATAGCGAGATGGAGCTAATGGCGATTCTGGTATTTGGTTCCGACCTTGAGAGGAAGATAAAACCGTATTAGGACTTTGACCACGACCCATCTGTGGGTCTTTCTGCTTTTATTTGTATTCAATCAATGTTCCCCTTCTTCCTCAGACCTCCTCTCCCTCTCTGCCTCCAAGGAAAGTAAGAGTGAAGATACCCTGTGATCACTTTGTACACATTATTGGTCTGTCAGTTACACAATGCCACAAAAACGGTTTTTCACAATAAACCAGACTCGCGTGTCTCATGACATCATCTTGGATTTTTATGTTGGAATTTCTGGCGAAATGACTACAAAACCATCAGTACTTTTTAAGATTGTTAATCTTTGCCATTATGTGTGTTATTGTGCTGATTTGACCTGAGGTTTAGGTCTTTAGTGAGACCTAGTGAAGGGACTGTGCCGCTTCGAGTTGAAGGTGTGACGCGAGGCAGCCTACCCGGACAGGGGACGGTGCAGGATTCCTGGAGGACGACGCGAGTGTCTCCGTCCACTGAAGGCTCCTGGTCTCCGCACAGCTCGTCGTCCACCAGACTGCTGTCCTGCTGACCCGAGCCGTCCGACACGAAGCACGACACGTTCCTGAAGCGCAGGCCCTCGCCACACCGCGCTCCCTGGAGGGAGCGAGACGGACATGCGGACGGGTTTACATGTGAATCTGTGTGACTTACATGTACATACATGATGTCCAAACTGCTGTTGGGACATAAACCATCCCAGTGATGGAGGTCTTTAATTGGACTTTGTCTTTTCCACGTCCCACTTCACCTTGAGGAGAGATTAGCCTCATGGTTTCTTTTTTTTCCACAGATATTTGTTTGTATTTGTGCAGGCCCGACCTCATTTGGAGTGAAAAATAAACCATTGTGAAGAAACATTCTTTCAATGTCGATATATTTTTGGCTTGCGCGGAGATTTTGTTTCTCGAAACTGCAAAACGTCTTCAACGATTCGCTCGACGCCACTCGAGGAGGAGGAGAAACGCGTTTCAAGGCTTTTGCGCTGAACAAATGTAAAGTGTGGGTTTTGTGTTTGACGCGGACGGACAAACAGAGCGACGGCGACTGACCTCGGACTTGCACTCGGACCAGGCGCTGTACTTCCAGCTGTAGCAGGGCTTCACCAGGCAGGGCTTCCACTGCTCCATCTGGGACGGACACGGCCTGCCGTCGCCCTGGGGAGCCTGGATCACTGTCCGTCTCCTCCACAGCTTGCCTGCAGAGCCGCAGATAAAGAGAAGCAGAGGGAGTTATTTATTCATGGGGATGTTGACTGGAATGCTGAAACCTGACCTCCGGGTGCTTCGCAGCCTTGTTCGGATCAGGAAAGGAGAGTCGGAGCCGCAGCTGGAGGGGGGGCAGATGTGAAATGCTACCCTGCACGTCAAGGTGACCTCCGGGATGTGCGTGTCCCCCCCCCCACCCCCGACTGCTGTGATCCCAACAACGACGGCTTCAATAATCAAAGACCGGCTGCTGATAAAGGCTTGAAGGACGGCAGCTCTAATTGCTGACATGTTGAATTGAGCATGAATGGAAGGAACAGAGTCACATCCTCTCGTGTAATGAAGACAGAAAACGTCCGCACTTAAAAGTCAAACGTTCCGTCATACTTTCAGGCAAACTTGGCGGTCCGAGACACAGACGTGGTTTCATTCCAATTCAGTCCTGCCTACAAGCTAATTACTAAAGGCTACTGGTTTCATGGGTTACGAGTGGAGGAAAGTCTTATTTTTTTTTTTTTAGGATTTCTTTCATTGGTAGTCTCACTCTTCAGAACACGAATGACCAAAAGAGCTCAAACCAATTCCCTCATTTCCATGCGTTCCCTCTGCTCCATCTGTAGAATTAAAACATGCTTCATGGTAAATACTCTTGGTACTTTTGCTGTATTTTCTGGGAGCTTATGGAGTCATCAGTACCACTGGTGACCTGTGGGGGCAGTGTTATACATAGTAATACAACTGGTGACCCGTATGGGGGGGGGGGGGGGGGGGGTACAGAGCATCATTTCTCACGTGTGACCGGAGAAAGGAATACAGAAGAAACTGAAATATTAACGTCTTCAGGGAAAGACTGGATGGAAGCAAATACATGACATTACCTCGACTGGACTGTGGGATACAAAAAGTATGAAGACATTTCTACTGGACGTAATGCTCAACAACCAAAGCAACGTTAGAGACGCTTGACGATGTCACCTTTCCTGCGCGTGAGGACTAAAATGAGCTACGAGTCCTTTAAACCAGTTTCCTTTGTAACTGCAGGATGAAATCAAAGTATTTCATGAAATCAGAAGTCATTATCCCAACAAGTTCTTCTCGAGCATCATCTGGCTGTCTGCTTGAGGATGAAGCCGTTGTTTCCCTCTTCATCATTCAGGTTTTCCCATCTGGCTTCGTGATGACTTTGATATGCAATAACACAATAACTGGTGCTTTACTGAGGTTTCTGTGAGGGATAAATGATCTTATAGAGAGGTTAGATCTTCACAGGGGGTCGATATAAATCCTGGAAATATGGAAGGATTAGCCCCCCTTATTAAGGCTGAACCACATTTGGATCCCCCAAACTCTCATGGCTTTGTCTCACACCGTGTAATTATTGTCTGAATTCACGTTTTATGACATTGTGAGGTGTCACTAGGATCACACAAGAAATAACATAAGGCTTTTCAGGACAGGTAAAAGAGTTTGACTTTAAACATCTGGTCTTTGTATATACTGGAGCCTGCAGCTGTTGGTCATTCTCAGCTTGGAAAATGTGTGTTTCAGTATAAGAAATATTAGATTTACCCTACACTTGTTCCTTATCTCCTCAACAATTTAAAGAAAAAAACAGAATAAAACAATAATGCTTGAAAAAATCAAGTGAAAATATTCGTATTAATATTATATTAAATTAAATTAGATGTAAAATGGACAAAATTATCAAATTAAAAGCAGGTATTATGTTCTTGGCAATTTCCTTTGCAAATGAAAGTTGGAGTGAATGTTTTGTGTCCGTGTGTATTTGTTTAGTTATTGGTTTGTATGTCTGTTTTTACCAACCTTTTGCAAAAAGAAAAAGAAAATGCACTCTAATTGCATGAAATCTTCAGAGAAGATTTGTCATCATCCAAGGACCAATGGATTAGATTTTGGGACGTTAACGACGCTGCATCACTGGTTTCTACAATATATTAGTCGAGATATTTTAAAATTGCTAAAAATGAAGACCTTGTATAATAAATACAATGTACGGCCCATTTGTCAAGTTACAAGACGACAATAAAGCTGAACTCTGCGATGTGATGTCAAGTGATCATCTTGATTTACAAACAAAGGTTTGGACATTATTTCTTCGCTGAACTAAAGTGAAACTTGTTTATTTATTTTGATGACGACGGGTTATAACTGCACAGTTTTGCACCGTCACAGCCGTTTTGCCGGGTTGCAGTCTTTTCATTTCCTTCTGCCTCAATAATAATCCTGCAATAATCCAGCGTGTCCTCCTCTTGTTAAACTGATGTAATCTGCTCTGCTGCTTCATCACCGTCCCTGTGGCCGCTGTGAATATTCATATCTTACAGAGTGTCTCAGCCCGGAGGAGACACTCACGGAGCCTGAGGGGAGGAAAAGAACCTCTCAATTAGCCGCAGTTTCAAAAGAAATGTGATTTCCACCCGTCGAACCAACGTAAAACAGACACCCTTGTATTCTCAAGTGTCAAAGCAGAAAAGTGGGTCTCGAAAAAACACAAAAGTTTTAAGGCAAAATTAAATGTGACTCTTAAAACATTCCTGTACATTAAAAGTGGTCTTTTTACAGGATAAATAAAAACACCTTTCCATCTTAATAGATGGAAAAGAGATTTTAATCTCCTGTGAATAGATACAGTGGTGGAATCAAAAAGCAGTGCCCATGTAATCTATTACTACGATCTATACAGGACAGAGATCTGATACTCGCAGCTTTGGAGCGGATCGACGTGTGTTCGACGGTTAAATTGGTCAAAGTGGCTTAAACGGCTAAAAGTAAATGAATAAATAGCAAAAGCTTTCAGCTAATATGGCTCAAAAGCTCCAAAGCTTGGAGTAATAAATTATAATACAAATTGTAATAAAGTGGATGTTTCATCACAGGGAGGAAATACGACCAACATGCAGAAAGATTGTCGCACAGCAGCGACAACCTTGAATGAATGTCGTGTTTTCGATCGTCTCCCACTGTATATCAACCCTGCAGCGGCGGCGGCGTTCGCTCGTCCTCTGCTGTTAATGCTGAAGGTTTCCTGCCGATCCTTTTTAACAATGCAAGTGAGGACAATCCATTCTTTTCCCCACTAAAACGAGTGGCTGAAGCATCATGACGCATTAGCTCCTCGCTTCGGATTGTTTATGTGGTTTAAAAGGAGAAGAAATGGACACTCGCACTGGCGCCTGGCAGGACTCGAAAATAGGTTTAGTCCCAGATGTTGAACCCCCGGTGATCCCCGGTTTGCCACCTCATTGTGCTCGAGCCTCCGCCGCCGCCGCCCTCCCGCCTTGGCGGCCTCCCCGCGGGGGGCCTGGCAAACTGACGCTGCGCGGCGGGTGGCGGGGAAGACTGCTGGGTGAAGGGAGGAGAGCGCCAGCTGTCGTTATCACCATTTGGCTGGAGAACACACAACGCCAGGATTATCTATGCACACAGGTTGGACACATCCAGGAAAACAACTGTGGGGTTGTTTTTTTTTCTTCTTCTTTTCTTTTCCACGCCTGATTGATAACCACAGCCTGCTGCTCACAGGTATGTTCATTTGCTTGAAATAACAAATCTGGCTCATTGCTATTCCTGGCTCCACAACAGAAATGAGCTTCTTCCGGGGGGGGGGGTGCCGTCACAGCCAGATGAAGAGAAGAAAGTATGGGGAGTCCTCGCTTCCTGCGGTCTGTACCTGCTGGTTCTCCTTTGGAGGCGGGGCAAAATAATCGGAGCTGCCCGGGGACAGATTAGGCTAAAGCTCGTATTAGCTTCATATCGTACTATTTGCTTCTGGTTGCTGCTCTTCTCAAGGACTGGCGGAGAGCCCCCCCCCCCCGAGGCCCCCGTAATGGACCACCAATCAATGGCCTGATCCTATGGAATTACAAGCGAGGACATTATTATCCCTCTCTCGGCCGTTCGGGGCGATAAAGCCATCGTTCCCCCACGTCGTAAAAGCAGTTCTGGTTTCAATTCAAGTGAGAAGGCCTGAGGGTTGAGCTGCACTGAGGAAAGACTCCAGGTGTGGTGGTTCAACACTGACTGTGGTAGATCCTTCTCAAATCCTTCATCATCAGCTCTACGAAGACACCGTGAAGAACAACGGTCACCCTAACCCGTCCGAATGAACGTACCTTTCAGCCCGCAGGTGTGGGTGCACTCGGACCACGGCGACCAGTCCGACAACTGGCAGTTGACGGGACACTCCACGACACAGGAGGCGTTCATCTGCCACTTCCTCTCCAGGCCCAGCTGCAGAGGAAATAACGGGGAGAAGGGTTTTAGCGGCTTGGCGAAAACAATCGGGACACGTCGCGCAGAGAGGACTGGACTTTCTGTCACTCGCCTCTTTGCAGAACTTCAGGTCGACAGATTTGCCGTCGCTCCGCACGCAGTCCAGCATGCGGGTTTTAATTCCGTTTCCACACACGGCGCGCTCGCTCAACTGACAGGTGCTCCAGTCTGTTGGGAAATGAGGGAAAAAAAACAAAAAACCAGAGGGACTCTTAAAACATTTGGTGGGCGTGCAAACACAGGTCACCAGACGGAAAACGACCTTCAGGGTCCCGAACTGCACCAGAGAGCAGTCGGGTAAAACCGTGTATGTTTAATATTGGCGTTCTCACCATCCCTGCAGGAAAGCAGGTGCCCACCAGCACGTCAACTCCCAAGTACCAGGAGAACACGGACTGGGAGACTTGACACCCTGAAGCCGCCATTTGTCTGATCG
This sequence comes from Blennius ocellaris, assembly GCF_963422515.1. Classification (NCBI taxonomy): domain Eukaryota; kingdom Metazoa; phylum Chordata; class Actinopteri; order Blenniiformes; family Blenniidae; genus Blennius; species Blennius ocellaris. The sequence goes on from NC_137669.1 coordinate 6,648,084, forward strand.
GCCGGCTACTGAGCATGTGCAGAAGAACCGTTTACTACAGCGCCTCACCGGTGATGTTGTAGGAGTAGTGGAAGCAGTTGCTGTTGAGTTTGCAGGGTTCCGTCTCTCCAGTCGGAGGACACTGCTTCTCGTCTCCGGGCTGGCGGAGGGGGAAAGCCGTCCTCTCCCGGGTGCCGTTCTCACTGCAAGGCTGAGAGGCAGAGGAGCTTCTTAGAAACAATAACAACACTTAGCTACAGCTGCAGGAGAAACTAGAGCAGTTATATATATATATATATATATATATACATTTAGGTACCTTACGAGTCTGAACACAAAGGAGTGAAGCAGTATTGAGGTGAAAGACAAGCTGCTGGTCCTTCTTACCAGAGGACAGGGGCTCCAGGTGCCCCAGTCCGACAACACACAGTCCTCCGGACAGGGCAGCCGGCTGTTGCGGGCCCCGAGAGGCATCTCTTCTGGATCACACAGGTAGTCCTCCACCTGCTCCGACGGCCCGTCGATGGTGTTCAGCATACACCTGCTCACAGAGGAGTCGTGTCAGTCTCAGGTGTTTTCACCGGATCGTCCGTGTCGACCGTGAACTCATGGTTCAGGCTGCGCTGACCCGCCGGAGCCCGTCTTACCGGACTTTTCTGGTCTGGACTCCCTCGCCACAGTTGTCCTTGAGGTCCACGTTGCTGACCTTCCACACGCTCCAGGGCTCGGCCACCCACACGTACTGTCCGCAGTCGCTGAGGCAGGGCACCACCTCGTACACCTGACGGAGACGGCACAGTTACCGTCAGAAGTCTGAACGCAGCGGCACTCCGACCAAACAGCGGAAAGAAAGGAAAAAAAGCAGAGGACAAAGCGTGGACTCACCTGAGCCTGTGGATCAGCCGCGTTTGAAAGAGAGAAAACAACAGAAAGCATTAGAAATCCCGCCAAACGAGGCGAGACGCGAAAGGCGAAAGTCACAACATCCTCACCTGGTTGACGTGGTCCAGCTTTGGACACGGCCGCCCTCCATTGTAGGGCTTCTCTCTGAGCCACTTGGAGCGGACTTTGACCCCGCTGCCACACGACTTGCTGCATCGCGACCAGTTGGACCATTCGCTCAGTTTGCAGTCGGACGGACAGGGGATGATGCAGGCCTCCTCGATGTAGCCTGGACAAACAACGGCATCAGTACACGACAAGACGCACTGAAATCAATTCCAGGTTGAAGTCTTTAAATCAACCTGATGAAAGGACAAGCCTCCGTCTCACAAAGCTCAAACACACGACACACCTCAGAGCTCTCACTGAGAGCAATTCAGTGTGAAGCTGGACTTTATTGTGTTTATGTGGCCAAATCCCGTGGACACAAGACAGATGATAGATGACATGTGCCCTTAGAAATGCTCTGGAGCAACGTCGTAGACTGGCCTTAAATGTAGAGAACAAAACTAGAAACTGAAGCAGTGCTATACTATATCCTGGTTGTTGGGAATTTGCTGAAATAAAACTCACTAAAAAGCGAATAAGAGCTGCTTTCTGTCTTTCGACAGCTGTGCCTCACACTTGCCATGTGCCTTTTCTGGAAAAGATCGATTGATACATTTTGAATATGTGAAAAAAAGAAACAAAGCAAACAGAACAAAGGAAAAACTTTTTCGATGAATAATCAAATGCAGGAGAGACGACTTCAGTGCTAATCTGGATTTACATGTTGAAAATAGATTAGGAAGACGTGTAAATGTATGTAATCAACCCCTTTACGTCTTTGTCATTAACTTCATTCTTACGTCAAAAAAATACCTTTTTCCTCATTTCAATTGATGGACAGCTCATCCAGCACCAGAACCTGAATCTGGTCTCAATCACCTCTTTATATCCTTTTTTTAAAAACTGATTAAGTTTGATATTTGGTAAATCTCCATAGTTTAACTCCACAGAAACCTTTCAAGAAGCTGCAGCTTTTTGACATAGAAACAAATAAAACAGGATGCTTTTGGGGTTGTGAAGCTTGTAGCAGTTCTGATAAACGTGTTGTTTAAATATATTGACGGAGTAACGGTGACCAGACTGGAGACAATGTACGATGGACCACGGTACAAAAAATACCGGCATTAAAAACATGAAGGAGCTTCAAATGGAAAAATAACAAAACTGCACATCGGGAGGGCCACGGGCATTTTGGCATTTGTTTTCCTTTAGTGCAGCCTTTCTACATGCACATGTTACCTTTTGCAGTGCCTTTCCAGGTTTGATGCGTTTTCTTTTTGCAGCGTTTTCTTTTTCTGCAGCCTGTTTGTTTCTATGCTCTCATAGGCACAAACATTGTCATTGCACCCGCCGGCTACCGCTTTTGTCGTGGTTGACATTCAGATGTGACTGTTTACTTCAGTTTTTTTTTTTTTTTTTTTTACACTGTTATATTTCACACTGTCCATATTGTTCAAAATGTTCTATAAATAAAAGTTTGAAGAAAAAAAAAAAGGCTGTTCCATCTTGATGACCCTGTATAAAAGTGTTTTCGGGCAAATTGATGTCAGTACCGGTACTTTAAAATGAGGTTTTGAATTACTTCTCAAAATTAATATAAGCAAATCACTGGATCATGCATATGGATGATCTGTAACAAGTGAGTTTCCTCTGCATCAGAAACCTTCCAGCGGGAAACAATTGTCCCTGAAACTCCGGATTGAAGTTCGTACTTCCGTCTCCGCCCATAAACAAACCAAGGCTTGCTGATTTCTGACTGCAGATCTCTGCACTTTCCTCATTACGCTCAGACTGAAATACTCTCTGGCAGAGCCAATCAGGAAAAACAGAGCGAGCAGCAGCAGCGACTCTGAGCCAAATGTCTTATTACAGCTCCGGCTGGTTGCCATCAAACGGCCCGGCGGTGTGTGGAGAGCTTTGAGCCACAGCGAGACGAGTTTCTCAATGAGCAAACAGACATGCTCCCCCCCCCCCCCCCCCCCCCCCCCCGAGCGCTTTCATGTTTTCTGTATTTTCCCGGAGCCGCGAAGCAGAATAGGACAGCGCTGTGATTCCTAATTCCCTGTTCTCCTTGAGCTATAATATATACGGTGTTGATACACGCCTCGCCACGAAGAAGTGAACTCTCAGATTGACGCTGCAGGCGGCACAAACTCCTCTGATTGACTATTGAGTTTACACTGTTTGATTGGCGGTTGGAATGTGACCAGCCTGGGAGGATGAGCTTTATAGATTTGCACTTTGTTATAGGAAGATGTTTCCCGTGTTTGGGTGAGTGGAGTTACTGAAACTCATCCTTTTCGTGTAGCAAACCTCCACCGAGACCACGATGGGGGGGGGGGGGGAGTCTCCTGTTGGAAAATATGTCCTCTTAGAAGTCCTTATGTAGAAGTGGATTATTACAGCCACCCGCCTGATCCGATGCAAGTCCTCCTGGTACGACTGGAACAGTTTTTAAATTCCAGGACTGCAGAGGCGCTACAGCGTCGGGTAGCAAGGACTCAGCATTAAGCACCAACAAGTCACACCGGGAGACGTGCTCCTCGGCTCCACTTCCAGGACCAAGTGACCAGGCGTTGTTCATTTCAGAAAATGTTTTCGCATTTACACGGCAACGGCAGAGACACTTAAAAGGATATAGTGAGGATTCCAGGCCACGGGGTGGCGCTGTTGCTTGTTTTTGTAATGAAGCCACACAAACACACACACACACACACACACACACACACACACACACACACACACACACACACACACACACACACACACACACACACATGGACAGAGGAGGAGTCACGCTACCCCGCGAGGCGGCCATGTTTGTTACGGCTGCAGCGCCGCCTCCTGACCTGCAGTTCAACTAATATGTTCCTCTTGTCCTCCTTCACTGTCACATAGTGACGACGACATCATACACCTGCGTCGTTACGCAGCGTTCACAACCCTGCCTACATTTTAACGTACTCTCTGCGGTGGAATTACACAACAGAGTCAGGGAACGCTTCGCCGTACTACAGTGTAGGGCGCTGTGGTGTATACAAGGCCACAGATGAGAGTCAGAATGTCTTGCAAGATACACAATATGAACAAGTCCTTGATCTGATTCAAAGGCTTTGCGATGCTGTAGGTGTGGAGTTTACGTGTTCTACCTCTACCTGAGACTCTGGCGTCCTCCCACCACTCTATGAGTATTAATTAGTTACTTTCACTCGGTGCGAATGTGCGCCTGCGTACGCAAAGCACACAGGACAAGATCGTAAATGAGGTGAAGGCCTTGCTGAGAGGAAGAGCTCCTGGTTCACAAGCTGAGATACTGAGTCACTCTGCCTTCATATCTCTGCGCCTCCCCCTGATTGTCTCCACACGTCTCCTTAATTCCAGCCACTGGTGTATTGAAGTGGAGTGGCGCGTTTGCTGAAGGCTTCAGCCTTGTTTTTGTATCTACATGCACCCTACGGCTATTTCCAGTTTTCTGAAGCAGCTCAAGATGCCTGACAAACTGAGAACTGAGACATTTCTCTCCTCGCATTTGGTTTTTCCACCCAAGTTGTGGAGTCACGTTGCATTTTAGGGGAATTTGAGACCAACAACAACAACAACACTTCTAAATTGATCAGCATCTCTGAAGAATTCCTGAATATTTTTTACCGTCTGACAAGCAGAGTTATCTTTACTGTAACTTTCTTCTCCCGAATACTTTCAAATGAAGGAGTGGACTGCAGGTGAAATAGTGAGAAATGTAAAAAGCTTCATTTTATAAAGTGATCATCAGCCCTTATGTCTTGCTCTTTCCTGCAACTCTATAGATATAAACTCAAATCCTTTTCTTCACAAATGTTTTCCCTGTTTAAAGACATACTTACGTCTGAAAAAACGTTTTCTTAGGGAAAACACAATAAATAGTTCAAACTAAGTTCAGTCCAGGTACGACAAAGGGGTTGTGAAAACAGCGTTTTAGGAAACAGACCTTCCTAAAATGACTTTTCTGAAGAAATGAATGCAATCTGTGTCAATGGTTCATGTCAGGCTTCATTAAAAACAAGTATCTATGGCTTCAGTAAGTTGGGCTTAACATCCTGGGGGGGTTTTGATCAAGATCACAGTCTTATCACTGGAAAAGTATCTACAACAGACCAAAGCCTGAAGCTTCTCAGAGACCTCAGATTCACAGGTTCACTCAGAAACACATGGAGTATTGAGGGAAATCTAATTGTCACAAACACAATATTTCACACCTTTGTCACACGTCGGATGGCTTGTGAATCCATCAGCCAGCTCTGTCAGGAAGAGAGAGGCAGCAGAGGAATGACACCAGATTCAGAATACGACTGTCTTCCCTTTGCGGGATCAGATGTTTTTGCCGTAAAGCGTCGGCGAGTTGACGGGGAGGGTTTTGGTTAGAGCGAATAGCCGGACACGAGGCAAGCATCTCTAAGAGGTGAAACCACAAACCCCCCACCGGGAACAGGGTTACTTGTGACTTGACATAAAGCGCCTCTTGAAGAAAGTTTTCACCGGACCTAACTGGGGCGAGGGGGTCGTGGGGGGGGGGGGGGGTCTAGGGCTCGCTCTCCTTCGGGACCTCAACTCACCGTGGCTGTTGCAGCGCGACGTCTCCACGATGCGGTTGTCCTGGTTGTAGCACACCATGGCCTGGTAGCGGTGCCCCTGGCCGCACTCCTTGACGTCGCCTTGCACCTTCATGCCCAGCTGGCCCTCCAGGCGGCCGCCCTCAGGCAGGATGCAGTCCGACCAGTTCCCCACGGGCTGGGCGTTGTACTTGTTGCAGGGGCAGTACTGCGTCTCGCTCAGCGGATACGCCTGGGTGTTTTTACACTGGTCGCGTTTTTTACTCTTCCCTGTGAGGAAAAAAAACAACAGGACAAATGGGTCCTACTCTCCTCTTCACCCTCCAGGTCACCAAACGTCCCCCCCCCCCCCCCCCCCCCGAAGCCGACATAGATCGCCACCCACCCACGAGCGTCCTCTTGCGGGTCCGGACGCCCACGCAGTCGGCTGTGCAGGAGGAGAACTTGGACCAGCTGCTGAGCTGACAGTCTTCCTGGCAGGGCAGCTGACACGGCTGGGTGAGGGGCGGCATGGCGCTCGCAAACTTCAGACAGGCTTCGACGTCCGCCTGCCCGCCGTCCTGCTTCCGACACGACACCGCTGCAGGACACAGGCAGAGGTTGAGGTTCACGAAGGAGGCGGCGTCGCTTCTGTGGTAATAGCTTGTGAGTAGCTCATCGATACGGGACGGGAAACCTGCCAGCCTTCACAATAACACGTTAATACACTGCGTCACCTACCGAAATGCAAGTTCTTAGTCTTTCGCTCACGATAAGAGAATGTACCACACTGTCAACCTTTAAACTGCACCTTAAATTGTGGATGAAAAAAAGCCGAGTCTGTGAACACTTTTAACTGCCTGCTTTAATATACAGTATGTAATGTTTGTAAATGTATTTTTTTTTAATTGTAAATGTATTTTTTATTTTATGTTTCGTGTATTTTGTGTCACCTGCCTAGGGACAACAGATGGAAATTAGCATTTTTTCTATAATCTGGCATATTTCCACTGTTTTACAGATGTTCATTAATATGCACTGTCCCTACCAAATAAACTAATAAATAAAAAATAAAAAAATAAAAAAATATATAAAACTTCCGATGTTTTTACATTTAATGAGCACATTCAACTCTTGGAATAAAAACCCTTCTCGTCCATCGAACCTTGAAAACGATTCCTCTACAAGTTGAACAAGTTGCAGTAGTTTGTTGAGGCTGTGGAGGAGGACGAGCCGCTACCCGTCGTCGCTTTGGTATGAATTATACACATCCTGAATTCTACAGAAAAAATGGCTAAAGGACAGAAGTGATGAGGACGAGGCGTCGTCCCTGTGGTTATATCACAGTTCATGATACACAATTCATAAATCTTGACACATTTCATACCTTCAGCTAAAATCGCTCCAGGTGATCAGGCACAGAAAACACAGAACCTCTGGATTTAATCCATGATAAAGCTGTAGATCTGGACTGGCTGGTGTCGGGATAATGACGAGCTAAATGGCATAGACTTTACATGAAGCTATAAAACTTAAATTTAGGGTATTTTCTTGCCTTATATTGTAAACTGAAACGCGACAATGTGTTCAGCCTTTTCAAATTCCTGCATTAATGTACACATTTTAGCATACGGTCCCACTATACTGATGGTAAATGAAGGTAACACGCCTGAGAAATGGTCTTCATACTCAACAGTTCCCTAAATAGACTATTAACCACTAATGGCAGGCTAAATGATAAAAGAGCAGCATCAATCTCTATCATACTGAAGAAGCTACTTGTGATGATATGAAATCCAACATCATCTCCCTTTCTGTCTCTCAAACCTTTATTGTGCACGCGCAAGAATATCTCCTGGAAACGGTACAGGCGAGGGCTATAAAGTGGCTAAAGGACCTCTGCAGGCTGTATTGAGTGAGTGGGTGAATTGTAAAAGGCTTGTATTGAATTGTCTCTGCAGACCAGAGGATACTGTTACAGGTAATGGTACATAATGACAACAGGCTGCATAAGATGAAGGAGCCGGATGCTCGTCATCGGAATCCGATAATGGATTCGATCTCAGAGACTTCGGCAGGAGTGTGTGTGCGTGTGTGTGTGTGTGTGTGTGTGTGTGTGTGTGTGTGTGTGTGTGTGTGTGTGTGTGTGTGTGTGTGTGTGTGTGTGTGTGTGTGTGTGTGAACAACCTGCACTCGGACTCGGTCACAGTGGGAAGACATCTCGTGAGAGAGCAGTCAGATTTTTTAATATCTAGCTTTCAAAGCTGCTGCTCTGCGTGAGGATTACTTATTATTGTGTCAGGAAAAAAGCTTCACAATAAGCTGCAGCCACCATTATGTATTGTGACTACTTTTAATAAAAAAACACAAATAACAAAACTGTTATATTCAAGAAGTTTAGCAAGACGTCACTGTTTTGGAACTTTGTTTTTATTGGTTTCAATGAAAATGTGGGTTTGAGTCGATGAAAACATCAGTAAACTGCAAATCAACACTACTAATCTGACCAGTGGGCAATATTATTTGGCAAAGACGTACCTCTTGGTTATAATGTTTCCCCATGATTTATAAAATTGACACATCACTTCATGTATTTACCCATTAATTGTTATAGTTTGATCAACAGAATCTACCCTGTAAATAATTAAACACTGCAAATGAAGCGTTCCTTGTAATCAAAAGGTAATAAACTGGAACAATGCAACGTATCCAATAATTCAAATGTTCCTTGAAACTAATTGATGACATTTACCCTAATGAAATTAACATCAGGGTTAATGGCGATGTGAATAAATGTACAAACAGTATGAGTAACACTTACATAAATGTCTTTGAGAACTTTAGACTGGAGTTAATGTAAACACTCCAATAATAGAAATCTATAAAACCTGTCTTGTTACTGTTGGACATTTCTTGATGATAAAACAAACTTAACCACGAAACTATTTGAGCTATCTGGTTTCAAAGGTTGTTTTTTGTTTTGTTTTTTTTAAATATATAACTTTGCTGATATCCTGCATGTAGACATTAGATTTTAGTTGAAGCGGGGGAGTACAGCCTGAAATTATGGAGAAAAGGTACAATTATATCGTGAATGTCTCTGTGTTTTTATGGAAAACAAGAACGTGGATGTGTGATTGTGGGCCAAGGATTCTCCAAGTGGGGTCGCAGTTTGTGTTTTCTGGAGGAATTCCAGTCTTTTCCAGACGGATAAGTTGCTTCTGTTGTCATTCCTGTTATGAGATCTTGCTCAAGTTCGTCAGCCTTTTTTTTCCCTTCCAAAATACACTTAATGACTTGCATCGTGTAAGTTTGTGTTGTCTGAGTCTGGACCTTCTCACCTCGAACCTGGAGACCCGGACCGCAGGTCTCCTGAGCTCCTGGACTGTCCTGCCGGACGGACAAAGGGACCAGCTGACAGCGTCTCCACTTGTGAGTTTTCCACCTGCAGGGGAAAAAACAAAACAAAACACAGGTCCAGTTTTAATCACTACTACGGCAACGTTCTGGGAAAACGATGCCCGTTAACGTGGAAACGATGTAGTTACTATGCCCGGCCATGAGTCGGCGCTGTTGGTTGTTTTTTTATGAAAAAATACACGATAAATACAATATGACGGGAGGACACAGACATTCTTGTGGACAGACGACCAAGTTGGATTATTATTACGGTGACTGTCAAAATAAAAGGGGAGTGGGAGTCATGACACCATGGAAGAAACTTCTGATTGGACAGCTACTGAGCATGTGCAGAACTATTTACTACAGCCACGATGAGCATGTGCAGCAGCAGCGTTTGCATCATCGACACAGAAACGAAGCCTGAGTGTTTTTTGAAAGTGTTATATTTGCCTGTTTACACAACAATGGAATCGAAGCCATTTAACAAAAGTTCCATGTTGATTTTCTAAAAACGTGCATTTCCAGGAGCTCCAAGCACCGATGTACACAGACACCCAAGACATAACAAAAATACAAAGATCTTGTGGCTTCACTTGAAATTGCCGCTGTGTAAAGAGTCCTGAGGGTCATTTCTTGTGTGTGAAATCAAATAACGTCTATAAACTTTATAGATATAAACTGTAGAAACGAAGGACTTGGATGACCTTTAATCTACTGTAACTTACATCTGTCAATCTTAAATGTGTGTTTTTACTAAGCAGTAATGTGACTGTGATCAGTGTGTGTGTGTGTGTATGTGTGTGTGTGTGTGTGTGTGTGTGTGTGTGTGTGTGTGTGTGTGTTCGCAGTTACCTGAAGCCTTTACACACAGACGGAGCTTCGCACTCTCTCTCCTGGTTCAACACCTCGGGACAATCTTGCCCCCCATTGGCCGGGAACTGAATGACCGTACGTTTCCTGTACTGCTTCTTCTTACTGCTGCCACCTGAGGGAAGGAATCAAACGTCACATTCACAAAGATGAACCGATAAACTGGCACAGCGTTTTTGTTTATTCATGTAAATGCACTCCAGACTAGTTACACAAAACAATCCAACGGCGGAAACCAGTCGGGAGCCGGGCCAGCCTTCCCTCCGTCTCGCTGAATCTATTTGCTCCCGCCCGGCTGCAAGTCACCACTTCAAGTTTCAGGCTAATGCAATCAGGCGAGGTCGAGAAAAGCTCCCCCCCATTATCTCCACAGTGGAATCCAATACACACCCAGAGGTGGTGGAGGACTGGCTTTACAGGAAATCCTCATCCGAACTGAGACCCGTGATATCAGATCGCGGCTCTTTTGAGTCCTGCTGGAAGATCGTTTACCGAGGATCCTAATTGTTTACTGAATGCTGAGCGGCTCCAACGTAATGAGCAATAGCCTCAGAAATGGAAAAGGGCAGTGGGTGTGGAGCCAGAAGAGGAGGAGGGTTTCTGATGCAAAAGACTTCCATTATTTCTGTGTGTGTGTGTGTGTGTGTGTGTAGTGAAACAATACAGAAGGATGGAATCACCAGCGATGTGGTGATGATGGATTATCCACTCTTCCATCGGGGGAGCTGGAAACAGGACGCCGCGTCAAGACGCGACATAATGGCGCGATTAAAGGATTTGTTCTGCTTGTAGTGTCGCGTTGTTTCTGGATTATTGGTTTGGCGAAGAATCTGTGACAATGTGAATCAATGCGATTATTTTAGCAGAGCTGGACACGCCCACCATACCGACCGCTCCAGGTTTTCTATTAAAGCCTATTTTGTCTAATTGTGCAGCGGGAGTTGAGCGTCTCAGGAGAGGGCTGGACGTGGAAGCAAAGAGGGATGTGTTTATTTATATGTACTAATATAAATAACAATAAATACGTATTAATACGCAGTTCCTTTAATTCCAGTATTAAGAGGTATGTGTATATCGATAAAAATGTACATTGAATTTGTCTCAAAACAAATTGGAATTTTGAAAAACGATGACAATTTCATAAAAGAGACTTTTGTTGTGAAATGAAGTGAATTGATAACTGAGGTACCTGGCTGACAGGTGGAGGGACAGGCGCTCCAGTCGCTGTACGGCGTCACGATGCAGTCTCTCCTGCACGGCAGCAAACAGGGCCTGACGGTGTCCGGGCGGAGGCTCTCCGGACATCTGAAAGGACATCGTGGACACGCTCAGTCTCTCTCCAATGTCTGACGCTGAATCTGAGCCGAACGTCACTTGCGGAGGCGAAACAGTTAAAAAAACGGTTGATAACTTTAATGTAAAATAGCAAAATAAAGGAATCGGGCTGTAAAATCAATTAACTGGAATCTCTTTCACTTTCGTCAAATCAAACATTGATGGTGTGATCCAGAGAGTCACATCAAACATCAATAACACAACATGTCTTCAAGTTCAAGTGATTTCAAATGAGCATTTTAATATTTATCGGGGCATTTAGACTCACTGGAATAACTTGAATTGGGAAATCACTTTTAACATAAAACTACACTAGATTCTTAACTGATACTCGTCACGTCATCAAATTATTACTTAACACAAAGTCAATACAACCAACAACTAAACTGAATGACTGATGTCAGACTCAATCATTAGAATAAACAAACTAAACTATCTGCAGACGACAAACACAAACAGGACAGAATTCATGAAATGAGGGAATAATGTGAATGAATATTTTAACTTTAAACATTCATTTTCGTGACAGTTTGTTTTCAGTAAATCCTTAAATGGAGCCAGATCTCACACTGTCACTACAAAGAGGTGGATGATTTGTTGTCGAAAGAGCATTTCTCACCACGAAATGTCTTCCTTATAAAAGAGTAAGAGTCTCTTTGTAAAGTCGACTCACACAAAGAGCCCTGCTCTGAATTCGCACTGCGATATCACTAATTAACGTGTTATATAAACTAAAGAAAAACCCTCCGTAACAAACAAAAGAGGACGTGTTTAAATTAACAAGCGTGTTCCCCCTCTGGAGGCGGCGGCGTCATGTCATTATACAGTACAGACGTCTACAAACTGGCCCCTCAATCAATATTCTGACACACGTTTCATTTAAGCGATCATTGGAATACATTTCCTCCTGCCACGTCCTGGACTCTCGACTGGTTTACGCTGTAGAAACCACGGCGCCTTCCCGGGCCCTGATGTGCCGGCGTGTCCCAGGGCTCTGCCCGCAACGGCAGATTTAGGAGGAAGCGCAGGAATAAAAAGTGAGATTAATTTCCATACGCAGCATGGGGGCTGGTGGGGGTGGGAGGGTTTCCACCGGGGCGGCGCTGATTTGCTGGCAGAATAATGCTCCCGTTCTGTTGAATAAATAAATAGATAATTCATGTTCCCAGCAGCTGCCCCGAGGGAGCCGAGCGGAGAGAGAGAGAAGGATCCAGATGCTTAAAAACAGTTGGCCCGCGGCCCGCCAGCCGCCAGCTCACACCTCCGCCAGAACAACGAGCTAAACCAGGAGACTAAACGGCTCAACGGTGCGCAAACAACGTCTGCAAGCCAAACAAAGGCCCGCGGTCGCTTCAGCTGATCAATGGATTAGTCAGCACGGTTAATGAAGTTAGTCGACGTGAGCGAGAGTGGAATCGGAGCCAATAAACGCCGCGTGGATTTAAAGAAGGTTTACTTCTGCGGGCTCCCGATCAATTAAGTGGAAAACGCTCGGTGCTTTTATTGCTTTTATTAACCATGTTCAGTAGCAACGTATAGATATTTCATAATGGTCTGATGATTTAGCAAAATGTCGTGGCGTGTTTCTAGAGGAGCCTCGATTATGTGCAACCTCATCCACGATGTGACACATTTATTAGGCTTGCTGACAGTTTGTAAACAGTGAATTAGTTCAGTTTCTGGTATCTAATGTGGATAAAACATCCAACATGACGTGATACTGACCAGGACGGAGCGTTTTAATAGCCGGACTAAATATCAATGAGCCCACGAGCTTCATGCGACTATTTCTCATATCTACGAGGAGGTTCTTTGTGATAAATTCCTCTGTTGATGAGTCAAAATGTTTAATTGAGACATTTTGTAGAGACAAAAAAATAATTCTCAAAACATAGAGTCAAATCCAGCCCATATTAAAGGTATCCCTGTGTGATTATCCCTAAAATATGACATTAACAACTTTTATTGGATTCCAGATGCTGCTGAAATGCGGGCGCAGTCCTGTGGAGATGAGCCTTGAAGAACCTGTCGCCTCAGCTATTTTCACTTTTGAAATCAATCTAACACAAGACGGGAAACTCTAAAAGAAAAGAAGTGTTTGGAGGCGACGTGTGACTCCGAGGTGTCCGTCTGGACAGACGTGATCGCCTTGCAGCTCTGCATACCAGTGTAATGAACAACACTGTGCAGGAGCTCCAGGAGCAGGAACAATCGTCTGGTCCAGGTTGGGCTGACGATGACATTTCACTGTTCAACGAGAAGTTGCATTGAAAGACCAAATTTTACCTTGTGTACACCTCAAGTCATCTCTTTCACCGATTCTTTTTGGATTCAATCAGATTGAGAATCATTGTTCAGCAGAAATTGGAATCAGTCGGAAAAAAAAACATCAACCGATGTGAATCACACAAGGTTAAAACACCAATCTGGAACCAGATCTAGCTTCAACCAGAAGTATGTAAAATGTCATCAATCCACATGAGTTAATTAATAAGAATTTCCTGCAACGCCAACAGAACCAACCATCAGGCGCCAAACCCAAACTGTGAAGATTCAAGGATTCAGATTCGTCGTTGAAACTCCACATCCACGCCAGAGGAACCAGTGGAAAGCTTACTTCTTGGGAGGGACCTGGCCCACGTTGACCCGGACACAGATGACTTTGCGGGTCTGCATCCCCACCGAGCACGAGACGTCGTCGCCACGCACTCGGCCCGCCGACGAGTTGCCGGCCGGGAGCGAGGAGTCCTCTATGCACTGGCCCCAGGCGCCGGTCTGCCAGTGGTACACGGTGCAGGGATGGTAGTTGCAGTTCCTCACCTCCTGCAGAGCGCTGATGTTGGGACACTGGATTCCGCCTGCGGAACGATGGAAAAGCAGCGTTATAACAAACCACTACGACTGGCCATCGGGTTCCTCCACAGAATCCTCTTCTCAACACAGTGGAGTCTGTTTACGGTTGAATAGAGAGACACAGCTGGACTTCAGCCTGATTTCAGATCCCTCCTGAAAGACGAACGTTCCTCTCCCGGTTCCACTCTGTGAGCCCGTTTGGTTTCCATGCCGATGTTACAGTTCATCACTGTGCAACATCTTGCCTCGTCTCGGTTGTTTGGCGCATATCTGTTGTCGTGGAATTTCTGACGTTATTGGAGATTCACTGCAGGTATACTTGTTGGTCACTAAACCGAGGTCACCTCACCATAGGAGACACAGAAGCCATGGATTTGAACACTTCAGTGCCTTCAACCATTGCAAAGTGCTCTATATTTCTCTTTTTGGAACAGACCATCAGTTTGACAATGCTTCAGTTGACGGAGCAACTAAATCCCAGTCCCAGTAAAGCCATACTTTACAGGAACAATATGATTTGACTTCAAATCAAATCAAAAGTTTTATTCTGTTTGCATTCCACACTGACTTTCAAAAATGTTCCAATTCCCAGGCTATAACCCGCCAAATAAAATACCTGCTTAAAAAGCCAGAATGGCTGGAACCCCCCCCTTCCCAAAAAAAGATAAAATACCTTCAAAAATTACTCAAATATGAATAATAATGAAAAAAAAAACCTGCAAAAACAGAAATAACGATACATCTTTTCATATATATAGTCAGCTTTTTTTATATTGTGCAGTAAAATGAGATACAATACGCTATGAAGCAGACTGAACACGCACTGCCTATGTTTGTATTAATCTGGGCTCCGTAGCAGGAACATTGATGGACATTAGCATTAGCAAAGAGACTGAAGGAGCAGTGGGAGTAACTGGACTGTATAATTCACACAAATTGTCTTTATTCATTGCATAAACGGTTCTTTGTGAGCGGCATCATAAGTTTCGCTTTCTGTCGATGTGAATAAATAATTAAACAAACGGGGTCTCTGTCTTCACGATTTTCAAACAATATTGGATTGTTCAACTTGTGGGCAGCAAAGTGATTATAAAAAAAAGAAAATTCTAAACACCTGCTGTCCTGTGGGACTGCGGCGAGCAGTGGGAATAACTGGGCAGGAAGTGAAAAATAAACAGCTTGACTGGACCAAGAAAAGAGAAGCGGCTTCAGAAAACCACGATCGTGAAGAGAAAGTTTAATACAAATGCTAAAAGCAAACATTTGATGACGGATTTAAAAGTGGAATGTAGAGAAACGCGTGCTAAAGATAGACACTCTATAAACTAAAGAGAAGATTACATTTCAATCCCTCAGAATTAAAACCTACTTTTAAAGATAAAAACCATGTAAAGCCATGTTATTACTATGCTGTTACTATGTTTGGTCGCAGTATAGATTTACCGTCTCCGACAAATGGGCTTTAATCTCTCGTGGAGAGCTGGAAAATCATGAAAACCAAAGTGAGAAGAGGAAAACACGAGGAGTCGCTGGACGAAGCGACTCAGAGGGCGACACCAGGAGTCGGCAGCTTTTTGGAACAACAAAAACTATAATTAAATCCATTTTCACCAATATAACAGAATTCTATCAGCTTGAGCCTTTTCCCACATGTTGAGCCATTTAAGCTGTGTGGCTCGTTTCAGCTATTCAAGTTGTTTCACACATCAGAGAAGCCATTTAAAAATAAAAACTT
The DNA here is from genome assembly GCF_963422515.1 of Blennius ocellaris. Taxonomy (NCBI): domain Eukaryota; kingdom Metazoa; phylum Chordata; class Actinopteri; order Blenniiformes; family Blenniidae; genus Blennius; species Blennius ocellaris. Next base: position 6,663,816 of record NC_137669.1, read on the forward strand.
TCACCTGTTTCCAATGGCAGTCAAAAGAAGAAAGAAGTGGTCAGGTAAACAGAGATTGATTGACTGGCCAATGAACGGGAGCATAGACCTATACGGCATAGAGTTATATACGAGTCTATGAGCGGGGGTCGACTTCAACATTTCTATGTGCTCTTTGTCTTTGTCTGCGTTTTTGGTGTATTTGTTGAGTCACTTATGTCATTTATTAGAACACTTTGGTTCAATAGTTTTTTTTAAAGTGCCTTAGAAATGAAGTTGAGCCTGGAGCCTCTAGACCCCAGAGAGGGTGTCATGTCACACTTTCCACCATAGCAGCCTGTCGCTAGCAGCCGCCGTCACCTTGGGAAATACAACCAGCACAAAGGGTTAACGTCCTTCATCGCCTCATTTATAAAAGGTGTTATTGAATTGCGTCCAGGGCACACACATTCATCAGGCCTTCAAGCTCATTAGCACCCCGAAGGGCGCGCGGCTCTTTGCTGCACGATCTAATTAAATAGGCGGCTGATAAATATTTCAGCGCCAACAATTTAGGCCCTGCATATACCAGAACAATCCACACGACGACAGAGAGAACGCGCCGCTTCCCTGTAAACTGCTTCCTCTGCTTTGTGGCTTCACGTGGATGCGAAGCAGTAATCTTCCCGGTGACGGTTTACAAGTTTTTTCTCGACCTGAATAATTAACCTTCCCCAACATCACTGGCCACTTTGTTCACACGTCAATGTGATTAAACAGCTAATGCTTCACGAGCAGTCTGAAGCCACAGACCTGATTGGACTGGTGGAGCATCCGATCCCACGTTTCTTCATCTCTTTGACCCTCACAGTGACGCGAATGCGACTTTCGTAGCTTTCACTGGAGCATCTTGCCGCTATCAGCAATTCATGTCCACGTCTTAGGGAGATTTTCTATCTGATAATCTCATTAGGTTCAATTGAAACATTTGCTGAACATGTCATTTCTGATCATTTTCAGTGTCATTGTTTTGGGCCAGATTGAATTTATTCAGCATGAGTGTGTGAGGTATTTTGGTTGTTTGCTAACTAGCAAGCTCATTTCTGTCTCTTTTATGTCATGACTGAAAGAATGTTTTGTGTTTTTAAACCATGGCTATGTTGATTTGCATCTCGTATGATTAATTCGAGCCAAACCTTTGTTGACAACATATACTGACTAGAATTGATTATACAGGTTATGGGGCAGGACGGGAGGCCCTTCTTCAAAAATACCTGACAGTGGAGACGGATTTGTTTACAGTGTTCGTGTCTCCTCATTCCAGCATCGACGCCACAGTGTTGTGAATGTGCCAAAAAACAGCAGGACACAAACCGTGGTCCAGGAGTCAGGAAACACGAGCTGTTAAAGTGATGATGGGGGAAGAGAGAGATCAGATTCAGATCTGCTGCCAAGCGAGATGACAACCATCTGTGCAGCCGACCATTTTCACTCATAACAAGGTTTGGTGGTGTTCTCACACTGTGATTGGCAGCTTGGCGGCTTGAACTTTGACCTGCAAGTCCTCGCTTCGCTGTCGTCGCCGCAGTTTACTGGGAGTTCAGTTCGTGTTCGTACCCATCCTTTGCCGTTTCCATTTGGTTTTGATTCTGCTGCTTGATGCCAGTTCCAAACCAGCTCCATTAGTTTCAGTTTGCACACAAGACATGAGTTTCCAGGGGAGTAGAAGTGGACACAGCAGCCTCGTGCTGATAAAAATGTTCAATATTGTGCAAAGACAACCAGCTGGCCTGTGAAACTGGATGCCTTCAGCATAAGGGCATAAATATTCAATGTAAGTCAAGTGAATGTGTCCAAACACAAAATCAGAATGCAGCACAAAAACTTAAGTGAAGAGTATGAGATGAGCAAAATTAATTGTCAAGAATCTTAAAGACTGTACTTATAAACAGTATTTTCATCACAAACTTCAACAAGTCAGATTTCAAAGTCTGCTGAAGTTGGACGCTCTCATCTCCCTGCAGTACTCTGGAGGTTAGCATTTAGCATTTTGAACCATGTATTCAGATTCAGCATGAGCTGTGTTTTAGTCTCAGACCTTCAACATGTTAAACCAGCCTAAACATGGCTAGCAAGAAGCAGCAGCATGGCTGCTGCAGGTCAAAGTTGCTTCATGTGGTTGTTACAGGTTAAAGTTGCTTCATGTGGTTGCTGCAGGTTAAAGTTGCTTCATGTGGTTGCTGCAGGTTAAAGTTGCTTCATGTGGTTGTTACAGGTTAAAGTTGCTTCATGTGGTTGCTGCGGGTTAAAGTGTTGGCTTGCTGATGTTTCATTTTTAGGGGTTTATCGGCAGATACCGATGATGTGCCGATATCATTGTGCATCCCTAATTTGGCTTCCCAAATTAGTTGTCCTTTGGGAGGAATCCCCTCAAGGACCCCTGGGAAATTTGGCCACCAAGAATCTTATTTGAAATACGTCTCTCGAGGTCCCAGAAAAACAGCGTCAACCAGACCACTTGGGATCACATTAGCAGCCACCAAGTCAGTACCAGTTCATGAGTCATTAAGAATTTCAAGAAATGCCTTTAAGATGTTGAGACCAACAAATAGAACAACTTCAACCTAATCCTTAACCTCAGCAGTAGCCGGGCACCAGTCCAAAAAAAGGCTGATCCGCCGTAATCGAAGAACAGGTCGTCCATGGTTGGACCATATCTAAACAAATAGCATGAGTTTTCATTCAACAGGAGTGTGTGAAGCAACAATGAGTGTGACCTTGATAAATGGCTCAATGCCTGCATCTGTGTGGAGGCTTTAAGGTATCCACATAACAACTCACCAGGGGCTTGAGACACTTATTGCTCAGGAAGACTCAGGGCTACTGAGGGTGCAAGAGGGATTTCTACTAAACTACTGACAATACCGGGATTCTGCTGGGTCAGCAGACTGACAGGAAGCGATCACGTACAACCGCACTCCTACTAGCTTCTAGCTAAAACACGTGGATACTATGTGCATCACTCTCTGCTCTAAGAACATCAACTGAATGTACCGAAGATCGGACGGACCAGTGGCAGCAGAGCAGGACCTTGAAGAGAGGTGAAGGCAGAACCGGAGTGATCGGCTTGAACGTTGTACAACATGATCATTTGGATGTGAACAAATTCTGCAGATTCTCATCCTCCCAACATCATCTTACCCTGCATCACAGTGATCCAAGCCACCATCTTAGCAGTAGCTGTCGAGGAACACACAGAATTACTGATTTCACTTGGAAGTGGGAGGTCAATGAGATCTGGCCGCGGTGCGAGAGCCGTGGAGAGCTGGGGTTGGTACCGTTGACCGTCCGGTGCAGGACACACTCACCTTCACCGGCGTTGTAGGCCAGGATGGATCGCGCCCTGGTCTGCTTGCCCTCGGTGTTCTTCCCTGAGCATGTGTGTGAGCAGAGGGTCCAGGGGGTCCAGGGGCTCAGGGCGCAGTCTTTGGGGCAGGGCACCTCGCAGATGGCGGGCATCGGGAGGATGGCGTCGCGGCAGAACTGCCTATCCATGTATTCACCTGCGCAGACGGAACCACAACGAGTGTCAATCACCTGCGTGAAACGAAAACAGTCTGAAAGGCCCCATGCTGTGTCGCGGTAAACACCTTTTTGTGCAGTTTGCATGTTCTATCTCTGCATGTATGTTTTTTTTCCCACAATGCTTCTTCACCATCAAGAGAGATGGACTGAAAACCTTTTGACATTTGATAAATGTCACGATGCCTTTAAGTTGTAAAAGGAGATTTCAGTTCAGGTTTTTTTCCTCCTCCTTTATTCAACGGAAATAAACTTTAAAGACAATGCCATTGTCTTTAAAAGCACAGCACTGAACGCTGCTGAACACACATTAACAGATATTGTACACACTGTGCATTTGTACGTACATCAGCAATAATAGATGCTCCAGACAAAAAGTCAATGAAAGGGTTAAGACACTGCAGAGCCTTTTTCTCTCTGCAGCTGAACAAGTTGTAATTCAGCTCCATGCAGTGCTTTCAGCGGTGGAACTGGAAAAGTTCACAAGCTGTGATTCACTTATACAGTTTGACCTTAAAACCCTCAGAAAAGGTCTGAATTTTTTTTTCTTTTTAACAGTATAGCTACTGTTTCTTTATATGAGGAGAGTCTTGGCACACAACCAGTTTCTCAGTACAAAGTTCAATTTCATACTAAGAAATTCAAATGACACCGTTTAAAATCGATTGGCAAAATATTGATTCATCCCTCTGCCATATCACCGTGCAGACAAAGTCTTACTTCCAAAAGTTTCCATAAAAACAATACGAGACACAATTTACAGTACGAGGCTCAACATATTGAAACCAGTGGATCTGCACAGACTCGAGCAGCACCGAACATCACAGAACCTTTGGTCATGCAAAACACGTGTAAAGCAACCGTTGACTGGATGAGTGAAAAATGTAAAGTGTGTTTGCATACTTTTTAAATAACTGTAATGTATTCATCATACAGTTTAGAAGCTTATGAATAAAATTCATGTTTAATACATAATGGACCTTAACAGGGCATAAATACGAGATCAGACCCTCTCGGACTCACCAGATCACACGAGGCAGTTGTAAGAAAAGGAAATGTAAAATATGGAGACGCAAGTAAATATTTTAAAAGCACAGATCTGGATATTAATGATCCGTAGAGCATCAAAAGGCAAGATGTTAAAGTTGTTGTTTTTTTATAATTTGGAATAATGCCTAGTTTTTTTCACACATTGCTATTTTGATTTTGCATGTTTTGCACCAATATTGCTTTCATTTAACACTTCAACGAACTATTAAAGGTTAAAAAAAAAGCTCTGAGTTTTATTAAAACTCACAAACAACTTGTGACACCAGTAGGAATTGTTATAAGAGATGAATGTGTTCTTTACATTCTTAACGCAAACACTCGCACATACATATGAATTAGATTTTTAATTCTTCATTTATTTTTCTTATATGAACCTTTTGATGATAATATAAATCATTAAAGGTGTATTTTATGAAAATAGGTTGAGGAAAACAGCTACACACAGTTACAAATGTACATAGATAGATCCTATATCTAACTTACATGCCTGAAGGGGTATCTAATCCTGCCCCTTCTCCAAGATTCAATAAATAAATAAATAAAAAATATATAGCGTTATACATGGAAATATCTACAGTAAGAGTTACCATGTAGTAAAAAAAAAAAAATTAAATATGCATGAAAATATATTACTCTTTATTTTAATTAGTATAAAAATTCTACAGTGACTGAACATCTATTTAAAGATGCTAAAACTCAATGGCTTTGAATAAACAAGTCGGTTTATAGAACAATGTCCAGAAACTAATATGTTACATGTTTGTACAAATGATCACTTTGGTGTATATTTTAATAAGTCGGGATTCATGGCGTTTGTACTGTGTTACTGTGAGGACAATAAAGGTTATTCAAATCTGAGAAATCGATGCCAGCAACACTTTTTTGTACATTTCCGAGCTGAGTTACATCATGCAGAATAGAACTCAATTCACATTAACTGGACTACAACAGCAGGATATATGATGGCTGTATTTAAGCTTTCCTCCTCCTCGGAGGTTGTTCTGAAAATCTCCAAGGCAGTGGAGGTTGTCTTCAGGTCCCTGCATACGGTCCGTCTCAAATTTGTTCTCCTCGCGGTCGACTGCTTGGACCCCTCTGTGGCGTGGCGTGGACTTTACAGAGAGATCCTCCATCTCCCGTCTGAACAATCACGGTTTAAGAGGAAATAAAGATCCAGATGTCTCAGAACTCCTGGTGTGAAACATAAAAAATGTCGTTGCCGTGACAAGAAGTGGAGATATTTTCTGGGTCGTTACATTACGGAACTCACCTGGGAGTTAGCTCAGAGTGGAGTGTGGATACAGTCGTGTGGAGGATGTATGGAGGGGCCTTCACAGCATCAGAGGTCCTTTCAAGGGTTTGTTTTGGGGAGAAACGGGTGCCGAGTTGCTGGCGTGTTCTATATTGATCTGAATCCGAGAGGCATCCTCACACTGTTACACCCCCACCCTCCCCCCGTCCTGTTCTATCCCGGTTCAGCCGTTTCACTGAAGCGCCATATCTGCAAAAAATCTCATTGTGATGGGCTGAATGAGTGGCAGCCGGCAGGGCCGGCGACGAGCCGGGGGACACCCGTGGGGGAACAAACAGATCCATTTCCATCAGAAAGAGACAATGAGAGATCAATAAGAGGCCCGTCGAGAGCGACTGGGGGGGACGACGCTGCAGGACTGTGGGGGTGGAACGCTGCTGACGGTGGAAGACGACGTGTGGAAACCTGACTGTCGAAATGGAAGACTTCCACATGACGGATTCTGGAGGAAATCATTAAAAGTGTTTGTATAACACTCATGGCTTCCAGACGCCCGTCTGTCTGCGAGCACGACGCTCCTTGAGGCGTTGATAGTTAAATGTAGCGTGTTGTTCACACCAGTCAACGCAAAGCAGCAATCCAATGATGGAGACGTAGAAAAATGATAAGGACCTTGTTAGAGTGGAGCGGCCATGACTAAGTGATTTTTTATTAGATTTTTTACTCAACTCAATTCTTTGGTCCAGTCCATTAATCTGGTAAACCTCACACTGGTTATTGGCTCGTCTCACAGTCCCAACAGGACTGCTTGAAGTGTTTCTCATTCACACCTCTGTCTGGAGAAATTTTGCAGTGAATTCAAGCAGCAGTTCTATACTCTAAATGAAACACTGTGTTTGTTCCTTGTCTGCACAAATCTCCCATGTTAACGGTTCAGAGTCGTCGTTTCAGGCTTGTCAAATGACTCCACAGCACGGGAGCCCCTGACCCCCTTGGGAAGGAATTCAGAGTCAGTATCTTCAAAGGTTCCTACAGACTGCGTGACTTTAACTATCTGATAAGTTCCCTGCTCGCCGCACTGTATGACACCAAACTAATCAACTTTAGGCTGCGGCATGAAGTTTGGTCCGCAGGTTGTATGACGTGAAGCTGAATCTCTACGTGATTGCTCAGGAATACGTGATTGGACAGTCAAGTATTATAGCACAAGAAGAACAGGTCTTAAACATAAACATGCTCGGGGTCCTTGTCGTTGTGGCGTTTACATGCTTGGAGAGAAATCCCAACAAAAGCAGAAGAGCCTCCAATTCTCCCCAACAACAGTAATTCTTATCACTGATTAGAAAGAACATCAAAATATGAAGTTTTATTTCTGATCCCCCCAAAAATTAAATTACTACTGGAATATACAACTGTAATCTGAACTCAAATACGTATTACAGTTTTGTGGTAAACAGTAATGTGAACACACAGAAGTGGGGTTAGCACAGAAGGGCTTGTGGAGTTCACTTGTTTTTAATGAGTTATTCTGGCTTCCCACTGCCGGAGTTCAGAATGTGTGTGTGTGTGTGTGTGAATCATTCTCAAAGTTTAGTTTTACGCCTCAAGAGGATTTATAATCATTCTTATATTTAATCTTCAGCATATCTTGAATTTGGTTAAAATAAGTCAATGCCCATGTATTTGTAACTTCTGGACTTTACTATTTAATTCTTCACCAGGGCGTCACTATTCCTCTTTGAAAATGTCCATTTGATTTAATTGTTTGAATTAGAGAGCTGACAGGAAGCATCTGCACTGTATTCCTGGTAACAGGATGGGAACAACCAATGGCATTAGTGCCTTCAGCGTCATGATGTCGGTCATTCCGAATGCAATGAAGCCAATAGTTTAATACAACTGTAAAAATCCTTTTTGTTACAATCCTGATTGATAGTGTTGCAGAGTATGTATCCTTAATGAATTAACATGACGACTATCCCATCCTACTGTTACTATTATTCACGGGCAAACTGCACAAAACCTGCAAATAAGAGTTTTATTTTCAAGAAAATTCTGCCAATATATGTATTACATTATTGGCGGCAGTCATTCCATTGAGAAAAGCTTTTAAAAAAAACGCTACCTCGGTTATGTTTGTTCATTATTGGCAAAAGCGTATTCCCATAATGAATTAAATATCTTATTACACTATGGAAAAGTGAGATTGCATAATGGGCTATAAAGGCCAATTATTGGTTGTTCCAAGGACTTTAAAGTCTCTCAAGATACAAAAGCTGTTAACAACCCAAGATGTTGCTTATTTAAGCATCTTTGAGTTTCTAAAAGTAGAAGAACTTGTAGCGACCAGGATTCTGCTTATTGGAATCAACCTCCACTGTCACTTTGTTGGAGAAACAGTCAGTGTCAAGGCTCAAATGTCAAACTTTTCTGAGAAACAATGCTTATACTTTGAACATTTTCTAGTTAAGCTCTATACGTTTTGTCTGCAAGATCTCCGTTTGACCAGAAACAAACCTCCACATCTAGAAACAAACCTTTGTCTGACTTTCTAACTGGCTTTGGAGGAGAATGTATGAATGGACTGTATTAGCCTAACCTCGCTACATATATCACACATTAGTACTTTTTAGCGTGTCACACAACATTCTTGGGGCTCGCCTTGAAGAAAACCAACATAAAAGTCAGATTTCTGATACACGACCATGTCTTCAGTTCCAAAATGAAAGACATAATTCTTGAACAGCCCCCCAGACACAAAGCGCACCAAAACACGTTTTATATCAAGAAAAACAACTTTATCTTAAACAAAAGTATCAAAAGAAGACTTGTAGCGGAGCCAGGAGGAAGAGTTTAAAGGGGGTAAAAAAAGAAACCCATTCCTCCTCTCCTGCGCCTCACGCGGTTCAATATCGCTCAGCTCAACGGCGTACCTGAGAAGCCGGAGTGATATCGGTGTGCCCTGAGCTCAGCAAGTGATTGAAGTGATCAAAGGGACAATTTCCTTTTAAACATTACAGACGTCAAGCAAGTCAAACCTCCGTCTGAACCCTGGCTGATGGGAACGTACCAGACGGAGGCTGTCATCTCCTTTATTCAATCGCGCCACATCTCGGGGAGACAGTCTCTTCCACAGTCAGAGGTAATGGGGAAGAAAGGGAGATTAAATCCAAGCTGACTGTGCGAAGCCGACTGCAGGTAATCTAATTTACCAATAAGACAGATTCAACAGGGTACCATCAAGGAAATCCTGCACCACTTTGCGCTGAGAGCCTCTCACGAGATGGAAGCGGAAGAAGAAAGGCAAAATGAGGAAGGGTCACCTTGAACTGTTTGTCTTTCATCTCCCGGGACTGAGACTATACTTCCTTCAATGTATTCATGAGCCATTTAAATGGCTCCAGGTATTAAAAGACTGCCGGAGGATTATAGAGGAAGGGCAGTTGGAGATGGACTGATTGTTTAAAGGGTGACTGATCCTCCGTGACTCATACGAGGAACAGACTGAAGTTTTGTAAGGACAAGTTGAAAACTGTAGATTTATACATTCTGTGGGTCAGTATTCAAAAAGAACCTTTTCCATGGTTCCCTACAGATCACCCCCAAAATGAAGCTGCAGACCGTGTTGTGATTTCTGATTTTCTTCGAAACATTCCAGTGAAGTGCTGCCGGACAATCAATGTCACCAACACACAAAGCTCTGGGCTTGAGAAATAGTTTCTTTGAGGGTTTCAAAGTGTGTTGAGACGGACTGACATTTAATAGACTTGGAGTTACGGTCTATTGAGGAGATACAGATCAACATTGGGGGTTTTTTGTTTCTTCCAGATCAACATTTGTTGCCACGAAATGTTTGTGTTGTGTTTAATCACCCGAAAATCAAATCCGCAACTTAAGTAGCTGTGGCGACAAACCAAAATTATCTTTGGCACTGAAAGCGAAACAACCAGAAATCACATGACGATGCAGTAAAAATCTGGCCTCGGTGTCTCCCGGTGCCCATGCAAGACTTGTCTTGCGGTCTTTATCAATGCGCAGTGGCGCGGAGAGACATTCAGGTCACAGTTCAGCTGTAAAATCACAAACTGCACGGCGGAGCATCTTCCCTGCCCGGCTGCCGACATCCACAGAGGCTGAGTCAGCATCTGTTGCTGAACTGAGACGGGGAGGCGTCACTCATTTTCCTGGCTGGGACAACTCAATGAATACCTTCATTGTTCATTCTTGTCTTGCCCTTCATTTCTGCCAGAGGATCTCAGCAGCCGAGTTTCTGTGTCACTCAATCTCGGATGTGCCGGAAAAATACACTTCTGGCATCTGGCTTTATTCAAGCCACGAGCATCAGCAGCTTCTGCTGCTCCACCTGCGCAGGTAGTGCGCCATGTTGTTTTCAAGTGACGTCACGGAGAGGGAGGCAGGGGTTATAGGCCGAGAGGTGTGGGCGAATGTGCGTCAACACATCAACACCGAGGCAGCGCTTTCAAATTTCTCCACTCTTGGAACTCGACTCCCGAAGCGCGGCGCCGTTTGGAAGATCGGCCAGGAACGACGCGGTTCCACGGAACGGCGTCGTCGTCGTGTGGGCGGGGCCTGAGCCTCCGTGTACAGTAAAGCAGATGACGGGGAACCCACCAGGGAGGCACCACCCTTCAGCATTATTGCTCTCAGCTAAACTGGGGTGCAGCTCTAACTGGTCATGACTGACACGAACACCAGCCTCAGCAAACAGCAGGCCATTCTTTTCCCCGGGACCTCCTGTGGATGCTTTAGAAAAATGAAAGAGAAGAGAATCTATAATTCACAGCTTCACAGCGCTGACGTGTCCTTCCATCTTATAATAAATTGTCTTTCAAGGACAGTTTTCTTTTAATTTTTCAGGAGAGTAAAGATAATTAGCGGCAGAGAACAAGTCAGTTTGGGATGAAGGAGATGGTAATCAGTGGCTCTGCACCAACATGGTGCCGCGCTGCAGCCTGTGAATGGAGACCTTGATTATGAGCAAAATATGGAATCTCTCTCTCTCTCTCTCTCTCTCTCGCTCGCTCTCTCTTTCTCTCTCTCTCTCTCTCTCCTCCTCCCCAGAGCCCTCATTAGCAGCAAGTGTTCAGGAATCCACTCATGATTGGGCCCCAACACACACACACACACACACACACACACACACACACACACACACACACACACACACACACACACACACACACACACACACACACACACACACACACACACACACACAAAAGATAGTAACATTGATTGGATGAACATCGAGGAATTTCACTTGATCCCATCAGTTACTTTAAGAAATATGAGGTCGTACAGTTTTCACTGAGATATTACCGAGAGATCAGTGGGAAAATAAAAGAATCATTGCAGAGACCAAATTGACGACTTGATTTTTTGTTCCAAGTTCCCCAGTAGGATCTCCACATGTTAAAAACATACAAAACGTGGATATGTAAATGCACGCGCACACATCTAACATTAAAAATGTTTAATCCGAAAAATCACAGGGTTGCGGCAGATGAATTCAGATTAACCAGTTAAATAGCATTTAATTTTAACAGACTCAAGAAAGAAGGTAATGTGCACGCATTCAACAAGTTTATTAAACTGGGCCGTAAACGGAGAAGGAGCTTCTAATCACCATTCTTTAATAAATTCAATCAAAACTAAACCAAACTCAAAACGGTGATATATCTGTGTTTGGTTCCGCACATTGGTACATCTTTTATGGGCAGAGAGGTGTTCGTTGCTTCTCGGTTCACTTCTTGGTTTCGGCTGTTTAAAAAGATTCTTTCACTCCTGAACACTTTGGAAATCAAACACCGGGAATGTCTCATATCACATCCAAACAACTCAAATCTAAATGGATTTGACGAATATTGACTTCCGAACACCCCATTTCACACTTTTCCTTAAAGACAGGAAAGCCAAAGTCAACGAACGCCTCAACTGTAACTTTTAATTGGACTGTAGAAGGAGCAGGGAAAGTAGGGTAAAGACTGAAAAGTGTTCAAGAGACTTCGTCGGCGTCAAACTTTTGCTCGTGTTTGCAAATAATTGGTGGTGAATACAATTCCCCCATCACTGTTTTAAGTATTGGTGGTTGACCAACTAGTTATGCAGCTGCCATGCAAAGGGTAGCGGGTACAGCTGAAAGCCCAGGCTGCCTGTGCCAGCTGTGGGAATGACATTTATTTGCTTGTTGTCGTCAGGTAACGGTGACCAGTAGCTGAGTTTCCAACTACCACAGGGTCTTTAAGTCGGGATGGGAATTAATAATGTTTTTACGATTCACATGCCATTTTGGATTCTGCTTATCAATTCGGTTCTTTATCGATTCTCATGTGGAAATGAAATCAGCAGCATTAACAGTAGAGGACGAGCTAACGCTGCTGTTGGGTTGACATTCCGGAGACGATCGAAAACACGACGTTCGTTCAAAGTTCTCGCTGCCGTGTGAGAATGTTTCTGTATGTTGGCCGCATTTCCTCCCTGTGATGAAACATCCACTTCATCACAACTTGCCTTGTTGTCGTCTTTTCTCCTGAAACGGAAACAGACTTTGTGCCGCTTGGCGCCATGTTTCCTGCTGCTGTGCTGGTGAATGACGTTGTTGACGTCATTCATGCCCACTGGAATCGATTAGAGAATCGTTGACAAATTTGACAAACGATTCCAAGGTGTAACCAGTTTTTGATTCTCATCCCTCGTCCTAACTCAGTGACACAAAGTTCTATTTTCAACAAGTAAACTTCCTCCACAGTGTGAAGCTGTGGACCGGCTTTATACGGCTTTAGCCGTGGTCCGGTTTTAAAATGTCTCCTTTAAATGTTTAAATGTTAAAAGTTTAGTGAGGACGAGGTAAAGAAGCTGCTTTGGTGCAAAGGGTGCAACTTATGTAAATTAAAATGTTTTAAAGGTGGGTAGTATAAGAGCTGCTATTGTCTCGAAATGGAATAATGGACTGATACAGCTGCTGGTTCCCCGGAACGAAGGGTGAACGAGAAAGCAGGCGTTTAGCCCCGAGGTCAGTGTGTGTGTGTGTGTGTGTGTGTGTGTGTGTGTGTGTGTGTGTGTGTGTGTGTGTGTGTGTGTGTGTGTGTGTGTGTGTGTGTGTGTGTGTGTGTGCGCAAGACAGAGACAAATGGTGCAGTGCCAGCAATGTTCTACCGGTGGCTTAAAATCTCATCCAGCACAATTTTGGCCAGGCGCATGCACTGAAGCCCCAGGGGAGGGTGAGTGAGCAACCCCCCCCCCCCACACACACACACACACACACACATACACTGCACAGGATAACCCAAACAATGGAGGAATATCGCTGTACGGTAATTACAGGCTGGGCAAAGTGCCAAGGCCATCGGAACACGGTGCGACAGTTCAAACGGAGGCCGAGCTTCGCTGCGGCGATCAGAGCCGAGTAACATGACCCACAACACGCCAAACACCACCTTCAAACAAAGCAGCAGCATCTCACCGTCACGTGGCAATTAGCTCCGGGGGTTCAGCCCACCTCCTCCGTCGCTGTGACAGTCATTGTTGTGAGCACCTGTGCCGGTGAGCGCTTCACTGCCCAGCAGGTTGTTCTTACCCACGATTCCTCCTGATGCTTTAATTTACACTTTTAAAATAACGCCTCATACAGGTGCAGAAAACAACTATAATTATAACTCGGAGTAGTAATGAACCTGGCAACCGGCAACGTTTAAAATGCTGCTAGGGCTTGTCTGGAATGGAAACTCCAGCTCCGAGTGTTGATGAGTGTGATAAAAGGGGTTAGGGCTACCCTATAGCAGGGGTCGGCAACCCGCGGCTCTTTCGTCCCTCCACTGCGGCTCCTTGAGCCTCTGTCCCACTGCAGTTCATCCCGGAGTGGGGTGGTATGGGAGGTAAGGCAAAGCGCAACCCAGAGCCAACTGCGTTGTGCAGTCCCGCTTCAAAGAGTGGGGTAACATTTTGGCGGAGCGATGTAACGTCATTACGCACGAAGAACGGGCTCCACAGCTCGACTGGTATCTGCTGCGCTGCGGAGTGCCGACAATTCCAGGAGGTTCATTGCATACTTGTTGAGAGTGACGGCAAAAAATTATAGTGAATCACACAACAACTACAGGACATTGAAAGCCGCACCGCTCACACTCATGGTTCTAAAAATCCCAGATCTCCCACATTTATCTTCCATTTTAATAATGTGTAGCAATAAAGGAGCTGATAGCTGCAATGCATTATGGGAGTTTCTGTTGGTCGTGTTTTAAATATAATTATTGGGGTTATGTTAGGTTTGTAGTGTTGGTAATAATTGTGTTGTGTTGTGTTTTTGTTGCTTCGTTCATGTAGTTTAGTTTATTAGCTGTAAGTTGTCAACCAGCAGTGAAGAAGGTTTTGTGTGAAGGTTTTTCCTCCTGGCATGGTCTTCCTGTGGGACTGTCAAAATAAAAGACTGATGTGCACATCTGTTGTAAAGTATAAGCTTGTCCTCTGGCGTGCTTCTTTGACATTACTCACCATAATGTCACAGTGATTTTATGAGTGACAATGTAGGCGTGTGTGCGACTGGGCAAGTTGCAGTGTGCACGTGGGTGTGAGGCTCTCTGGGTGTTGTGTTCAGTGGGAAATGGGACCAACTGGCTCTTTGAGCATTAAAGGTTGCCGAACCCCGCCTAATATATATACTGCAGCACGTGTAGTTACCGTCGCTGTTGATGCACTGGACTTGAGGGTTTTGGGTTCCTGGTCCGCACTGCTTGTCGTTGTCGGGGACGCACGCGTCCAGTTTGACCACCAGCCAGTCGTAGCAGCTGGGGTCCTCGCACGGTATCGCCTCAACCAGGTGGGGGCAGTTTCCAGTGCCGCCGGTCGGCTCGTTGACGATCTTCCGTTTTCTGAGTTTGAAGCCTGGAGGGGGGAAGCGTGGGAAATGAGTTAAATAAATGAGATTAAACACACACACACACACGGTCGTCTGCTGAGGAGAACCCCCGCCACAATTAGACAAATATTAACGTGCAAGAGTCAGCACATTACCTCCACTGCTTTTGACGATAAGCATAACAGTGCCCTTCACACCGCGGCCCATTAAAAACATGAAGTTGACTGATATACAAAAGACTTAATGGCTGTTTCAATTCTGCCCTCATTAAAATAGCTCCTATTCTCTGCCGCATGCAGGAATCCAATTAATTCAGCCGGGTCTCGCTCTCCTACGTGTTCCTTTGCTCAAGGGCACGAGATCCAATGACCCAAGTCCTGGAAAAAGAAGGGGGGACGTTAACTCCAGCCAGAGCCAAGGTCACCCACCCCCTAATCCCTGCTCCTGCTCAGGCCTGATAAGGCAGCGGCGCCCCGGAGAGCGCTGCAGGACTCAGGTGGAGGAAGCGGAATTCCCCCTTTTTCCATTTCATTTTTGTCTGTCGCCTCTCAAAAAAAAAAGACCTTAATTTAATCACGCAGGTCAGCTGAACATGTGCTCCTGAATGTCTCGAGCCACTGATGGGAGGTTTTATCTGTTGGGGGCGGTGGTGGTGGGGAGGGTGTCGCATGGAGGAAGATGAGGCTGGGGGTGCAGGGAATTCAATTCTATCAGGCATCACTCAGGAGCGATCTGCAGGGTGTGTTATGAACGGCGCGGCTGGAAGATAGCGGGGCAGAGCGAGGTGCCGCTGTCAGCACTGGAGGCTTCATTTTGACGGAAGACACACGAACATGGAAGCAATCACACGTGATGATCTATGGGGTGCATGATAGCCCGGGATGGGCTGTGCACACACTCTCAAGGACAGGTGACAGTGGAGGTACCAAATAAAACAATATGATAGTATGGGATATTACTCTGTGACGGCTGAACGGTTCATCTTTTTCTGATCAAAATGACAGTTTGAAAGGTGCAATTTTTTAAACGTCTTGAGCCCTGAAATGAGCGCGTTCCCGCCCTCGACTGGATAATAAAAATGGGGGACACTTGACTGATTCCTGTGATTCCACCGCTTCCCCTGGTGGCTGGTTGGATTATAAAGTCAAAAAACACAGACCTATGTTCAGTTGTGATTACCAGACTCGAACTCAAGAATGCCCAAGACAACCGAGAATTAGAATCAGGAAGAGTCCAAATCTGAAATCTCAAACGATTGAAACATCAACTGGTGAAGTAGTTTACTGACAGAGGAAGCCACACCTTCCAATGGAGAACCAACATCAAGACCAAACTGGTGAATATCAGTCAGATAACGGAGGAATGACAGAATTTCATTGTCTTTTCTAATCAATGTTGGCAATGGCCTCCCAGAGCCCACCAGCAATATGTCTGCAGGCCACCAGGGGGCTGCGGCCCACACTTGGCACACCACTGGTCTGATACAGTGATTCTCAAGTTTCTTAGATAGAATCCATAAAGAGTACTAAGATCAATAAGCGAGCCCAAACCCCCTCTCATGGTGAGGATCTGTCTATTGCGGAGTTCGGCAACCTTTATAGTCAAAAGAGATGTTTTTGCAATTTTCCACCCAAAAAATCATATAAAATCTCTGAAATGAAGAAAAAGATTTGAGATCTTGTCACCATTTGGTTTTAGAGATTGTTTTTTCTTGGATTTTCCCACTTTATCTATTTTGGCCCATTGTCTATTTTAGCTGCTTTAGCGGTTTATGAATATTGATTATTATTGATTGAATTACACGTAAACTTGACAAGTGTAGATACATTTGTTTGTAAACTTTTCATATGTATGTATTTTGTGGTTTTCATGTTTTAATACTTTGAAGAAGTCAAAGACCTGAGGAAAGACGCAGGAAGATGGTAAAATGTTCCACACAGGAAGATAGAGAGGAAATCCTTAAAGGTAACATGCAAAGGTCAAACATGTTCCAATGCAAACACATCCTTCAATGTATTTAAGCATTGAGGAGTTTTTGTTGTTGTTTTTGTTTCAGATCCTCTGCATACATTGTGTTTATTTGTGTTGACTGACTGACAAGATGCTTTGTTGTTTTGAATACCGTAACCTGGTATCCTGATCATTCCTGGCATGCTCGCTGCCTTTTGAAATGTTTCATACACCGTCATCAAGTTTTTAATTTCATCTTGCTTTATCGACGCAAACCCAAGTTAGATATTTTGTGGTCTGTTTCACTCCTGTCTCAATGTCGTGGCCCTGTCATAATGTTTATTTCACTCGTAGATGTTTTTTTTTTTTTTTTTCATTCTGGCCTGAATTTCCAGACACAGCAGTGACCTGGATCAACTTGACCATCTGTATTAATGCCGGAACAGGATGCAGTTGGTTTCAGGAAGTAGCCAAACTGGAAAGGCGGCATCTCCTGGCTGCTGTCTGGATGAAAAGGATTTTAGAGGCCAGCTTGAAAGCTACTAATGCTCAGTCAATCGTTGAGTTTCCTTGTTTGCTTGTTGGCTCATTTAGCATTAATGTCCTCATGACATACCTCACAGACAGAGCTGGAAAATTTCACAAGGAGGACTTACAACCTTTGCGTCCTCAAAAGTCTACAACCGTGTACTGTATAAATAATACTGACTAAAGGCAGAGGCCTTCTGGGGGCAAGTGGGCACCTGGAGGGCAATGATGGACCGAAATACAATAACAAAAGTTCAAACAGTGGTCGTAATAAACCAAGACCCTAATTATAAGATTACAACAAAAGCTAAAGGTTAAATGCATTATTAGATATGTAATCTGTTGTGTCATACGTAAACACAACAAAACTATCTTTGTGTGTTCTATTCTATTCAAAAACTGTAATCTGTGTATGTAGGAATAACTTATGTTATATCTTTAAACAAGCAACTGTGATTGCTGTGTACGGCATTTAGCATTAGTATTAGCTGGTGGCTACATGTGTAGCATTCGCAGGTTGCCACATGCTTAGCATTAGCAGGTTGCTGCATGTTTTGCAATAGCTGGTGGCTACATGTTTAGCATTAGCAAGTTACTACATGTATAGCATTAGCAGGTTGCTACATGTATAGCATTAGCAGGTTGCTACATGTTTCGCGTTAGCTGGTGACTACATGCTTCGCATTAAATGGTGGCTTTGCTTCCATCCCAGTTTTACACAACTTTCTCTATATGTGACTTTAAAAATATAAATGGCCTAATGTTCTTATTGTGTTCATTTGAACTCACTAATTGGCTTCACAGTATGAGTGCGAGGAACCAGCAACTGTCACACATGATTCTCCTCATAGTAGTAATATTATGAACATTTCATGCAGTTCCATTCAAGTTACGAGTTGGGAATAAATCTCACAGCAGTTGGATGAAGTGAGAATAAGAGGTAGAGTGATGGATGAAAGGTTTCCCGTCACACATCAAACAGGGGCTGACGACTTGTGGAGATCCAGCTTCAGAGGGAGCGACGTCACCCGTTCAGCCTCAAGGTTTTAAACGACACAATTCACTCTGTCATTGTCTACTGATATTGTTGCTTGCAATATTTCTCATTAAGCAAGGACACCGGTTGGGCTGTGTGTTCTCGGTGAACCCATCTGTCTGCACAAACACAGTTAGGACGCCATTAGACGGCAGTGCAAACACATCAAACTGAGCAAAGTGACGCCCGCCTCTTCAAACACTACAGAGCGATTCTCCCGTCCGGCTTCAGGGCGGCGATGAGGAGATAAGGATCCGGAAGGACCCAGTTTGAGTCACCGTCTCCACGGATAATGAGAATCGGGGCAAACGCACTCGAGGATCTGTGTGTGTGTGTGTGTGTGTGTGTGTGCTTGATTTACAAGTTCGCAATGAGCGAGCCAGAGTGGCGTATAGAAGGGAGCAGGCGGGCGCAAGTGAATACATCATTAAGATGCATGGAGAAGGATTTCCAGCCATCCCTTCCATTTGAGGCGCTTCATTAAGGCAGAGTCAACATGCATTAGTCATGTGGGGGGCGCGGGGGCTACTGGTCTGGGATAATTAGGGTTGAAGCAGCGACCACATAAAGCCCATTGACGGACTGCAAAAACGGCCGGGAGACAGAATCTGGCTTTTATCGCAGTCTAATGCTTATTGCCCCGACAAGAGATGGAATTTGACTTTTACATCTGAACAGCCTACAAATTAAAATAATCTCGTGTGAGGAGTCATATTGGCAGTGGAGATAGAGGACAATGGTGACGTGATCATGATCAGGAGCAAAGCAGCTTGGTCTCATTTCATGAGAGCCAATTAGTCCGGATTTGTCAACTTATCTGTGAAATTCAATTCAATGACTTATATCAGGAAGCATCACGCCTATAATTTAACATCAGACAGTAAATACAATCCTGTCATTGCAGTTATTTCTTTTCTTGATCAGTAATCCACTCGTAATTGCGAATCTTTCGAGACCTTGTTACTCTTTATTTTGTAGTAACCAGTACAAGGCTTTCTATCGTTTACTCAACGTACTTTGTTCTGTTTAAAATCACCTTTCTTGTTTTTCTAAACAACAAATAAAATCATTGAAAGAAATACAACCTCGACAAAATAAACCTTATCCTTTGAAGAGTCCGCTTATTAATTCCCTGGTTTGAGTTTCTGGTGATTTATTTTGTGTTAAAGGGTGAGGAAGGAAAAATGAAGCTGTAAACTGGTTGTGTCAGTGCACATTTTATGTTTCATGCCACATTTCCACGTACATGGGTATTTGGAAAATAGCGCTATTTCTCTGTTTCTTGCATTTACACATAAAAGTTATGATTCCTGAAAACGCCAGCCACAGTGGAGATTCAGAAAAACTGTCTCTGTTTGTATCTAAAGAGGGGAGGCGGAGATTTAAGTCTCAGTTGGTGGCGTTGTGTTTTTGTCAAGTATTCTGATTGGCTACCATGGCTTCATGCTTCCCGCTACACTGCCCCCTACAGGTTTGGCATGCTCATAGTAGCTCAGAACAAAGTGTATAAGTGGGTCAAAGATTTTTTTGGGAAACGCAGTGAGAGAAATATCAATTTTTGCAAAAACCCAGGTATGAGTAAACGCCAGTTTTGTTGACTGACTTTCTCCATGTTTCCGCGAGTCTGTGTTCCACTTTGTTGGACTTTTGCATTTACTGTTAGATATTAAGGAATATTTATCTCTACACCTGCTGAGTTTGGGTTTTGAGTCCAACATTTTTTGTTCTTAATCAATTGATGAACAGTATTTATGAATGAACTTATTAATCTTCTCATGTTTAGAGTTTCGTCCATTGGCTCCACTGTGAGCTCCTTCCTTAATGACTCTTAATTCAAAATTCACAGAAGTCAAGACTCGTTGACTAAAATGTTTTGAAATTGCACCATTTCCATACTGAAGCTGTCTCTGTTAAATTGACATCTGGCAAATTTGACAAAAACCACTTCAAACTCTTCTTTCTGTGCAAGTTCCCAGTTCAAACTGTAAATGTTTTCAGGAACACGATCGCTTGTCTCATCTCCTGTCCGGGGTGCGAGTGTCTCAATGGGAACCAGTACCTCAATGAAATAAAAGACTATTTTTAATCTGCACCTCAAAAAATCCTGGTAAAATCCATCTCGTGATAGAACCAACCACTCTCAAAGGTAGAGGGTGTAATACAGCTTAAATGTCGACTCCATTGACTCCGAAGGTGAAGCATGTCGCAGGTCTTTGAACCCGTTGAGCCGTGAAAGATCCACTTTTTCACCGTTTCATTTCGTCGACAAGGATGGACACAGTCTGAAGGAGCCTTTGAAATGAAACAGACCCGCTAATACGGCTTCAAAGACTCAATTCACTCGCTCCTCAATCAATCAAATCACGCGGCAGCGTCGTGGTTCCCCTGCCCGAACGACTCACCTTTCTTGGCTGCCTGGTCTTGACAGTTTTCGTAGGTGCAGGGTCCCCAAGCGCTCCACGACGACACCTCGCACTCCACGGGGCAGCTGATGTGACACAGCTGGGTGGTGTTGGGAGGGATGCCCAGACACAGGTCACCGTCCACCGGGCGCGACGCTGCGGGGAAACAAACGAGAAGGATGCACCGTAAAAGATCTGCATTGTGGGCCGCAGATGTGCTGTTTCACACAGTAGAACAGGGGAATCAAACATAAGGCCTGTGGGTCAAAACCGGCCCGCAAGTGGCTCCAATCCGGCCAAAACACCAAGAAAATGATCAAAATATATTCACATTTTCACTATTCTGTATCACAACAAAGAAAACTTTCAATTTAAAGGTTATTATGGCCCTGAACTACAATGCGTTTGACATCTGTGCAGTAAATCATAGTTCATTCTTAGAATTCTTATAATCCTACATTCCAAATCCTAAATCATTCCATTTACACATCAAGGATGAAAAAGAGGAATGGAAAACAAATGCAGCACTTCATTTATTCAGTGTCCCCAGACCTAAAAACATCCTTTATAGTGAGATAACGTTTTGATATCAAACCCTGTTTTGTTCCTCCTGAAGTTTCCATGAGCTCCAAGTGTATGTGACTCCCAAACAAATTTTATAATTAACCCTATTTTATGATTGTTAAACCTGGGGAGAGAATAGGACCACACATGGTGTTCCATAGATTAGACTGAAGCAACATTCATTACAAAAGATCCTTTCCACCCTGAACTCTCCATGTTTGAACTGAAATAATGTTCAAGCAATAACCAACCTCTACACAGCTATTAAAAACCCACAAAACACACTAATGCTGCGGCTTTTGTGATGCTGAAGGATGCCGATCGTAAATGCTGCCGTGGTGCATGCACACCACAGCTGTAGTAAATAGTTCGTCTGCTCAGTACATGGACAACAACAACGTCTGCCTCCAGAGAGTTGTGACTCCCAGTCCATAATCTCAATAACAACAAACAGCACCAACTAGTGGCCTGGAGGTGTTGGAATCAATTTGTCATTCTCAAAGTTTTGGTCACTGGAAGGAATCATGGACGTTCGTGGACAAACATCAACCATGATCGCTACCTGAGCGCTTGCGTGAGGTGATCGGTCAGCGTCCCCGTCTGAACAATCACAATTCATAATAGTATATAGAATTCAAGACGGCTCAGAAGTGCTGGCGTGAAATATCAACAACTTTAGGAAAGGTGAACACCCGCCGCCTGCGTGCAAATCCATGATCTGTGTACAAGTCCAAAGCTTCAGAGTGAGGGCGGATGCAGGGCGGATGCAGGGTGGATGGAGGGTGGATGCAGGCAGGCCAGAGCTGAAATCGGGAAGGGTAGGAACTCTCAAAACTGACATTTTAACCCAAAAAACCATTTTGATATTGTATTTTTCAATATGCAGTCCAACAGATTACAATCACTCTCTAATTGCTATTAGCGGCCATTTAAATCAGTCAGTAGGGCCATAACGTCAGAGGGATTCTTGTACTCGGCAATAGAGAACATGTGGAACCAATCAGATTGCTATTGCATTAATTATTAACCACTGTTCCAACCGCAACCATAGTTTAAGTTCAATCAAGTGATGGCAGGAAGGTGGAATGAACCTAATCTGAATCAAAAGAATGGTCTGAATTTGCAAAACAAACATTAGACATTCACACGAAAGTGTGTTGAATCCAAGCCTCCACTGGACTCGTCGGTAACTTTCGCTTTAATTTGTCCACGTGTTGTTCCATTAAACATCCATTTTCTTCTCGGGAGCCTTGTTGTCTTCACGTTTCATTTAAAAACATTAGAACAATAGCCTCTTTGTTCTCCTCCCCTCCTTGTGAAGTCTTCACAGGCATAACGGAGGCTGATTAATGGAAATCTCTACACACACTGACCTTGTTCAGGTGTCTCTGAGCCAGATGGTTCTTTCTTCCCTGCGCTGTGCTTCCAGCTGCCAAATGAGGAAGCGGCGATGGCGCCGCCCCGGCTGCCACACACCCACTGCCATCAATTACCTGACTCCCACTCCTCTTCCAGCTGAGGATTCGCGGCATCGCCGTCGTTCTCGCAGCTGTTGTACAGAACCTCACAGTTTGATGCCCAGTCGAGCTCACTTTGATCATTGTCACCGCGACGAGGAAAACAGCTGATACGATGCAGGGTACGGCGTTTACATCCCATTACACCTCACCGCCTTTTACGACCGAATAAAAGATGGGAGCCACCAGAAACAATGAGGCTGATATTAACCGAGACGTTCGGATCAAAGTGGAGTTGTCAGCTGTTCTTTCAACTTCTGAGCGAATCATCGGATTTCCAGCAGTGCGGAATAGAGGGTTGGTAGCTGCAAGGTTGCGTGGCTCTCAGGCTGCCTCACCAGTGTGTCTGAAACAAGCTTTATATATTCACCATACATTCTGGGAAGCTGTTGTTGGGATCATCTGACGTGAGCTATACAGCGGCACAGAACACTGTTTTATCACAATATATGTACATATCATAAACCAGTGGCTGAATACAATGCATACCAACACATTTGGCAACCTGCACGAAGCCCATGTGGTCAAAGAGCAAAGGCCAACCTTCAAGGCCCTGTTTCGGATGTTTTCAACTGAAAATACTAAACTCTTGTTGCACTTTTTCCAGTTTTCTTACACGGCGACAACATTTTCTGTCACTGAAAAAGGCATTTTTGATTGTAGGGCTTTTCAATGTACCTCAATGTCTGTCTTTAAATTCAAACAGGAACTGAGCTTGTTGAGTGGCTCGATGTTCAGCTCCACCAGACAATAAGTCTGTCACATAAAAAAAAGCTCTCATGACGCAGCCCGGAACTGAAGCCTTCTTCATGATCAAAGTAGAAGCAGTTACAACAGCAAACCTGAACTCCCCCCCCACCTCCTGACTTGGTGGCTACTGCCACATTTACACCCCTCCAAGGCAATGATCCACACCCTGGCATGCTGAAAGCACCTAAAATTAAACGAGTTATGACCGCACAAAAACTTTTCTGCGAGCGCCGACGGGTGCAACCTGCAGAGGAAAGAGAAGAAGTGGCTCTGCAGCTGCACTGGCAGAGCTCCACCTCATTTATTACACCTATTTCATGCCTCTTTCTCCTTTCATATCTCCAACGTGACGCCAAATCTCGCTGCAACGCCATCTTTAACGTCTCCCTGCTTGTAGCCAGAAGCACTTTACGTAGCACCTGTTAGTTGATGTGCAGGCGGAGCCGCTTGGCTCCAAGATGATGGGGAACCGCGGCGAGAATGATCTCGGTTAAAGAAACTGGCAGCGTCGACGGCATCTTGACTCTGGGAGACGTAACCGTGTGGCTGGCTGGCGGGCGTCAGATCTGAATAATGTCTGGCAGCGGCTCGTCCACGCCGGGCAGATGGAGCGAGGCTCACTGTGCCAGTGCTGGATAAGCAGTGGGTGTGTGACCGGGGCCACTCCCGACACAGAGGTCGCAGATGCCACCAATTCACTTTAAAGCTCATGTTTCGACTCCGGCATTAGAACATTCATGCAGCTGGATTTGTCGCATGCTTTAATTCCCCTCGCTGTCGCCACACATGACTGGTGAAATGTATGAAATGCCAGCATGAGCACATGATTCTAAAGCTCATAAACAACTTTTTGCGCCGAACATGTGGCTCCAACAGATGTGAGATTTTTTTTTGCATTTTTATCTCGGCGTTTTATCTCTGCCGTTCGAAAATCCTGAATATTTCCAGTCACACGTCTTCCCTAACTCTGTGGCTTTGGAATTGAGACACGATAGACATCAATATATGAATTCTCACTTTAATTAATAACTAAACTGAAAGAGGAATCCAGCCTTCCATTTATCTTCTGCAGCTTCTTCGTGCAAACGAAGGTTGCAAGACGGTGTTCTCGTCCCAGCTGTAGCTATAGCAGGAGCACTGTCTAACAGACAGGACCTAAAATCTGTTTAAAGTGTGGAAGTAGTTGTATAAAAATAGAGAGAAGAGAGAGCCAGTAGGTTCAGTTAGTTTAACTAGGTAAATGTTGGTTAAAATGCTGATTTAGATTCAATTTAAAACACTCAAACTGATCCAAAAAACATATTCATGAGGTAAACTGCACAGTTTAAGAAGGAACAGTTTATATGGTTTATTGTGTTTTTCAGAAGGGTTGTGCACCGAAAGAAAAAGTACTGTTTGGTAGGTTTGAAGCCAGCATATGTAACAGTGACCTGTTTTCAAGGTGTGAATGTCACTCATTGCTTTTGTAGTTTTACCATTGGACTTTAAACGGCTCATATTCTGCAAAATTCTCTTTCTACTGTTTCAGTAATAATCGTCTCCACACCTGGAACGACGCCCCAGAAGTGTAGAAAGTGTGTCCTCTCTCTCCCTAGCTTGTTTCAGTTTTTAAAAAGTGTGTTGCTCCAACCAGCCAATCAGAAATCAAACCCTATATAGTGTCATCGGGGGTTTAGCCAATCACAATCAACGTAGGCTCCTCCTCTTTGACTCCTCCCACAATCAGGCAGCTCTGCTCTGGCACATGGCACCACCAGTGGAAGTACTTCCTCCTCTTCCCATAGATGGGCATGTGTGGGCGGAGCCAGTCCAGCTCACACAGACACAGCAGATTCTGAATGCAGCTCCTATGATCCAATATTCAAATGGTGGGAAATCAAGGAAAAGTTGTTGAAAGTGTTGAAAAGGTGTATAATACGACCCTTTTAAAGAATGAACAGCCAGTCCAAGTTTCACCCTCACTCTACGATTTACGCCCGTCGTGTTGTTGAGAGAGACCGAAACCATCAAGGAAATCCTGGTTCGGCAGAACGTGATGCTCGTGTTTCCACTTGGAGCGACGTCTGCTCCAAAGGCGAGACGTGAAAAGACTTTCCTGTGTGACTTTACACCTCTTCCATCCTGTTACCGCCTCACCGTCACTGTCACACAATAGAAAGTGTGCTCACAGGTTTTCTTGTGAACGCAACACAAGAACGACGTTCAAAGAGCATCAAACTCAACAAGTCATGACTGACTGAACCACAATCCCATGAGTGTGATTATTTCAAGACTTATTGAAGGAATTGCTGATGATCTCCATATAAATGCTTCAGAGACTCATCTAGTTTTATGGGTTTGGTTCAAATTCAGCACAACACCAAAATGTGTGTACAAAATACCGATACTATGATCCCATTGAACACTGACCTTCAGAAGTCTGTGACTTTATTGATGTTTGGAGGAGGGATGCTTAGAGCTGTTTAGAGCTCTCAACCTTTTGTTCTGTTATATTCAACGCTGTAATTGTGCACAATAATTGTACAATGTGACATTATGTTTGGAAACAAAAATATATTAGAAAATAAAATAGTATTCTAGTCTCCAGTTGACTTTTTCCTTAAATTTAGAAAAAATACAACTGACTAATAAAGCCAATTAAACTGACTTCAACTGACCTTCACAAAGCCACAATGAACTTGCTGTAGTTATAAATGAATATTTGAGCACATAAAAACAATCACCTTAAAGTGTTGCCTTTTGGGTTATAACAAACAATAAGATTTACTTACAGCGGTGATCACCTGTTTACTGGGGAGGCCTATTTGTGAAAATAGTATGTATGTTTTCATGTGAGAGTCAGGTTTTCCTCACCTTCAGTTCACCTCTTACATATTAGACATTAAGAGTGCACTCTCTGTCAAGTCAAACACTTAAAACAACCAGCAAAATACTGAAACCAAGGCTCAGCACCACCCTGTGAGATGAGCATGTCGGATTCAATCTGAGCTAAACATTTACAATCATGTATTATTAGAAATCTGTTATTTACCATCTAATTGATTGTTTGGATTCAGTGAAAGGGAAGAAAATCTTGACTGTGTTGTTGTTTTTTTCCTCAAAATGTCTGGAGACTTTCTGTATTTCTAAACCCTTCCCAAGTGTCGGCGATCTATTAAATCACCGTAGCCCAGTGACCGGCGACGGAGCGCCCAGATGGCATCGTCTCAGAGCCAAAGCAACACATTTGGAGCCTCTTTTCTTTGGCAGAGCAGAGTCCTCATACTGTTACTCCTCCTGACATGTCTACGCTCCGATGCTTCCTCCAGCCTGGACGTGATTCTGCCGAACCTTTCAATCATCGAAACACATTGAGGCTACAACATGGCGTTTCAGTACCGCCGTGGTTACGTGATGAAAACTAGAGGCACGATTCTAAAAATCAGAGCCAGCACACAACGATATATCTTTAATTTTCTGCTTTTCATCCATCTTCTATACCATATTTGTCCAGCTTAGGGTCATGAGGTGCTGGAACTGTTCCAGCCGACTGTGGGAGGGAACAAACTGGCGTCGTTTCACATTATCAAACAATCTGTGTTGGACTGGCAGGTCCAGGCCGCCGTTGGAAAAACACTCTCCTCGCACCAGTTGGATGCTTTTAATTTCGAATGTCGGTCAGTCTGGATGGATGGATGGAGTTGGAGATGGGAGTTTATTTAGTCTGTTGGTATACTTTGCCTTGACGTCTGCACTCCGCAGGGAAGGAGACGATCACGACGGACTGGTAGGAGATCTGGATCATCTTGTTGTACGCACTGAAGGAGCTGTCTATACAGGGAGGTGTATGCCTTCTACAGTAGATATGTGATTCTATACTCAACACCAACTTTGGGCTGATGTGCAAACTGCAGAGAGTCTTGTGATGAGCACATTCGTGGTCCGAGGTGTGCTCCGAGCCGTCTCTCCGTCACCTCCATCATGTGAGAGGTCAGTACTACTGGCCGGTAGTTACTCAGTGCTGCATCACGCCCTTTCTTCAGCACTCAGGCAGGATGTTTTCCATTTCACTTGGACTCTCTGAAGGTCATCTGACCATCGTGCATTCCTCAATTCAACACCGACTAAAAAGAAAAAAAAAAAGCACCCACTCTGGCGTCCCGCCGCCTCCTCCTGAACTCCTCTGGTACTCCTCGGGGCAATCAGCTGGCCCGAATGTACACAAAGCCGGCTGTGTCACCGGCTTCCAGTTGTCAGGATGAACCCAAGTGCAATATAAAGCAGTGCAAAGTGTCCAAAGCACTAATAAAGCAACATGGCATTGCTTGATATTGGGACAGTGGATTGTTCTGATCAGAAAAAATAATAAAGGCGAAGCACCAAGAGCTGCTGCTTTGGCACGGCGCCATCTCCATATAGTGACGTCTCATCTAGTTGAAGTTGATCTTAGATTATTTTTCTGATGTTACATGGGAGCTCTAGTAGCCCAACAATTAAAACACACGAATGATGAGGATATTACCTTCTTTGCTCCTTAACGAGCCGAGGTTGGCCGGCGTATCAGCGCTGGCCTGCACGCAGTAGACCTCGCGGGTCTGAGTCCCGCCGCCGCACAGGCCCGTCTGGTTTCCACGGCGACGGTCCTGCTGGCTCAGCAGCACGTCCACCCGGCACTCGGTCCACTCTGTGGTTTTCCAGCTGTACCTGAAGAAAAACCAGGAAGGAAAGGGAGAGTCAGGAGAAGCTTGTATTAGAAAACGTACAAGTACAAGTACAAGAGCTGACCACACCCCTGACCGCTGACCAAATGTAAACATTGCCTGCAGGAACACAAGAAAAGGAAAGACACTCCATGGAAATGTCCTGCCTGTGACGTGTCCATCTGTGTTGTGTTGGACAGAATCTGTTTTTTTGAGTGGCACAAATAATTTGTCTTCAGCTGACATTATATGTGTGACCTTTTGTAAATAGTTTGACAAAAACGCCTGAGGCATTGCTTCTATTTCACTGTAAATATCTGTATACAACTGTTTTTTCAGTCCTGTTTTGATACATTTTAGTTAATTATAGTTTAGATTTATTTTACAAGTAAACAAAATGATTCGTTAACCATGTCTATGAATTTTATAGTCAATAAATCTATGTTTTTACCACCCGAATTTGTAGTTTTATGGTGTTTTTAGATCCACTGTGTTAATACAGTATGCCAAACTGAAGAAAATACTTCAGAAATGCATTTATGAGGTTGTCCTGAACAAAATGACACCAAAAGGCAAGGTTTAAGGATTTTATATCTGAGCTATAAAGGAAAAATCAATTGTAGTGAAAAACGGCACAAAATGCTTCAGGCCCAGAAGGGTTAACTAAAATCTGTTTTTAGCTTTTCCCCCAAAAAGGTTTCTTTGTTTTACTAACCTAACCAATTGAATAAAATCGGTTTACTATTCAACGGTTGGAGATGATTAGTTGTGATGAGTGTATATATTTTGGGGATATTTTTGTCCTTAATTGTTTCCGTTCCTCCTCATGAACAGGCTGTGTTTTGTGCTCACAGCCCCGTACAGGGTTGGCCCATTACCACACCTATTTGTTTGTCGCCCATCTTTCTGTTTATACTTTTTCCTGTTTTTCACCAATACGAAGAGAAACACCCACACGAAGGCTTAAAATAAATAGAAAGTAAAAAAAAAAACAAAATACTCATCTTTTCTTGTCTCCCATGTCCATAAATGTGTTCATTGTTTCTGTGAGTCGTAGCTATGTAAGTAAATTCTCTCTCAGATGGAGCTCCCATACAAGAGAAGAGTGCTTCCTGTCATAAAACCTGACACGGAACATGAACATGGGAAACAAAATAAATGGAACATCCCTGAATGTAAGACCAGGGAAGCGAAACATCTGACTGAGATGTGATCAACAATGTTTCCATGCTCTGTCTTGTCATGCTCTGCAAATTAACAATGAAAGAATGCTAAATATGAAAACAAAAGGTACGATCACTTGCGATCAACTGGTTAAAACATTTTAATCAGCTGACAGCGAAAGACTCGACCCCATCGACCAGTCCCCTGAGAAAAGCGTACGCTCGCTTTGGATTTCCTACACTCACAAGAAGAAGGTTTCCATATCCTGATCAACTGCAAATTGTGAAGAGCATTAGCATAAAGACATTCCTGCTGACCAATTTGCTGAGCAGTTTAAGCGTTCTGTTTTTTTTTTTTTCTTCCAGCACTGGAAAGAAGAAAGTGGCTCCCGGGGTAATGGAAAAGTAATTGAAGATGTTGTAAGTCGGAGCGGTTGCCTTTGTGCCGTCGCTGAACTGGATCAGTTCAGTGAGCATCTCTGCAGCACAGTGAAAGGAAATCTTGCGCCGTTGACCTCAGATCGCCGTTTCCGATACGCCCTCAGGATGAGCGATTTAACCAGAGCGTCTGCAACAAGGCTCGGAAAGTTGTTTTCTGTTCGGCCTGAAATGGGGCAGTTAATTGTGGCAGCTATTCGTGTGCGGGATTCTTCGGCATTAATGCACTGCGGGTCCCACCCTGAGGTCAGGAGGTAGAAACCTCAGCCTCCGTCTCCGTTGGTAATGGGATTCATTTGAGGTTCGCTCGAGGAAAGCTACATATTCATGAGCCGAGGCTCCTCTGTGTCGTCTCCCTCTCCTGGTCCCGGCCCCGCCACGGCACAACGAGGCCCCTGGGAACGCGTCACAACTTGGGGCCTAAAGCGACCAGATGGGGGCTTTCAGTCTTCCAGTTACCATAAAGCAGTAACATTAAAATCAGCACAGTGTTTCGGGCAATAAATGTGACATAAATATGACAGAAATGAGGAGAAAGTGGTGATTGTAGGTAATGTTTTTTTTGGACATATTCCAGAAAAATAGCTTGGAATGCTCTTTATTTAATTGTGCAGAGATGATCATTATAGTAGTAATAATTAAGAAATGGAATCAGTGTATTAGCTGCATCTCTAATGTCCTATATATTGCCACGTTGACCATTAAATTGTATTTATGCATTGAGCTACGGCGGTAATGGCTGAAATTAGCATGCCACAGATTGACCCGCGTTGTAAAACCATTTTGTACACGGTAATGGACTCCGTCTGTTTGTGCAGCACTAAGAACAGAAGGCAGTGGTCCACCAGTGACCCCGGTCGAAACGCCACAGTAAATAATGATGCTTAAAGAGCTGAACTGGATACCGTCACCTCCGACACGATCTGCTCCCACAACGAAAGCACGTCCAGGTTTAATGCGCTCTGTTATAGCTCACTTATGTGATTGGTGGCCAGACATCGCCGACATGGCAACAAAACAGCTTCTGTCAGCACCGCCTGAATGCTTCAGATCAGTTTACGATGAAATTAAAAGACAGGCTAACTGATCGAGCTCCTTTATCTTGTCTGGAATGCTAACTGAAGGTGGAATATTATACATTTCTTTATAATCGTTCATTAATGGTATGAGCCAGACCTATCAAAGGGTTGCACATAAAAATACATTAAAAATAATCATAATAATCCAGTGACAGGACACACTGAGAATTGCGTCTGACAAACACTTTCCAGTCAACCCCCCAAATTATGCAATGAAAGAAAAGCAGGAGCAAAAACAATATGTGATTTGTTGTAATTGTCTCTGGAAACCAGATGAAAAATGGCAACATTGTTGCTTCGTTATTAAGTTTGAACTTTGTCACGATCATCTCCTGTATTGTAAATCTAAATCAATTAGCAAACAATCTCAAAAACAGTTCTGCTTCCAGCCTATTGTTCCCCTTTTGAAACGTCTGAAGTAGTTACAGTAAATGTACTCACAAAATAAAATTAAGCGGAAAAACAAATGTCTAACTAAAATGACTAAATTTGCTTTTTTTGAGGAATAATAAAAAGGGAGAAAATGTTTTTAAAAAGTACAAGGGTGGTTAAAATTGCTGTAACCATTGGGCTATGCAGCAGCTAAAAATATGATAAATATTATAAAATACATCAAACTGGTTAAAACTCTGTTTTAGTATTTACAGCAGTTTTGCTTGGTTGTTGTTTATTTTTCTTCAATTCGGATAATCAACATGTTTTGTGGCTCCAGACGAATCTTGTTCGGTGGGAAATCTTGAAAACTGCTCTCATGGTCATAAAAGTTGCAGAACTTTTGTTGATACAAATTGAAATAGACGGGAAATGCTGCTGTTACAATCGACCATATATAGTGTTTTACACTCGTACCAACTTGGCCCGACTCGCCTTAGTTTCACTCGTTTTTCCATTACATTGTAGAACCATCGTGGGGCGTGGGCGGAGTCCTCACAGCTTTTACCCACCAAGTCATCTAGAATCTGTATCTTCTGATGTGGAACCAACAAGCATGTGTGGAAGTGGAGTTACAACTCTGCGTTGGATATCAGCAGAAATTATGAATATTACAAAATGTGGACCGTTGTGATCGTGCGTCACTGTCCAGTGTTTCAGTTTAACTGGTGTCCATGTTAACTGGTGACATGATTTCTGCCACCAGTTCAGGGGCAGCTGATGTCAAAATAAGACGAATACGATCAGGTACCTCAGCTCAGGGGGAAGCAGCAAAGTAGTCGGCTCGAGTTGGTACTACTGGAAAAGCGCCAAGAGATACAGTCTGTATAACATCACAGACATTGCAGATTGGCTCCAAGCTCGATATTGCTAATGTGAGTTGTACGTCTTTTTAACGTTCTCCAGCAACTCCCAAGTGCTTCTCTGCTCGAATAATCCATCAAACACTCATTCAGCTCAGAGTTCAGACTGCTTGCATCAAAAACCAGCGACTTCACTCAGTTTTCCGTCCAGCTGTTCATCGAATTGAGAAAAATAGAGCCACGAGAATCGACTTTTACGAATTCAAACTGCTCTTAGCTACAGCGAATTGTGTATGTGTGCTACATAAGGTTTTGCTTGTTTTGCTTTCTGTGTGTCATTTTAACATTAAGCAAGGCACGCTCTGATGGGGTGAAACTTCAGGCCCAGTTCTTTTTAACTCCTGCTTCCACTTGGGGGGTGTCAACAGGAGACATTGCAGTTTCACAGTTACTGTATGCTGACGACACACAGCTATACATTCCCATGTCATGAATACACGCAGCTGGCTGATGACCTTTTTAATCGTACTTTAAATATTTAATCATGGATGGCAGGAAACTTCCTATTTCAAATGTGAAGCATCACAAAGACATTGATGCCTTTGTGTTAAGTCAGAATGACGAGAGTAAAACCCTGCTTTTCTGGTCTTCTTAAAACATCACAAACGGTGTACGTTTACTCAGTGTGTGTTTTTTTCCCCGTGTGGTACTTACATGATGCAGGGGGGCACGACGTCTCCCTGGGGACTGCAGGGCTCCTTCTCCTCCAGCTCTGGGCAGTCTGCACCCCCGCCTATCTGGAACTGGCTTACTTTCCTGGTGCGGGTGCGCTCCCCCTTGGGGCCGTTGGGGTCGTAGCACTCCTTGGAGCAGGGCGACCAGTCCGACCACTCCGTCACGTCGCAGTCTTTGGAGATGACACACGCCTGGAAGGTCACTGGCAGGGTTTCCTGAGAGCACAGGCTGTGGAGGGTGAGGGGAAACATGGCAGAGGTCAGTTCAAGCTTCAGTCTGCTGGTGAGACCATCTGATGGAAACTGCCAGGAATTCATTGGGAGAAATTTGTAATATAAACAGAGTGTGATTGGGAGTAAAGTGGAAAAAACTCCTTGGATCTTTCAGTTCATGCAAAATGGGAGCAAAAGCGTAAATGTGGATAATGTTTGCATGTTAGTTCACTCAAGGTTATATTCTTAGACGTCTACAAATTATCTGTTAACTTATTGTGTTGTCTTTTTTGCATGAGAAAGCAATTTAGAGTTACTCTGCAAACAATGTTCAAAAGATGTTTGACAACAGTTCTACTTTCTTCTGTTTATTGCGGGTAATGGTTACTGTGCAAAAGACATTTCTGCATGTTCTCTCTTTGCATAGTATGTTTTTTTGGGGGGGGGGTTTCCACAGTCCAAAGGCATGAGGCGAACAGCCAGCGACAGCATGCCGAGACGAGGATTTTCTCTGATCCTCAGATTCACACCGGCTCCCTCCGACACTGAAAACCACAGCTTTAACTGAAACGTACAACACTTTTACATTTTTCTCAGAGAAACTGAACTGCGACGCCTCGTCAACATGTTCCACAATCACTGCCAATCTACACTAGGTTTTTTTTTCTTCTTTTTAGAGCACTTATAGCAACTTCCAAGTTTATTTGGCATAAAAACTGAAGACCTTACTTTATCCAGGAAAAGGAAATATTTACGGCAGCAGCCAAGTGTTCTGGTCTAAAATACCAAACAAAGCTTTTCCCAAAATATGGATTTTTCAACGTAAATAACCAACTAAATACATATAAACTCTTTAACACCCCCCCCCCCCCAAAAAAAAAAAGAAAAAAAAAGAACATGCACTAAATCACTGTTCTGGTTAAACATGCAACATAGAATAGAATAGAATAGAATAGAATACCTTTGTTGCCACACACACACACACACACACACACACACATATATATATATATATATATATATATATATATATATACATATATATATATATACATATATATATATATATATATATATATACATATATATATATATATATATATATATATATATATATATATATATATATATATATATATATATATATATATATATATATATATATATATATATATATATGGGATTTTGAAAGAATGAAAACAGCTTCACATTCTAGGCTTTAAAATAAAGACGTTAATAAAGTGAATATTGAAATTGATGAATTAATGTACCTTTAGTTTTCATGAACTACACATTTTCCATTGAGCACCAATCATATTATTTATTTTTCTTCTTCATTGGACCTTTTGTGGAAAAGTTACCCGAATTTCAATGAATCATAAGAAGGAAGCATCCAAGTGACTGAGGAGAACAAAGTAGTTCCAAACCACTGTTGGAGCTGACATTTACCAACAGTCGTTTTCTTTTTAGTGTTTAATAATAAAACCTGCTTTCAGACAAAGCGGCTCCACATCCCATTAACCTTTGGAACATGAACAGATTTGCTTGTTTGTGCGACTGTAACAAACGTCCCACATGTTGTCATACCGAAATCTTCAGGAATGCGATGGACCATCTGTTTGCTTGTGCGGTTTGACGTGTTTGTCATTTTCCTGGTGATCAGAGCCGTTCAGTCATTTCAGCAGATGAATTCGGCTGCTTTCTCCAGAGCTTAGAGCTTTAATGCATAATGTTGTCATAAGATAATATCTGCACAAAGCCAGACGTACATACAGGAGATCAGATTATAAACAGGACGGGCGGGAACATTTTTTTTTTTTTCTTTCTTTTGTTAGCTCTCGGCGATCACAGTGGATTAGTAAACTGTACTCAAAGTGAGCGCTGGGCAGGGATTACACCGACGTGAAAGAGTATTGATTTGCAGCGACGTGTCCGAGGGAACTTGTCGGTCTTTGTGGTATACTGTGTGTGTGTTTGAACACCGTTCATTACAAACCCTAACAACTTATTTGTGTTTACAGTGGCGGCTTCACGGCGCCGCCGTCTGGTTTGAAGACGGTTCAAAGACGTTTGTGTTGTGGAGGCCGATGGGCCATCAGGAATAATGACGCTGTTTGTCTCTGCCTTGCAGCTTCTCCAGCAGCCGCCTTCAAATGCTTCACATCAAATCAACACTGTTCGTTCTTTCAGTTGCTTTCTTCTCTTTTTATTTTATTTTTTTTATCATGATGAGGTTTAAATTCCTCTCTTCCAGCCAGGACCCGCGACTCGTCTCCTTGAAACATGCTGTCATTGGGGATTTTCACTTTTTTGTTTGTTTTCCTTCTTGTGGTGTGTCTTTCATGAGATGAATTAACTTAGAACATAACAGGCTATGCGCGCTTTTATTTTTCTTTTAAAACCATATAAAGTACATTATGACAGGAACTTTCCCAAATTCACAGATCCATGATATAAACTGTTGTGGAAACGAGGTCTGAATTGATCTCTCAGGCCTCGTTCACACTGCAGGGAAAAGCAACCCAATTCTGATTTTTTTTTTTTTTTTTTACTCACCAATAACTCATATCTGACCTGTTTTATGGCCGTGTGAAAGCACCAATTCTGATTTAGTTTTTTTTCCCCACACCAGACCTGTTACTGTTAAAAGCTGAGCTCTCGTTTTTACCTCATTCTCATTCTTCTTTCTCTCCTCATGATTTCGTCGTCGTATTTAACCACTTAAAAATGGATCTACACGCTAATCACTGTCGAATTTTGTTTTTATTTCACTTTTTAATTTACCAAACTAAATACTAAAGGACATGTTTACAGTGTTATACGCTGAAATAAACGAAACGGATGTGCATTAGTTCCCATCCAGTGTCTACAGACAAGAGAATAAAATGTAAAAAGGGACTATATATGAATACACTTACTCTAATGGAGACCTTGTTATCCATAACCTTCAGCCTAACATTGGTTTTCTTTCATGTCCAATCATTCTTATTATACTATATCATTATTCAGGACTTCACTGGCGATGTTAATGCTCGTGCTCGTTACAAGTTCTTTTTTTAAATGTGCAAGTCTTTATATGGCGTCTGCAAGCATTATTAAACTGCTGGTGCTAAACGTTGTTTTATATTGGAATCTTTTTTTTTATATATAGAATTTTTACAAGCACTTCCATAACAAAAAGCATGTTTTAGCTCAAATAATCAGGTATATTAACTTTTACTTCTGTTCTGCTCATGAGCTCACGAATCCTCGTCATGACGCCTGGACTCACCAGCTGCAGGACTTTGACATTCACTGTGTTACGCAGATTCACAACAGCAGAGATCAAATGTATTCCCACCTCATTATAATTGGAGCTACTCTCTCCGCAGACGAGACAAAACACATCAAATGATAGATTTCATTTGAAAAGCCGCCTGTGAAACCAACGGACTGCATGTTTCAGGTTTAGGAGATTTAAAAAAAACATTTTTTTAATTCAATTGTACTGTTTTATCAAGCACTTTTATGTAGTTTGCCATTTTTATTTGATGCGGTTGGAAAAACGCTTTTTGTTTTCTTACTTTCGCAAATGACAGTTGGAGCAAAGGTTATGCGTTTGTCCACATGTATTTATTTATTGGTATGAATGTATGTATGTATTTTAACTTTTTGCACAAACTACTGACCTGAATTGAATGAAATGTTCAGGGATGATTTGTCCCTATCCGAGGATGGTTCCATTGCATTTTGAGGGCGATTGGGTCAAAGGTCAAGGTCTCGGTCACGAAAAGATCAAAAGAGTGTTTTCATCATGACACGGTCAGTTTTAATCCAATTCCTGTCAAACCAATACCAAAATGTTCTGTTCTCAATTCCCTGTCCTCCCGTGATGTGCTGACTTCATTATCCTTGTTAGAGGTTGGGGGTCAAAGGTCACAGCGGTCACAGGGACATTGTAAAATGAAGATGAAGGAATTCAAACGACCATCTTTGTTTTTCTTGTTTGGAGCACCTAAATCCATTTTGGTTTACCATATTTTTATGTCTGATAAAATGATACGATGACATTTTAATTAAAAGATGTGATTAGATGAGATGCTGATACAATAACATTTTTCTTTGATTTTTTCAGTCGTCGAGATTCCTGAGGATTTGAAAGCCTCCTTCTTGGGGACAATTAGCAGTTTCAACCATTCCACAAAACCAAAAACTCCCTGCCGACGTGTCCTACTGTAAATAAAGTTGATCCTGGACTGGTTCCAACATTAATACGGTCATCACTTTCAGCTAAGCCTCTTTGGAGCTTTCAGCCATCTGCATGGGGCTGCAGGCGAGCGGCGATATTGGCCAACTCAGGGGTTAATAATCCAGAGTAGTATATTAATCCCAGCGCGCCTCGCGCAAACGCGGTATCGCTCGAAGAGCTGGACGGCGATTGGCAGTTTGCTCGACGTCTGAATGATTTATGCCTCCCGATCTTTCGGTGGACTTGAAAAAGCGGATGAATCACACAAGCCTGGACTTTCTCAGGACGTGATAGACGGTGCTCAGTGGCCTCTTTCGCCGTGCGGCAGGCACATCCAGACAGAATGAGGCCATTCTTCCTCCGACAAAGAGCGCGGCTCTCGGGCGCCACGTGGACACTGACCTCGTTGGAGAAGGACACTGTCAATGTTTGAATAAATCTCATTCTGCTGCTGTAATCATTTTGTGTCCACTTCAGGTCTTCTGTACGC
Organism: Blennius ocellaris; assembly: GCF_963422515.1. Classification (NCBI taxonomy): domain Eukaryota; kingdom Metazoa; phylum Chordata; class Actinopteri; order Blenniiformes; family Blenniidae; genus Blennius; species Blennius ocellaris. The sequence goes on from NC_137669.1 coordinate 6,701,539, forward strand.
GAACGCGATCAATAACATTCAAAGCGGCCGTAACGTTTGAAAATGATGTATATTCAGGAAGTCGTGTTGAGAAATTGTACATCTTTAAGTGTAACTTGAAGTCTGTACAAATTGAAACATCCTCAAGGACGTCTGTGTGTTTTAGGGCACATTCTTTTAATAGAATAGATTAATATCGACAGTTTAATTATTATTTCCCGAATAACAAAAAATGACAATTAAAGTGTTTTGGTCCTTTTTCCTGTCTGTTGTCAGACATATTTCCTTTTCTGCAAGTTACGATTCTCATGTCAGTGGCTGAGATGTGACAGAAATAATCTAAACAAACAAATATAAAGTGTGTGTGTGTGTGTGTGTGCCATTTGTGCAAGTGCAGATGGACAAATATTAACGCAAAAGTCTCATTTACTTACACACAAGTTGACAAATGTGCACAAGTGATTCTACGACTGTATGAATAAGTTAAAGCTTTACTGTCAAATCTGTCTGCTCACATCCAAATTAATCCAAATCTGCCACCTCTGCCTCTTGAATTACAAATTGTTAATATCATTGATCCTTTCTGATAGAGAGTTATTATCAGCTGCAGCTGCCTCTACAGCCATGTCTTGTGCAGTGTCATGTACAACACTTTCAGTTTGCCTTCGAGTTCATGTGTCGTCAGCACAAGTCTCAGCGAACCGAGAACAAGATCTCCTCATGTTAAGATCTGATTGAATGTATTTTAACAGTCCGAAAGCGTTTATTCAATCGGAGCAGATGTACAGTTTCACAAAGTAATATGTTTTTGCTGTAATTATGTGCATGATATCAAATTCGAAGTTGTTAGTTGTTGGGGTTTTTTTTTTTTAGGGGGGGGGGGTGTTCACATTGGGCCGTGTGCCTGGGATTGTGTGATTTCCTGCTTTCTGTGGAGAGTTTGCACACCGCGAGAACAGACTGGAGCTTCATAAACACATCAGTTGGCAGATTGAAAGCATCAGAGGAGGTTTTCTGTTTCAGCATGACGGCGTCAGACGTTCCGGCGAGTTCCCTTGACACAACCCGGCGAACAGGGAGGGGTCAGCACACCGTTTGTCTAAAGCATCGTCAATGAGATGAAAGACGGGATGATGAATAGAAAACCTGTCATACGACATATAAATGACATGTTATATGACAGAGGCTTTATAACTTTGACAGCAATCCTCTCCGCCGGCCTACATACGCTCATGGGATTATTGTTGTGGTACTTTACCATCCCGAGCTGAGGATTGCTTCGGTAATATATAAAAGCTTGGCACAAACATGTCCTAAGCAATGTTGCCTCTAAGAAGCGCGATCGTGCAGCGTTTGCACATTCCCAGCACACAAGAGACTCAAAATAAAGTCCAACACAAACTATAAATTAATTAGACCGACAACATTTTCTTCCTGCACCATTTTGCAGTATAAGTCAGCGAGTGTCCAGCCAGTGATACGACACGGTTCACTTGCGCTACGCAGCCAATCGTGGCACTGATGGTGATTGTGTACCTGCCTTGCCCATAAGCGCTGTGGCGCCGTGCAGCTTAGCGAGGTAACAATAGTGGCGCAAATGTTGAACCCCCTTATCATGGCGAAATGGCACATCCACTCGCCAAGCCGTGGTAAAAAAAAAAGAAAAAAAGAAATGCGGTTCTTTGAAGATGGACTGGTTGTCAGAGTTTGTGTAAACAGAAGGACAAGTGGATTTTTTTTTTTTTTTTTTTCGAGCGAGAAAGGTCTGCTCTGCAAAACGTGCAGTGAAGCCAAAGCTTCCAGCGCAGATTGTGAAAGAGGATTTAGTTTAATGAATCGTATCAAAATGGCATCCAGAAATCATCTGGAAGTGGCACATCTGGACCAGCTGATGCACATAAAGTCAAAGGAAGAAGCAGAAGGAGCCGTACAACCACTGGACAAGTGAGAAGGACAAATGTGAAAAGGTAAAAGTTAAGTCAGATTTATGGGTAGAAGTGCTAATAAAAAATTGTAATTAGATTTTTTTACAGACTTACATGTTTTAAGACTTTACATTGTATCACAAGCTACAGCACACATGCCATTGTTAATCAATCAATCAATCAATTGTGCAAAATGTGAATGTTTGAATGTGGCCACAATTTTATCTCTGAAATGTCGACATGTCTCAATTCCTCCAGAGCAAGACCCTTACCTTACATACTAAGGTAAAATAAAATAAAATCTAAGTCAGATTTGTGTTTATTATAGTGTTTTTGTTTGGGGTTTTTTAAACTCTGTAATTTGATATTTTACAGGCAAAGAGTTACAGGAATTTACACTATATGACAGAAGTCTAAACAAATGATCCAGCACTTTTTCAACTGTCAAGGAAACCGAAGAACATAAAAATGAAGAATGGAAAGTGTCAAAACCGTTCGCGAGTCAGTTATGAATCCCCGAGTCCGATTCAAATCTTTTATTCCGCCTGATTAAAGTTGATCCATTTTAAAGAGATTTTGGCGCTATAAGGTCGAGGATTGCAGGACGTCACAGAGACACCATTATGATTTTGTGACTGTTAATCCATGTCATAGACTGTTGCACGATAATCCTAACCCTGGAAAACCAGCGGCCTGCGGCTCACATGTGCTCTCTATTAAGTGTCTTTGACACGTTTGAGGCACGAAGGACTTTGGAGAAATCCCCAACATGTCAGTCCTCGATTCTAATCTGACACCTCGACCAATCTCGACCCTATTGGACGATTCGCACGAGAAAACTCTTCCCATGTGCCCTGCCGCCATTGTGGCCTCAGTAATTCCCAAAGACAATATTGTTACGTAAACATGGACCCAGGAAGTGTCTTCAAGTTTACACGACAAAGAAAAGAGTGCATCTGCAAAACTTTCTTCACCGGTGTGCGGATCCACTGTATCGTGAAGCTTTTATACCGGCTCCCAAGGCGGAAAGATTCTTTCATGGTTGCTTTTCCCTCTCGGAGGCTACAGAGCCTGTAAACACTTCTTTTTTATTAACGGTTTAGTTGTTGTCACGTGAAACGTTGCGGTGTAAACGGGGCTTTAAAGAGCGAGAACCGTGACAATACTTGTGTAAACGATAACTATCCCAGGGCTGTTGTCCTCAGCCCGCCACAGCAGGATACCTAAAAATATTTAACAACCTCAAAACTGACATGTGTTTAATTTTGTTAACTGGACGTGCGACTGCACACCTCTTTCTCCTGAGGGGAATCACTATGCTATTCACACAACCCTCATCAAACCGAAAGACAAAACAAAAACAACATAATAATCAACTGCGGCCAACAGGAGGTAAAACAAATAAAGAAGATATTGTGGTCGTCCTTACCTGAGAGCTTCATCAGTCCCGCTCTTGTGCACACAGGACACTTCTCTTGTCTGGTATCCAACCTGGATATCGCCCAACTTCCCTCCGGGGCGATTTTGCCGGTTTCTGGTCCTCTTCTTCTTGATGAGCTCTCTGGTCTCCGGATCCTTCACCTTGCCTCTCTCCCTTAACCTCTCCCTCACCTTCTCTCTCATTTTCTCCCTTTTCTCCTTGTTCTTAGCTTTTTTCTGTCGTTTGGGTCGGTCTGCCTGTTTCAACGGCCCGTCCGCCTGTTTCCTATTCGCTCTGCCCAGTTTCCTGCCGTTTCCATCCCTGGATGCTTTATTCTTTGGCGGCTTGTCTCCTTCCTTGAGCAGTTTGTCGTCCTCCCTGGGCTGCCTGTCTCGTCCTTTTGACTGTCTGTCTCTCGCTGGTTTTTCGCTGTCTTTCGGTTGTTTCTCACCCTCTCTGGATTGTTTGTCACCCTCTCTGGAAGGTTTACCACCCTCCCTGGATCGTCTGTCGCCGTCCCGAGGTGCCTTGTCGGCTTGTCTGGTCTGTCGTGGCAGCGGGACCGAGCAAAGGCCCCACGGTCCCACCCTGAGGCTGTAGAGGCTTTCCTCTCCCTCGCACACCGCGGGCTGGCACGTCTGAAACTCGGTCAGGTTGGGACAAGCCGCGCCGCCGAACAGCGGCGGGGCCAGGACGAAACGGATCCGGTTCTGCAGGCCCATCCCGCAGGTTTTAGAACAGGGCGTCCACGGGCTGAACTCGGACACGACACAGTCCTGGGGGCACGGGATCAGGCAGGCCTGCTCCAGGCGGGGCTTCGGCTCGAAGTACTCGCAGATGGCGTCCTCGGCGGGCTCGCCGTTCGCTTTCTGAACGCAGCCCACCTCGCGGGTCTGGATGCCCTCCTCTCCTCGGGTGCACACGGCCGGCCGCTGCACGCCGGCACTGCGCATCGACACGGGGAGGCACTGGTTCCAGGCGCCCAGCTGCCAGTCGTACAGGTCCTTATGCCAGTCGCACACCCTGAAGCAGCCCTGCTGGTTGTCCGGCCGTTCGGCCTGGTCGCAGTTGGTGTGCAGCGTCGTCCAGCCCTCGGAGTGGGCGCACCACACCGCCCGGCTCTGGCTGCCGCCGGGACCGCACTCGCTTCCCATACAGCGACCCCACGGACCTGGAGAGGGGAGGAACACACACACTTTAGCAAAAGGTCCAAGATACAAGCCATCTTTATGTTCTATCTATCTAAAAAAAATTGATGTGGAAGAAGTGAAGAACACTTTTAAAAACACAGATTGTGAGTATGGGCGTTAATTTTGGGGGGGAAGTGAAGGAAGTATAGAATCTCATGAAAGCAAGTAACTTTGTAGTTTCATGGACAACAACCCAAGACTTAAGACATTGAACTGAATTGATCTGTAATTAGCAAATATGGCCATAAGGATTTAATTCCAGGAAGCAAAAAGTCCATGAAAGCAACAATCTTTCGTTGTGTTTGCTTCTCAGGGAGAAAAAAACCCTAAAAAATCTGTTATTCAGTGTTTGGAGTGCCTCTAAAGTCAACATCTCAGCCTCTCAGCATCGAGTAACCCGAGTGCTTCACCCAGTACATCAATAACGTCCTCACAATCTCACACTTAGTGGTAAATGACATTCTTTCAATGCTGGATTTGCTCTTCCTCTGGATTCACGAGGCTGCAATTATCAGTGAGAGTCAACTTTCAGAGCAAAATCCTTGTTCAAAGTGCTGCGAGTACAAACAAAACCTTCCACACCTTTTTCGAGACCTTCTACACTAAGACGTTGCATGTTAACGTTCTCACCTTGAGTCTCACTGTACAACACAGCTAACAATAAAATAACTTTGTTTTGGGTTTTTTTTTTTATGCCGGACTGCACAAGACCATTGAGTATTTAAAGCCGTTTACCAATGCCATAATAGGCCATGAACAACTTTAAATAATCGTAAAGTTAACTTTTTGTGCAGCCTATTCTCAGTTTGATTGGCTAAATATTCACCCGGCAGCCTCTTTTACGGGGAAATTATTGTCGCAAAACTATTTGTCAATGCGTACGGAGAGTCTGTTTCAATCTGTCTGTCCAAAGTCGGAGGTTGTTGTCTCGTAATTTGTCTGTCTGTATTTAGGTATTTAAATGTGTAAAAAAATCTGTCAATCTAGAATTTGTACGTGTAAAATTTTTTATCAATGTGTACAATGATACTTATAATTGAAAAGTCTGTTTTCAGCTTCAAATCCTGAAAATACAAACAACTCACCAGTTATGAGTCAAGCAGTTTCACAATTGGATGTTTTTGTTTTTGTTTTTTTTTACACACGTGACTTTAGCAACAGTTCTGCCTTCTGAAAGATTCAAAGTTGTAAAGTCGGTGTTTTGCTGCCCTGAGCTCAGGCTCACAGGCACCTGCTAGTGTTTAGAGGCAGAGGGGGAAATGTCCATTGTCAAAGCAATGTCATCGCCTTTCCCTGTCAAAAAGAGTGATTCTATGCTTGATAGTTGTTTTTTTTATGTTGACAGTTATTTCTAATATGTCAATAACGTTTGAATATATCAGAATTTCCATCACTGAGTTAGACAATTAGTATTATTGTTGTGGAACCACGGAATCCATTCATAAGCTCCCAATAAAGTAACAGCTGAGTTATAGTGACTGTGCTCCCTGGACTCTGTGCCATCCTGCAGGATCTCTGACCGTAGAGCTGGATGTTTCCGATCTTCCTGGCCCCATTAAGTCGGCTGCATCTGGATTAGCTTGCAGTCTGATGTCAACGTGTCTGTCGCTCTCAGTCTGACTCTTTCCTCTCTCACTATCCTCTCACCCGACCAGTTAAAAGCGTTTGTCCTCTCCACTGCCGTCTGCGTTTGCTTCACGGATTTATATGAATGGAGGGACGTCGCCAAACCATCCCAAAGTTTTAATCAAGTTCAGCTCGAGACTAAAACCTGGGTTTGGAGCCAGGAGGAGAGGACCAACCCGAGACAAGTCTGGTGATGTGGATGCATCCATACATCTTCAACATGCAAAACTCCACACAGCGAAGCCCGGCCGGCAATTAAACCCAGGAACTCCTCACTTTGAGGTGAGAGCGCTAACCACTGCACCACCGGCCCATGTGAAAACATATTAAAGAGATATTTTGACCCAGTTAGTCAGTCTGATCTGCTAACAGACGACACTTCAAGAGTCAACATCATTGAGGTTAGTTCCTTGAATAAAACAGAGTAAATCGAGAATCTTCAAACCAAAAGGAAACTGACAACGTCTTTTTCTTGGAGCAAAGATTCCTCATTCCTCTAAAAAAAAAGAAAAACTAAAAAGGGATCTTAAAAAGCTCAAACCTAACGATCCAAGCAGCTGGACTGGACTGGAAAGGAAATCCCACATATTTCATGGGTAAAATGTTATTTTGTGTTGTATAGATGTGTTTATAGATGTGTAATAGAGTGCGTGTATATGTGATCCATGAAACTTTGTAGAAAAGAACAAACAAAGTATAAATTGTAATGATTAACATGAAATTGTGTCCTGTTGCATGCAGTCAATAGCTAAAAAACATTAGATTCACCATGTGGGTTGTCGTATAATGAATGCATCTATAAAAAGCACAATTTCAACTATTTAAAAAAAATATATACACAACAAATATATGGCAAATGCTGCAATTTGTCAGACTAAATAAACTCAAAATCATAAAATCAGCCACTAAAAAATAAAATGGTCTGTCATGACAAGACCCGGCAGTAATTTATTGCGAACTCAAGGCTGCACGAAAAGCCGCTTTACAGTTTCACTCAATAAAGCTGAGATACAGCAATGAAAATGTCAACGGGTGAAGCAGCGGTCTGAATTAGCTCACAGCTGCCGGGGCTCGGATCAATACAGATCAATAGAGGCAGCAAGAAACTGTCCCAGACACAAGAGACAGCCGCGGTCGCCAAGTAATGTGACTGGAAAAGAGGACGGCGGCACAGGAACAACGACATTTGTCAATAACGATGCTTATTTTATCGTGGAGTTTAATGTCAGTGACAACATGGAAAAACCTTTGTAAACTGATTTTTGTAATTACATGAACCAAAAGTGCTGTTAGCCCGGTCGAAGAGCGGCGGTGATGAGAGTCGGAGCTGACGGAGGGAGACGGTGCTCATGCTGACCTACATCGTCTCCGTCGAGGAGAGACACAACTCCGCCAACAGAGCCTGGAGATATGGCCGACCACAGCCCCACGTCCTTTAAGTACCAAATCTCAACCAAGCAAAAAAAAACACCCTCAACCTCAAGTACTTGTTTAATACCGATTGCAGAGTCGGTTTCTTTACCACAAAAAAATCAATCAGACTTGGGGCCTAAAACCAAACCAGATTCAAACCAAGTTCAAATTCAACCTAAGACCTGTGAAAAAAAAAGACCTTGAAAATGGTAATTCTAATGCATTCTGGACTACTAAATACGACATTGTGACGTTTGACGTGTAGATTTTTCTTCATAACAGTAATATAGTTCCTATTCTCCCGGGAATGATTGCTGATGTATCCTATATCCTTTCTTGCTTTGTTTAAATGGTCTGTTTTTTTCTTTGAAGCTAATGGCTTCTTTTAATTGGTAATGGTTTCTCCCTGTACCGGTACAAGCATGATTGTCAATACTTGTATCAAAGTCAACAGTTTCACAGCAAAAAATATTTCATTCGTCAATGAAAAACATGAATGATGTACATATATTCCAACAAGTATAATTTCTAAAAGTAAAAATTAGACATAGGTCTATAGAATTAATACCTCCTGTGTGGATTCTGCAGATATAATTCCTTAGCATCTTGGAAAGGCTCGTTTAGACTTGCTGCTTAAAACCATGGTTCCTATATATGTTAAATATGTTACCTACACCTCATTTGATTTATTGCCTAAACCTACAAAATGGAACCTTTACCAAACCTTTTTGTTTCTAAATTTACCTGAATGTTTTGGCCTTTCAACCTCACAATGTCATTTTGGTTTGTAAACCTCGTACCCATGTTTCCTCAGCATTTCCCACTAGATGGAGTAACTAAATCTTAGAATGTCCGTTTGGTATCATATATTTTACTTGCATGGACTGAAGTATTTGATCAGATTAAATCCTCTATGGCAAAATTTGTCGTCACACCAGCAGTTTCACATTGCACCAAATAGTTAAAGACAACATAGTTACACGCGGAGAAACAGACTATGTATATATAAATAGAAAATTAGATAAAAAAATATACATACACATAAAAATGTAAACACTTAAGATGGGGAAAAATACACATAGTAGCAGCAGCAGTAATATATACAATATTTAGAGTATTCAGTGTTCAAGGGTGGTGGAATTTACAACTTCCTCACTTATTCTACTTGAAATATCAATGTTTATCCTTCATTACCCCACAAAAGTGAATCCTCACAATAACTCCCCGCAAAACCTCACTGTAACATTTGTTTCTGTCACAGTTTATTCAATCTGCATTTGCCCTTCATTCGACGTTATTTTATTTCCACCCATCCCTCAGGAGGAAGTCGCAAAACCAATGAATTGAAAACGTTTGATCTTTTAAGGAAATAAATGCTGCTTTGAAGCCGCGGCGCATTTCTGTAATATCCGACGATTCCGAGATAAGGCGAGGTAATAGCTGTCCGGCCATGGGGGAGCCGGAAAACGCTCTTATTTTCTGCTCTTGTTGTGTCTCAACAGGCTTATCTTCTGCACCGTTTGACAGCGGCAGGAAAATTGAGATTTGTAAGAAAAAGGATTTTTTTTGTCCCTTCAACAATGGGGCCTTGCTCTTTTAGGATGAATCTTCACTGCCCGGCCTTCTCCCATCCCCCACACCTCCCACCTGCCACGCCCCCCCCCCCCCCCCCCCCCCACCCCCCACCATCTCTCTCCCATGGTGCCAACAGAAGATTGGCACTGGCATTTACGGGGATAATGAAAACCAGTGTGACATGTTCATCCTGCGAGCGGCTTTTTTTTTTGGATATAAAGGTGAGAGTAATGGGAGCGGCAGCGGGCAGCCAATCTGTATTCATGTGTTCAACACATGTCTAAGATAAAGACGGAGAAAAAGGTCACAAATTTACCCATCAATGGCTGGATGCCTTCATGCAGAAACAATATTTCCATAACAGGGGAACTCTTATTTCCCGCTGTAAAAGCCATAAACGCAGCCGCCGCATAGATAAACAGCTCGCCGACGTCTTCCCTCGCTGCTGCTCCCGTGAATTGAAAACGAGTTTCGATTACATGCAAAGCTCTTGACCGGCTAATCTGTGTCTGGATCAGGTATTTAAACAGCTATTAAACTAAACACTGCTTCTTTCAAATTCTTGCCGTTTTCATTCCATTGAAATACACTGAATGAATGATTTTTTTTTTTATACTGAAATTAGACGAATAAGCGATAGTGATTCATGTTTTGTCAAACCAATCAAATGTCGACTGTTTGTTTTTAGTTGCTCCAAAGGTTAAGGAGAGTGGATTACTCCTCATAAGAAGCAGCTGGCTTCATGAAGACCTCTCGTGGTTTATATTCCCCGTCAAGGAGAAGATTACAAGGCGTAATACAAAGAGGCAAATTGGAGACAACTGCATAACAGTGAGTGCTCTCACTGTAGAGAGCTTCTTATTGCGTCCCTCCGTCCATCAGTCTTCTAGACCCACCTCGTCCTGCTGGGTTGCTAAGATACAAGTCTCGAAAGCTCATCAAGCAGAATGAGACAGAAGATCTAATAAGATGACTGCCAAAGCCCTAGAATGCTCCCTACGCCGGGGATTCTGACCCAACCCTGTGTTTAAAGGGTGTAATCCCTTAAATCGGATGAGTATTACCCAAACAAGAGGCCAAAGGGAACCTTTTAAGCTGGGGATAAGACAACTCTACAACTTTGCATTGTGTGATTAGCAATGGAGATTACATCTTTAATCACCGGTTAATCAGTCTTTTGCCTCGTGTCGGTAAGTGAGGCAGGTTTGCCGTCGGTCAGTATCGTGGTCGAGAGCCTGACACTCCCGAAACTTCGCCGCCGGTGCCTCGCCACACTGCGTAGCGCAAAACCAGTGGAAATGCAGCAAAAAAAAATGACGGGACAATCAAAGTGACATGCACCAAAACGGCATCCAGATTCTCAGTTTTCTTGAATACAGAGATTGTTCTCTGCTTGTGAAAGCCACTAGACCCGCAGCTCCACTCGCTTGTAGCTTCATTAATTAATTTCCTGAAGGCGCCGGTGCCATATGGAACAACAGTTATTATTAAATGTGCAACGGCACACAGTCGTCACCCCCAGTTCTGTGTCGAGAGACAATAAAGCAATTTATGCAATTAAACTTACTGTCAAACCCCAACTTTATGAAATCCATGTTACACAACACAGCAGGTAACAAGACGACCTGTAGCAGTTTTCTTTCATTTGTTAAACTACAACGAACTTTCGTCACTTTTTCTTCCCGTTGTCGCAGTTTAGGATTCAAAAAGAGCTCTCACTGATCTTAAATTACTTCTTGAATGGCATTAGTTGACTTGGGGAGAAATTCTGCTGACAAGACTCATCCTGATATTGTAATTTGACATCAGCCTCCTGGTCTCAAACACAAGAGGGATCTGAAGCCTGAGCTTTCTCCTTTGAGGAACTCGTGCAAACTGTGGTTAACCTCATATTTTCACATCTTTGTTAAAATTTGAGGCAAATATGAAGACGTCTTCCTCATGCGTCTGGTTCTTTTATGACAATACAACATATAAGGACAGTTGTATGTGTGTATACACTTTCCACTATTTTAAAAACTCATCGGTGTATCTGCTACACCAACACAAACACCATATGTTCGTTTTGCTGCTATTAACTCTGCCACGTGCTAAACCAGGGTATTAGCTCATCTCAAGACCTGCTAAAAGAGGTTTGACCAACCTAATAACCCTAATGGCCATAAATCACCTCAGCCAGGTCGTTTCCCCTTCTCTGTTGATATTCGTCCAGGGCCACCAGGGTCAGGGTGCCGCAACCTGTTACTGATATCATGCAGACTTATGGCTAACCCACTTAGGTGCCTTTGCAAGCCTCTTTTAGTATCCTGCACCAATCGTTGTGTAACCCCGGAGCCTGCAGGGTAACTCAGTGGCCACTTTGTCCAATCGGACTTGTTTGACACAAATAACTAACCTCCATGTTAAGACCACAGTCAAGAAGCTGAATGAAGTTTGATCGTTGGCATTTCGATCATCGACATGCAGATCATTTCAAAGGGGCAGTAAATGAAGGCTTTCAATCAATCAATCAATCCAATTTTATTTGTATAGCCCTTTACAATAACCCAGTGGTACCCAAAGTGCTTTACAACAAAGCTATAAAAACAATACATTAAGAAACAAATACAAGAATAATACATAAAAACAATACATAAAACACAGGTTGACTGGTGGAGGAGCGGCGGTGCTGCAGGTTGTTGGAAGCCTTCCAGAGATTCATAACAACAGAGCATAAAGAATAATACACTGCCCTAGACAGAGTTAAAAGCCAATCTAAAAAAAATGGGTTTTCAGCTTTGATTTAAAAAAGCCGAGATCAGTAGTGGTGCGAATGTCGGGGGGGCAGTTTGTTCCACAGTCTGGGAGCAGCAACAGCAAAAGAGCGACACCCCATTGTTTATATCTCCACCTTGGAATGTCTAAAAGAAGCTGACCTGGAGAACGCAGGGCCCTGCCAGGGTCACGTAGAGTTAACATTTCAGACAGGTAAGAGGGACCCAGGCCATTGATATCATTAAAAACAAACAACAGAAGTTTAAAATCAATTCTGAAACGAACTGGAAGCCAGTGGAGAGACGACAGCACTTTCGAGGAACATCAACAGAAACCCATCCAGTTGAAGTTGATGGACTGTTACTGTACCGCCACATACCTAAACAGTCCGTCTTTGAGTGGAAAAACAGCTTAATTTATCCCATTAGCAAGGGTTTTTTTTTAACATCACCTTGACTTTGAACCAGTCCACCATTGCGAGCCTCACACCTCAGTCTGAGACTTCATCCCGGCAACGTCGGTCATTAATCCATGTTAGAAAACTTTGTCAGGGTTTGAAACCAACATCTGCATAACCCCAAAGGTCAATGTCATTATACAGTCTGCCGCACGACAACTGGAGCAATGTTGAGGTGTTCACTTGAGAAAAGCTTTCAGTTCTTATGGAAGCACAACAAGCTACATATACTACGTATATGTGGAGTATTCTAGAGAGACTATTTCACTGTGAAATGACTACAGACCAACCGTCTTTCCATCCATCTTCAGTAGATATTATTGCATCAACACATGGTTGGTTAGGGTTAGGTGGATTTCACGTTTTTTTTTTTTTAACAGTTCATCTTTGGCAGTGATATATAATACATTTGTTAATCCAAATTGATGGGGGGTTTTTTTTTCAAATTCACTCCATCCTTTGAAAGCAGAATTCGAGTCAAAGGTTAATTTTACACATGGTGCACCACATACAATGTCTGGATCGTCAAGTCGGAAAATTGAGCAATAAAACAGCAAATTCTATGGAGCCTTCTGGGGACGAGTGCTGTCTGAAGGTGCAAACCAGTGGCATCCTCATTCTGGTCTGGTGTTGCTTTGTGAGTGAAAGCTTTCCCCCCCTTTTCCTCTCGACTGGCTGAGTGCTCAGGCTCTTTGATCTGCAGACATCGTGATCAAACGAGGAGCTGGTGTGGAAATCACAGGACGGCGTGGGTTTGTCCTGGGGTCACCAGAAGCCCCCCCCCCCCCCCCCCCCTGGCAGGCTTCGCGGAAGAGAGAGCCTGAACACAAAGATCTGCCTCGACACGATTACACGGCCTCGGCCTCCCGAACGGAGCGGCTCACTGTGACCGGACTCGACCAGTTCGTGGGACGCGGAGGAAGGTTTCACGAAGCGTTCGGCCGCGTCGGCGAAAGCACCGTTTTGGTCATCCTGCGGGCGAAATCCCGCGTCACGTTCCGACAACGTTTAATCTCAACAAGTTCCAGTGAGGTCGCTTTATTAGATTGGAGTTACGTGCAACGCAGCCGAGGCTGAAACAAAACCCGACGCTCATGCATCTTTCAGGAGGCTCGTCGGGGGGGGGGGGGGGCGCATCCCTTTCAGGAGGGGGGACATTACACGGCTCATTTGGAGTGTCGTGCTGCTACATGGGAAACAGCTTCACTACAGCAGTGCACAGCAGACACGGCTGCATGTTAAATGCAGCATTTGGCCCGGAATGCTGCAACAAAGACCCGAAGCGAAACATGAGCAGATGGTCCTGAATTGTGGTCTGTTGGTTTTCTTTTTTTTGCTCAGTTTGTTTGTTTTGAAAGGCTGGAGGCATTATGTTTGTGGGCAGCAGGTCCATTTGTACAGCCGCCTTTCTTGTTAACGCGATAACTCCTGAACGCTTTGATGAAACGTCGGCAGATTTCTGGCAAAGTTTCTCAGATTCTTTTTTGTTTTAATTGATTGCACATCAATCAGATAGTCGCTCGCCATAAGACATTACAGGTGTTCAGTATAACTGTGCTTGTATTGCTAGCACTAACCACAATCCCCGGGAGCACAACTATGCTAATTAAAGGCTGCTGCCTATAGCTGGCCGACGGCTCAGTTCTCACGATAACGTGAGCAGGAACTCCAAACCGCTTCTGAAAACGGATCCTCAAAAGATGAACTTATTAAATGTCGGCGGTCAAAGAGTGAAGGCTGGTGTGATGAATATATTCAAAGCGGGGGCGCTAATAACAGTCGGGTCGTGGGTTTAACCTCCTTTGCTGGCTTTATGTGAATATTTATCAGATAATAATATGACGATTGGCTGCCTGTGTTTGGCCAGCTGTGGCCCAGTTGGGAAGGGCAGATTGATGTCAGGGGCAAAACACAAAACCAGGGGGCGGGCAGAGCATTCACTTCCATTCATTGAAATCATAATGCGTGCGGCTCGGACTTTCAATTCTGTTATCAGAAGCCGAAGTGGAGCGAAGGACAAGTCACACTATCGGTATGACTCTGCGCAGACGGTCCACAGAAAGTTTCCCAAAGCAGCAATAAGAGTTGAGCATCACAAGATGCTCCTCATATGATTATTTTTAGCATCAAGTGCGACTTGTTGGCTGACAAAAGCGCGAAAGCTATTTTCGGCACGGCATGTCTGATTTACTGAGAAGCTGAACTGTACATCCTGCAAGCAAAACAGCACGCAGCGTTTGTTTTACATTTGACCAAATAGGAATAATACAATAAGGGGGGCATGAGAGACGAATGTTTCAATGTGCATTTCTATCAGAACGCTGCAAAATCTATTGCTTGTGTGTTTGTTTGTGTCCATGAGGGCTGAAGCTCCACATGCATCAAAACCAAGGCGTTTTACATATTTTCAAAGAAAGTCATCAAACATATTGACGAAGTTGCAGCAAATATATTTGAATAAAATTCAATATGCAAAATGATCTGTCACAGAGTCCAAACTATGGGGGGGGGGGGGAGAAACAAAGTGAAGAGATCCAGAAAATGTGTGCAGAATTACAAGCGCTGAAAATATCTTGTAACAAAAGTCCACGAATAATAGTCTGTAGGAGCCAGAGGAAATAACCCATATATAGAAAACGGATGAGTGGATGTGATCTAACCACAATATCAAAGAGAACAGTGTGGACTCCCGCGTATCGATTCACAAATACAGATTATTTGACGAAAGCGGACCGACTCATAAAGACTGCATTTCTGAAGATGACAAAGATTTACACCTCGGGACTTTTGAACTCCTTCGATGAGAGTCGAGCAGGTTTGAGGCTTGGTTACAGTCGTTTTGAGGCCGTGCACAAAAGAAACCCCCCCCCCGGGCTGAGACCTGTCCTTCAGGTGAAGAGACACAAACAATGGACGTGCGGCAAGCCTGAAGGTTGAGCTGGGGCTTTGTGAGAAATGACTGGCGATAGGAAGGATATCGATGACCTTCGCAGACAAGCAGAGGGCAGATTATTTGTCAGCTCCTGACTCATCAGTATGCCGGTAATAGACTCAACACGAGGAGAAGAAAACAGATATGAGTCGCTCAGTTCTACAGACACTGGGGGGTTTTTGTTGCCGGTGCTGCACAGAGGAAGAAAACAGATGGTAGTTATCTGACTAAATATGCCAGAGTGACTGGGGAGAGATAAGAGCACATTTATCTCAAGTGTTTTCAAAAGGATTAATTACACACCGCCACCCACTCGCAGCGCTGCCAGACGCACACGGAAACACCAACACACACCGCCGGTCGAGCTCCACGGTGAATCTCACGCTCAAATGTTTTTTTTGTTTTTTTCCTTTCGCAGGAATGATGTTTTTATTTCCGTGCCACTTTAACCGCACTGCCCCGTTCGTGAAAAGGCTCCAAAGGCCTGAGCGGGAGTACGAGAAGACTCTGCAAAGTATTGATTCACGCATCTTCTCCTGCTTGTGTTTTCACTGAGAGCTAAAATAAGTTGTTTCCAGGCGTGAAGTTATTTTGAGCAAGGAGTAACAATAGCTGAAGCTTCACTATTCAGGGGAAACAAAGGTGCTCAACCACTCCGATGACGTTCTTTGAATTTTACAGTAAAAAAAATGGCCTATTCATATTTAGCCACATTCAGGAGACGACGTTTGAATCCATCAGCCAGTGTAATAAGTTCAAACTGTTTATAACTAACAAAGTTTATTCAATTAAGCCATGGTATTTTATTTTGAAAAATGATGTTGATGTCAAAGTCACATAAAAAAAAAAAAAAAATCCGTAGATTTATCATTCAGTTTTGAGTTTGTTTTCCGGTGGTTCTGCAAAAGAGCTCATCGTCTGTACGAGAATAAGAGTTTTTGTTAAAGTTCAACCAAACAATGTGAAGAAGACCAAAATCCAATTAGCATTGAACCTCAGCAGCTGATCACTTCACGCTAAACACTGATCAGAGAAGAAATGAATTAACAGATTAGCAGTTACTGCTCCATGAAACAAGCAGCAACCATCTCAGCAGCTTCCAGCATCAATTACTGGAAGTGTCTCCGCATGCATAATTTAACGTTAAAGCGGCAAGTTCTATTTTCAGCCTGTTACTTGGGACATTGTGTTTATGCATTCACTTTTACTTTCTAGTCAACACTGAGAAAACCTGCAGCCAATCCCAAGAGTTTCACATCTATTTTCCTATAAGTGCGATTCTTTTACAATTCAGATTTGGCTGGATGGTTAATGACACAATTTTATGTACGGTGACAAACTCTGAGCAGCGATTTATTACTGCATTGCTTCAGATTTATTGGAACCACCTTTTTATAATCCCCAGAGGGTGACGGTAAAGGTTTCTCAGCTGCTGTTGCCTTGCGCGTGCACGATTTAAAGGATTGAGAGAAATGTTTCATGAAAGTTATGTTGCGACGCGTCTGCGAAGAATAAAAACGTCTTAAAACATCCGATGTTGTGACGTCTTATGGTGCAAAGTTCAGTGTTTTCAATGGAGATGTTGCATACGATCCATCCATCCGCCCCATTCTCCTCCTATTATTATAGCCAATAGAAACCTGTATAGCGCCACACTTTAAAATTGACCTATATATTTCTCCATGAGGGTGACGACCAGGAGACGAATAAGTCCCCAGTGAAAAACACCTTGAACTATCTGCTGATATATTTTCCAATATGAAAAGAAAAAAAAAACACTTAGAGCTCAGTTTACCAACTGGAATTTAGTGTCATGTTGTCAAAATGAACAAGTCCTTCACTGTGACTGTTTTTCTCTAGCGCGGAAATTAATTCCGCCCAAATTCCGTCGACCAGAAAGGAATCTTTAAACTCTCCTTCCGATAAAGGTGTGATTCTGCACAGAGAATAAAACCAGACCATCAACACTCATTTCCTCTCATTTCAACCTGCAGTTTCACAAATCCATCACACCAAAGTCCAGATGTTTACAGAGAAACCAGAAGCCGTTTCCATAAAACTGTTTATGTTTCACGACTGTTGCCATCTTGCCGCAAGGGATTCTGGGATATCAGAGAATGGCGTCGCCGCAGCTCCAGCCAGAATATCAAGTCTGATTCAGGGTGACAAAAAAAAATCCAGACGTTCTCAAAGAAAGAGTCTTGAAGACACGAGAATAGACTGGAATGTAGTGAAACTGACATGATGCCCGCGGAATATTCAGGGCTTTCTGTGACGACGGGTGAGTTTGACAGATAAAAGAAATTCATGAAGCAGCGCACCACTGGACCATGAAATAATTAATTAAATAGTGAAATAATTAAATCAGGTTTTTTTTTACATGAATTCCTATTTTTAATTAAATATTCATACATTCAATGACAATAAATCAGTTGAATCAAAAACCAGGTGAAAGGTCAGAAGTTCAAAACAGAAAGTCTATCAGAGGAATATAGGCATACGCTTTTATAGTGTCGGGAGAGTTTTGACTTCAAGGAGCAGTTCAGACGAGAAGCAGAAAAGAAAGGAGCAGGTTGGAGGTGGCGGGACTGATGGATGAGCCCACTGGGTAAAATATGAAGAACCACGACGCTTCAAGTGGCTGGCGACCTTATCAAGGCCTTGCCGCTCCGAGGCTGATCTGAAAAGGCTTTTGAGTGAGGAATAGCAACCCTGGGGGAGGAGGAGGAGGAGGAGGAGGAGCCACGCAGCGACTGAGTGTGGAAGAAGAAGGAATGGCTTCAGAGATGAGATAGCGCAGTGACTCTTCCGCAAAATCTGCCCTTTAGATGAAAAGGCATTAGTCAGCCAGGACCAGAGTGGAGAGGCTAACATGATTGGATTTGGCTGGGAAACACGGGGAGATACGCTCCCCGAGGACAAAGTGGGGGGGGGGGGGGGGGGGGGGTTGGAGAAAAACGATTGAAGGAGGAAGTGAGTGTGAGCCGGGGGGACGTTAGCGGTGGAGAAGCTTGGTGGCTTGAGGCCGGCTGTCACCAGCTTTGTGGTCTGGATCACCACTAATCCACTTGTCCTGATCTGATTTGGAGACGCCGCATGGGGAGGAAATGCCAACAGCAGGTTGGGCGCCACACCTGTTCCATCGATTCCGACGCCGCGCCGGCAAAAAGTCAACTCGCGACAACTCGCACGTCCCGCACCGCGGATATTCATCCGTCGAGTCGTCGACGACCTCACTGTGGCGTCTCAACTCGGCTTAACAAAAGAGCAAAACCAGCAGGTCGCAACACTTTGTAATTGTTTGTAAATCCACAGAGAGGCTGAAGCTCCTGGCGGCTTCTCGCCGACAACATGAGCCTCGTTTTCTACCGCGCAGTGTGAAACGGTACCACAGCTAATTGTACCCACACCCTAATCTGTTGGCGGACCCCCCCGACAGGGAGTACGGCTCAGATGTCGGCGGGGGTCGTGAACGCCAACGTAACGACGCAGGGGTGTGACATCATCACCACGTGACAGTAAAGGAGGACCAGAGGAACACATGAGTTGCGTTGGAGCTCAGGAGGCGGAGCTACCAGCCGCGGGCCTCCGGGCACTATATAAAATCATTAACGCCAAACCAAAACGTAAAAACAGCAAGGCGGCGCTGCTCAACTCTGACATCTTGGAGCTTCAGGTCTTGTACTGTTGAAACGAACATTTTCAAGAGTAGAACTGAAGCCAGACTGAACGCTACAGGGACTCAACGCTTCCACCCAAAGCAGAGGGATGCCTCTGCTTGCTACACTAAAGATATTGATGGTAACTGACGTTGAATTACACTTCAATATCAGCCGGACTGGACTGACACTGCCTCCAAAAGCATTCAACTGTCATTGTTTGCAGCTTGCATTCATTGTACGTGACGTGTGTTGACTTTTTAACCTCAGCTGGAATGTGAAGAGTGCCAATGAGGTTGGACGGAACGCTATAGTGAATCACGCTGCCTCCCAAAGCTCGACTTGTGTGAGAAATTGTGGCAGCATTTGAATTCTGAATTAAAATATCTCGGACTGAAGACACACCGGATGACATCGGCATTGCTTAATTCTAACATCGTAGTTGTCGTATTTATCTGGTAAACTATGATTTCATGCTGGACACCGCGGGACCACACACTGCCTCCAAAAAGAAGAACCATGGCACCACCTCTTCCTGTACATTTTCTTTGTTTGGCTTTAAGGTGACTTATACAGGATCTGAGGAAATCGGGTCCAAACGTTTATGGATTTCTACGGAGGTGTATTGCGTGCAACCACACGTTGCTCCCCTCCATGCCCGTCATCCCCATGAAGTCAGCGGTGGGGTTATTAGAATACTAATAAATGGGTTTTGCTGAATGGAGCTTGACAAAACTCAGTTTTTAAACTAAATAAAAAATAAAAAAAAGGCTCCTACAGACGACTTGAAGTGAGAACTGCAGATGAATTCAATCACGCTCCCCTGCTCGGGTTTGAGACGACGGAGGGTGAGAGAGAGACCGGGGGAACAAAGGATGACAGCAAAGGTGGTGGGGGAGGGAGGGAGGGAGGGAGGGGGGGAGGGAGGGAGGGAGGAAGGTGCAGGTTGCTTCGGATGTCAGTGGGAGTGAGGTGAGACAAAGGATGGGACGGGGAGGGAGGGAGGGAGGGAGGGAGGGTGGTGGCCAGAGGGTGTGTCTGCTTCATGACATGCAGTGTTGAGGCGGCGCAGGGAAACAGGAAATGAACTTTGTCTGATTGATTGTAACTGAAACGGGGAACGATACAACAGGACAAATACAAATGTCACTTTATACATGTCATGTTCACTTTCAATTGCGTGTGGGGTTGGGCTGGGCAAAAATCGATTTAAGCCATTTATCGATTTTGTAGCGAAAAAGAAAAAAAGATTTTGTTTTCGCCACAGTTTTTCTGCATTTGTCACATTTCATTAAACCGGGATTAATGCGTAAATTTGTTGAATGAGCAGCGCCCGCATTTACTTTTGATTTTAGGATTGTTTATATGCATTTTAACTCTGAGGACCATTACAGCAATAAAGTTGCACTTTAGACCATATATCTGATGTCTGCAGTCATTTTTAAGTGCATTGAGAAAAATATGTTTTATCGAAACAAAAAATTTTCTTTTAAAGAATCTTTTTTTTTGTTTGTTTGTTTGTGTTTTTTTTAGGCCAAATTGGCTCAGTCCTGGGTTATGGTTAAAAAGTTGGCTTTAAAACTGTGATAATTCCCAAATTTGTTGCCGTTTTAAATCTAATCCATGTTGTGCTTCATTGCTGAAAAGAATTTCTCAGGGAGGTTTAAAGACGTACATTTCAAATTCCCCTATTCATTCTGCATTTTATCTTGCACTGTGTGAATGTAAATAATCCTATGTTTCATGTTCATTACCTCTTTTTTCATTTTTACGTTTATATTGTCTGAGAAGATTCTGAAGGTGTTTTATGTTTCACATTTGTATTGTACTTTAGAAATAATTATATGTAATTATTTTTGCAAAACCTCATATTGGAACAACAGCCAACTATAAAATGACGGCAAAAAAATTGCGAAACATCCACCACATTGCCTAATAAAAAATTTAATATTCCAGCGATTATTACAAGAAGAACTTTTTATTCTGGTCTTATAAAGATTAAATAATTAACTTGCATCAGGTTATAAGTTATCACAAAGAATGGCTTTATCATAAAAACCTATTTATTTGGTCCTGGTATCTGGCTCTGCCCCTCCTGTCGGAGTCCTGCTGAGGTGGGATTTCTCCGCCCTGCAGGAGCCTTCTGAAGCTCCGTCACACTGACGACTCGGTTCCAGGTCACCTCACTGACCGAGGAGCTCTGCGCTGCATTTTCTGTGCGTCTGGTCCGACTCCCCCAGAGAAACGTGGCGGGTTACAAGTCCCTTCATTTCACGGTTGTTCAGGCTGTTATGTTGACTAAGTTAAACGCGTGTTATTTCCCAATTACACTCAACAACCTACATTACAAAGTGGAGATGTGTTTTTGAGAACTCTGGGCTCCATTTGCATCCTGGTTGCTGGAGAACTGGTAAGATATACTTAGATCCTCAACACTGTTGCGTTATAGAAGATTAGAGCCTAAAATGACAGTTACATGGTTATCCCCCATAAAACCCAGACTCCTCCAATCACCCTTCATTGAGGCAAAGTTATAGAGAATTTCATTATATCGATGATTGGAAACTTTAAAAAAGTGTTTCAAGTGGCAGAGCAGCAGCAATATTTGTCAAATAGATGAAAATGAACATGATTCCACATTCAGAGAGGCGACCGGTGACCCACTGGTGACCACTGGTGACCCACTGGTGACCCACTGGTGACCCACTGGTGACCTGTTTGAGCAACTGGAGTCGTCGGTTCGTTGAACCTGCGTCCACATTTTCCTCAATGGAGGTCCAGACCATAATAGCAGACGTCAAACTCCTGCATTCATAAGACCACCCAATCACGGTAAAGTACGTATGAACAAGATGAAACTCGAGGAAATCTACTTAAATATAGAAGCAAAAGAGGATCAGACTCGCGAAAAAAAATGTCTCAACACACCAGTTTTAATCCGACCGGGGAGATAAAAACTTCCAATCCTTTGATTGGGAAGCGTTTATCAGCGCGAGATTAAATGACAGGATCCTTAACCGATGGACGACGTGGTGAAATGTAAAAGAAAAGAACTCGGTGCAACGGGGAAGCTCAGGCTGAAGTTTGGACCGGAGGGTCGAGATTTATCTCTCGATTACCAAGGAGCGTGTGCATTAGGAGACGAGAGCGAGGATTAAACTTCCAGTTAGAGATTAAGACAAGAAGATGAAGCTTTATCAAGGAGGCATGTGGAAGTCGTAGTGTGTCTTACTACGACGCTCCTTTTAGACTGACCCTGGACTGACAGACTGACCCTGGACTGACAGACTGACCCTGGGACGACCCCCAAGATGCTCAAACAGAGCGAGTCTCAGGATTTGACAATAGAAGATGGCTAATTTGGTAGGAAGCTAAAAAAAAAAAAAAAAGGTACACAAGGCTCCATCAATCAAATCAGTCTGACAAACTCAAGCAAACACAGAAGAGATCCTGTTTCCAGGACTTCTAATGTAAAGAGGACATGATGACTGCAAACGCCTCATTTAATGAATTCTGTTAGTGTGATGTCACTCTCCATCGACGTCTCACCCCCTAACCCCATTAACACAGGACGCTGCTGACTTGGACTCCAGTGAGGAAATACAATTCAGAGATTTATACACTTGAACAATCAATGTCAGTGAGCATCTTACGTCAGGGTCGTTTTTTTTTTTTTTTTAATAGACTTTCACTTAAAACTGTCACCAGTGTGTATTTGTCACAGCGCCGACACGTTCAGACTCATGAGACGATTTTTTTCTCTCTCTCCTTTATTGTCATTAGAGGTTAAATGACTTCACGGGGTAAAGATTTGTTTCGGAGTCTCCGGCACTCGCTTGTTTTCTGCCGTTTTTTTTTTTTTTGTGCTGAATGCAGCACTTGCCTCATTACATCACCATGGTGCCTGAAGATCCTCTTAGAGGAAGACAATGGGATTAAGAAAAAGTCACTTATTCTTTGTTTTTCTAAGGCAACACTTGATGGATTGTGGCTTGATCATATTGTGTCTCGTACGTTCATTTATCTGTGGTACACATGGCAAATATTTCATATTCATGAAACGCAGTGAAGCCATAAACTTTCACAAACCCTTAAAAAAAAAAAATCTGCGATGGGAAGTTTCTGAGGTCTTCTCTACATATAAATGTATAAATTCAATTTTGACACATTTGTTTGTTCCAGACCAAGGATCAGGAACCTGTTCCATCAGGCAAGCTGTGTTTACAGACCTTTAAGCAGTTTCTTTAGAAACTGCTCACATCTCTGAATACACTGGGTTTTTCTTTTTTGTTTTTTTTGGGGGGGACACCAGTCTGACTTGAGAACTACTGACGGTCGTGTGGATTCAAAGCGTCTCTGAGCTGTTCATTGTGTTCGTCTCGCGGGTGCACATCACAACGCCTCCTCGACTCGCAGCTCCTCAAACAGCGGGGAAAAGCGGAGAATGACTGGAGACCGGTGGGAATCCCCGCCGCAGTGCAAGAGGTCACGAGCACTGATCTCATTAAAGTTCAATGCGAGATGGAATAGAGATCAGGGACAGCCCGGGTTTAAGAGAATGCTCGAAAAAGTTGCCTCTAATGGCAGCTGTTGAAAGAAAATACCAGAATCCTGTTCTTTGTCCTTGGCTTCCTGTCGAGTGGGGGGGGGGGGGGGGGGGGGATCGATGGAACGAAGGAGGAGATGAAAACCGGAGAGGCTCAAATGAAAAACCCCCACTTTCATACATCTTGAAACAAAGATGTTAATTTCGGTATAAAGCAAACGCTGATGATCAGCGATGGCACGCCGAGGTCACGGAAGCCGGGAACGCTCCGGTCTTTGAATCATCATTAAGCCGGAAGAGCCATGAATATTGATGGCGGCTGCGCGGTCTCTGCCTGCGAGGTGGAGGTGAGGGTTCGGCTCGGGCGGAAGAGCGCAGCGGGGGCCGAGGAGACGATACGAGGGGATTCCCCGCATGGCCCGGACGCACCAGCGGTACCCCGGGGTGCCGCGATAACACACGCATATCCATTCCGTGTTGACAGCTCTCCACCGCGAAGCAGCCGGGGCTCCGGGTTCGCCGTGAGCGGACCGGCCGTGAGAAAGGATTCTCCGGCTCGTCTCCGACTGTGGTGGCAGAGCCCCTTAACTCCCTTCTGGACTGAAAGTGTACGGAGGGCGGACGCCGAGCGGGCCCCAGGAATGAATTTTTCATTGCTTGTGTTTGACAAGCTCTCGGTTACCGCCTAACAAGCGCAGAGACAAATCTGGTTGTTTGGCGTTTCCCACTCTGCTTACGTGCAGAGAGCTCCCTCGGGCTGGTTTGGCTGTTTTGTGTAATTTGATTAAAGGAACCGGGTTCTTCTCTCGCGCGAGTCACACTGAGTCACACAGCATCCAGCAGCACTGCTCTTCGGCCAATTACTTCCTGAACACGATGTTTGTTTGGAGCTTCGGCCTGGATTGAGCAAATATTAAATCATTTCACCTCTTCATGCAGAAGCCGGCGTTTTCCATGTATACGTCTTGTTGTACAGCAGAGGTGAGGGTGGAGGAAAAAAAATCAACCGTACAGCAAGAGGACGTGCAAAGTCCACACGGAGAGGCTCCACCTGGACTCAAACCAACAACCGCCTTTGTTACGAGGCAAGAGCACAAATACTACACCACGAAGAGTGTTACTTAAATGATATACAATGGCTGTTGTCACAAAACCAGTTGATGTGATTTAAGTGAGCCTGATGTACTGAAATCCTGTATAGTGTGCTCCACTCTAGACTCCACGCAAGCAGATTACACTGCACGCATTTAGGAAGTGATTTACTCAGAATAACACCATGAGAGAATCACAGGAAACAGGGAGGGGGGGGGGGGGGCAAATAATAGATTTGATTTATAATGCACTATACGTTTAAAAAGAAAAAAAAACCTTATAAGAAAAAAAGATAAAAATCTGGGGAAAAAAACATTATAGGCCGCTGTAAATACAACCTCTTTCTTTCCTCAAAAAAGAAAACAAAAATCAAATATATATGCAGGACATGATGATGCAGGAAGGTTTGTAAATTTAGATCATGTTGTAATAAAGTCTGTGAAAAAGAATTGTGGCGAGCCAGCTGAGAAAATGTCTTGTGTCTCTTTTACAAATCTATTGGGAATCATGAAGATCATTCTCGTCATTAATCTATGATAATCCAAAAGCTCAATATTCCATATTTATGAAGATGAACTTGAAAGTCCGACGTACTCGTCAGTTGCAGGTGTTGCGGCTGTGGTCGAGCGGCCGTCTCCCGATGAGAAGGTTCCCATCTGCCATCCAGATCCTCTGTTCCTTTGTGTCTCAGCATCATCAGGCCAGAGGAAGCTTTTTAAAGCTGCTGGGATACAATAACTCCCCCCCACTGATACCAATACTGATAACTTTACAGTTCTCACAACCGATACCATTTTTATGGTATATATACACCTGAGGTAACGAAAGACAAAGGTGTAGGTTGAGACTTGTTGAAGCGGGTACTTTTTACCCCTCGATGCCCTCCGGACGAACGTTCCACACGTTGTCTTTCAGAAACGGTGAGAAATGGCCAAACCGGTGGTGGTGGTGCATCGATATGATGGCAATACGAGGCAGTAGCGTGACAGGGTAATCAAATAGACTGAAGATGAGAGAAAACAAGGCCATGTTGGATATTTGTAATTGCATCTAGTTATTGGACTTGCTGTATCTGTGTGACGTTATTTTTTTCCCCCCTCTGTCCAATAATCATCAGCACTGATAGTGATCGTGCATCCCTATTAGAAACATATGCTCTGTGTCGTACTCATTAATGAACGTGACAGGATTACTCACTGAAATCACACAGAGGAATGTGGACGGTTGCCACGGCGTCACCGAACAATGTGCAATCGCCACGCCTCGTCTGTTATTAACAGATCAATGCGGCTGCTTCGGCTGGAGTGAATTGTGTGTGACCTTCTGGCCCGATGTCTGGCGCTCGCACGTGAACGCATTCCAGCAGGGACAGAAGAACTGCAGCGCCGAAGCATTAATACGACCCGCAGCATGAACATCAGAGGGTTTAAACAGAGAGCCACGGAGCCATTGAGCTCCGAATTTACTTTTTTTTTGTGTGGCTCCTCCTTTCTGACGGGAGTAAAATTAGCATCAGTGTGCGCTGCCGGGCGGTGGCGGGCGGCGGCAGCGGCTCAGCGGATCAGGGCCAGTGTGTCAGCCAGCGCACTGCGCTCATGTAAATCAGTCAGTGGATCAGTGACAGTTATAGCATCGTACCACCGGCACAGATTATACAGCTCTACAAAGAAAGGGGCTGCTTTCTGCCATTTTATCAGCTTCACTTAAGCCCTTACTTTCTCACACACACACACACGCACACACACCTTCTTATCAACAACCTTGATACGGGTGAATAACAGCTCGTGTTGGGATTGAAAGGCGCTGATGATATCTGCAGTGCGCAGCAGCAGCGGGGCTACCTGGGAGACTTCCTCAAGTACAATATGACAGAAATGAAACCTCATTGCCATTTCTCGCTCGGTGGTGCCAGCGCGGCCCTCCTCCTCCTTCTCCTCCTCCTCCTCCTCCTCCTCCTCCGTCTGGGCTCCAATCCCACGTCTGGCAAGTCACTGATGAATTATTCAGAGCAGCGCGAGGGGGCCGCGTCGCTTCGGCATGGTGGCAAACACAAATGAAATGCAATATGAACGCTCGGCGTTAAAGGTGTCGGCTGAAATACTCCGGGAACCATTTTAGCGCGCCTTTGTGGGAATGGAGGTGGGATTATGAGTGGCGAGTTTAAAGCGCGCCGGCGCACACACATGCGCTGGCATGCTAATGGGTGCCGCCGAGAAATGCACGCTTAAGGTTTATATTGACTCGGCGGCAACCGTCGCTCCATCACGGCCCTGGACAGAGGAGGGAGGGAGGGATGGATGGATGGATGGATTGATCCATCATCCTTGTGTTCCTCACACGCAAATCTGCAAACACTCAGGTTTTGAGACGCACACAGAAAAACTTGATCGCACATAAAGAAACAGGCTCCACATGCAGTGACGAGTCAATCTGTTACGGTACCTGCCTCACAAATCACATTGAACGCCTGCATTTTGACACCAGTCACAGAGGAAGGTCTGGTGAATTCAGCCAGGAAAAAAAACCAAAAAACAGCTAAAAGGCAAGCGCTAATCTACGTAGGATATATTTGCATTCTATTTATAGATACGTACATATGTTTATCCCATGCCATACTACAATTTTTACATGAATACATGTATTCATACTGAACTGCCAAGAAGCTTGTAGAGAGACGGTTATTCATCTCTATATACGGGTGAATAATGTTTTTCAGACTTTACAGATACCAGCGGCCCCTGGAGGGGGCCATCCGTGATACTGACGTGGCCCCCGTGTGCAAATGAGTTACACTCCTGCTCTGGAGCATGCGTGGCTGTTTGTGAGGAATTGTCCTTACAGGGTTCATAAACGCTGAAAACAGCATGAACCTCCCTCCTTATTAAAAATACATGTTGTGGCAATGAATCCCGGCACCTTCACATGGCATGTATTTAAAGAAAGGCGCTAAAAAAAACCCAGTCCAAACAATACAAATATTCATCGTAACATAATAATGTGGGTATTGCTTGTGTATCACACCCCCCGCCCCCCCCCCCCCCCCCCCCCCATCATTGTTGTTCACCATGTGTTACTGTCTTTGAGAAGAGCTGTCACCTCCTGTCTGTGTCTGCCAGCCAGCCTGTGGGCCATGCTCTTCAATAGATGCTGCATGCTGACACGTGGGGGATGGGGGTGTGTGCGCACACACACACACACACACACACACATATATATATATATATATATAACTTTCACTGTGTAACGCTTCACAATTCCCCAAAGCATTTTACATTGTAGATCACATTCACCCATCCACCCACCAGTGGAGGTGGCTGCACGGTGCTCATCCATTCCAACCCTCATAATCGGAAAGGCTGTAAAGAAATAAAGCTTCAAGTGCCACGTCGGGCTGCTTTGCATTATTTTTTGATCGTATACTTGGTGTGAATGGAGCCACATGATTCACGCATGCGTCTGACTGGCTGAGACGAAGCACCCGGAGCTGTCCGTGGTCCTGAACTGGACGACGGCAGCCAGGAAACACCAACGTTCTGTTTTTCTCTTCTTTTTTTTTCCTTGGTTTTATGTCCTTTTGTTTTTGCTTTTGTTATAATTGTGATTATTTTGGTTTTTGCTCTGTTGTTGCTCAGGCTGGTTTAATCTCATGGCAGATGGAAAATATTTAGATGACTGTGATTACTGTATTATTAAAAAGAAAAAAAAATGTATGTAGCACTAACAAGGGTATTGTATGTATCTCCCCACCAAGTCTTTCTCTGTCTTTCCTCTCCTCTCCTCTCCTCTCTCCTTTCACCCCAACCGGTCCGCAGAATGCCGCCACCTCTGAGTCTGGTTTCTACAAAGTTTCTCCCTGTTGGGGAGTTTTTCCTTTCCACAGTCGCAAACATACCTGCTTGCTCATGTGGATATGTTGGGCTTTTCTATTTTCCCTATAAAAGCAAATTGGAATGACTGTAATGTATTTAAAAATGTCTTTCTTTTTTTTTTTAATTAAGAAAAAAAAAAAGGAAACACCGACGCTCCGGAGCTGTCCCTTCAACGGCGGGAAATGTTGAGCTTCGCGACTCGCAGTGCCCCGACTAGGACTCCGAAAAACTGATGAAATGAGTTAAAAGAGGATTCTGGGTTTGTAAATAACAACCAAATAGAAGTGACATTGACGGAGTTGCGCGCATATACGCCAATACCAAGTGTCCTCCACGTTGACCACACGAGCTCACTGAAACCCCTCTTTCACCAGCTGAAGGATTCTCTCTCTCCGTCACGTGCTGGTAATTCCCCCTCGTTTCTTACAGCTTACCAACTTCGGGTGAAGCCACGTCGAATATAAACCCCAGTGAAACGTGACGAGTTAAATAGCTGGCTGGATCCACTTCCATCTGACAGAGTACAATGAGCAATGTGACAAACGCGTCTCTGGATGAGCTGCAGCTCCACAATGTCGCCCGTGTTTTTTAACAACATTGCAGGCGGGCGGAGGGGAAACTCCACATGTACATGAAAGCAACATTTGAAATTCATGTGTGCATGCACAGGCCGAAGCGGACGAGGTTTATGAAAGAGAATATAAAAGGTTGATATGAAAGAGATTGGGAGAGGCAAGTGGGGGGAGGGAGTGTGTGTGTGTGTGTGTGTGTGTGGGGGGGGGTTCGTGGGGAGTGACCCCCTGCCTGGGCGCTGTCTCTTCCCGCGCAGGCTAATTGCAGTAAACAGAGCAGATGGGGTGCAGCGGCACCTGAGGGAGGGTTTTGTAGAGGTAAGGGCGGGCAAGGAGGAGGAGGAGGAGAGGGAGGTGTAGAGGGGAGGTGGGGGGGGGGGGGGGGGGGGTGGGTGGGGGGGGTTGATGGATGTGTGAAGGAGGAGGTGTTGATTAGCCCACTGTGGACTTACTGAGATCTCGGCTCTGACATGTTGCTGGTGATATATTTAACTTCATCATCCACAGTCACCCTGTGTGCACGTGTGTGTGTGTGTGTGTGTGTGTGTGTTTTACCTACATTGTGCAGACTGTCTTCCCGCGTTAGGAAAGATTACCGACCTTCAATCTCGACTTCCCCACATGAAAATGTCGATTAAATCTAAAACTAAAGACGTTTGGACTTTGATGTGGATGAGGTGAAAGTGGTTCACTGGCTCTCATGATGTGGAAGATGAGCCCCGGTTGCAGAGTTTTGACCACATTTTACGGTAATAGAGAGAATCAATCCTCTCGTGCCGGTTAGAAGCTGTACATTTTAAATCGGACAGGTCTTATTATGGAGCCTGCACCAATTGTCACACCTCATTCTGGACTTATTTTATGATTTAATCGATCTCCGTTACTACAAACAACTCGGTAATGACCATGTGTGTTTTAACACAATATTAAATAGTGTTACTGCCTGCTTGTTAATTTTTCATCATGATCTCTTGATCTTATTCTGCAGTGAAAAGCAGTGTATTCATATTTATTGACAATAAGACCGTGAGAAACATTTAGTTTGCTCAATATTTGTAGGTCAGGATTTGTTTGATTTGGTGTATGAGGAGCTAACAATATACTGGAGCTGCAAAGTGACAAGGGTGTGCATGTGGAGGATTATGTGTGTGTGTGTGTGTGTGTGTGGGGGGGGGGGTTACTTAGATTCATGCATTTGCATATATGTAACTGAATTTGTCCCTATGTAATCAGATTAGTTGGCGTGTGGGTCGTGAGATGCCTCTGTGGAGTCGACGGCCATGAAGGAACGTCTCACCGACTTTTGTTTTTCTGTGGGAATTTTGGCTTTCCCTCTGGAACAAAGGCTTGTGTGCGACTTGTTTGCAAGTTCATTTTAGACTTGCAGGTGTCAGACAAGGCCCTGTCCAAAACTTGAAGACCCCCCCCCCCTCCAGACAAAATATTTATCCATTGGAAAGTAGAACAACTGACCTAAAATGTACTTTATACATGTCTAAATAGGCTAAATATTCCCTTTTTTTTTATTGTTATGAGCTCAAAATGATGAGATTTAAAGAAATAAGAAAACACGACAGTGGTTAATAATGGCGCAGACAGAATAACCACAGGGAGCCTGCTCGTCCACACCGAAGACAAAGAAATCCACTGAAGACTGGTTCAGGTTCCACGTTAAAACCTGATCCGATGAGTGGACGTTAATGTCCCCAGAAGACAGGTGTGTGTGTGTGCATCTCCTCCCAGCCACAGATGGCTCAATATGTCCTTCACCTCTCCGTCAGCCTCCAGTACGCGACAGCCCACAAGCTTTACAACTGGTTTCCCCGGAACGAGCCGGGCTGTAATTCATTTTCCATTGTTCTTCACGCAAACCGGCGACGCTTTCAGAAGACATTCGGAGGATCGCCACCGGGGACACGTCCCTCGCCGCAGAACTTTCCATGGCTCCGTGTTCGACGAGATGAGGGTGCCACTCTGAATCGAGGTTTGCAGATGAGATGATGTTCAGGAGTGTATTTCACTTGTAGCGAGGCCACCGCCTCCGCGTGGGCCTCGCTACGCTACCGTACGGTAATTCCTCTTCGAATTAGCACGCGGCTTAATTGAAATATTGATGTGCACAGTTGTGCGTGGCCTAATGAAGGCGTGGGGGAATTAGCAGGGGACGTGTGCACGGGGGAGCAGGTGATGCTAACAGCGGCAGTCAACACATTTTCCACAGTCGAGAAGCCGAACCGCTCCAGTGCCGCGCTGCAAACGTGTCCGTCCATCCATCCGAGCCGGGATCTAATGGTGTTTTTCTGTAATTAATTGCGATTAATCGCATGGTTTTTCTGGCCATGCTGCTCAGAACGCGGTCATGTGTTGCATCGGTGCCTGTTCACACGCATTCTATACACGTGAGGCTGAACATTTTAGTGATTTGCGTGTTTTTAATTGATTCTATTCAGAATAAATCAGAACACGTAGTTCATATCATTTAAACCTAATCAATTGTTAAAAAAAAAAGATGGAATCAACACAGGGCTTTATAATTCATTACTCTAAAGGACATTTTCAATGACCTCAGTATTTTAAAAAGCAACCAACTGATTTTTGTTGTATATGAATTAGTGCTGTCAATCGATTTAAAAACATAACTAATTAACTGAACCATTTTCTGTAATTAATTGCGATTAATCGCATGGTTTTTCGACTGAAGCTTGTCATGGATATTTTTGGAAACCCAGGGAATAAAAATTGACGCAACACGTGCAGACTATATTTAAATTGAAAGACTATTTTTATACCGTCTTTTTTAGCTTTGCATGAAACTGTTGAACTGAAGATCAGCAAAATAATAAAAACATTAATTAATTAATGAATAAACATCTAATATAAGTCTGGGTTTTGTTAGAGTGCAGGACCACAACTTTGACAATTTGAACATTTCTACAAACACACACACACACACGCACGCGCACGCACGCACGCACACACACACACGCACACACACATACAGTATACAGGAGAGATTCATATTTTACCTGCAAGTATTTCCTCCAGGTTTAGTAGTTTGGTGGCTCCTGGTCAGCCAACATGGCAACCTGCTGTCTCGCTGCAGAATTTCTTCTGTGGTTATTAAATTCGTCTTTACAGAGTAAAACTAATGACTTTCACCATCTCAATCTGCCGTCAGGAAACTTTTTAAAGTCAAACTTTCTGCCTTAATATTAATCCACTCTTTATTGAGCTGCTCTGTCGTCACGGTGCTGGCTGCACCGGTAAAGAGAGTTAAAAAAAAACAAAAAACCCGGAAGTAAACAAAACTACATTAATTACATTAAAAAAAATTTAACGAGTAAAACGTTTCAAATCAATAAATTAATTAAATAAACGCGTTATTTTTGACAGCATTAATATGAATTAATCAACAGACTAATTCATACTTATCTATCTGATCTAATAAATTCAAATTAAACTTTATTTATCGAGCACCTTTCATACAATGACAAATGTAGCACAAAGTGCTTAAAATAAAGTGTAAAAATTTAAAAATTAGGCCAGGCCTCCACCAGGCCTTTCGCCTACACCCTTATAATAAAAATATAAACATGTGCATGAACGCACACACACACACACACACACACACACACACACACATTCACACATACACACACACACACACACACACACACACACACACACACACACACACACACACACACACACACACACACAGCCAGCCACACCCCCACATACACACACACATTTCTATTTCTACTCCATTTATTAAGTTGAGTGCTTTTCCCTCTTCCACACAAATCAGTTGGTACTTGCCAAGATTTAAAATCGTACTTTTTGACATGGTAGATAACTTGGCTTGTTTTAAAAGTTACTAACAATATTGTCCTTGATTTTACAGTATAATAATCCATATTTAAAAATCTTATTTCAAGATTCCTTATCAAGTGAAATGTACTTGCAACATGGACAGAGAATTTCAGTCGTTTTAAGTCATTTTTTCCCCCCTCAAATTTAGAGTTCTATCCTATATTTTAGCTACCTTGTTTTGCAGTGTGCGGTCACTCTGGACTGGCGGATCACTTTGGGGGCCGGTGAGCAGGTGAGGACAGGTTTGAGGATCTGCTTTTTCCCTTTAACTGTCAATCAGACTGATGGCCTTTAGCAAGACTGGTCAGGTGTCTGTTAACATCAGCGCAGTCGGAAGCACCTGCACCGACCCTGTGTCCTATTCACTGTAAAAACTATAAAGAATTAGACGTCCTCCCTAAAACACAACAGAACTGGGAAGTGTCCGACTCGCCCCCTCCATCCTGACCCGTCACCTGAATCCGAGGCGTTTATTGCCGGAGATAAACGGTGGAACCCCCTCGGCACACCTGTCCTCCCAGGCTCCGCAAACATCACACATCTCTCACGCTGACGCTTGTTTACCAAGAAGCTTCCTCGCGGACGGCGCCAAGCTCTTATTGACCCCCACCGCAGCGCGCCCGCAGGCCACGAGCACATCACTCTGTATTATTAGTCGCCCTCCCCCATCCCCCTCCGGCGCCACGGCCGCAGGAGATGAAGGAGTCCAAGATTTGATGAACTCAACACAAAAACACAGTAATAAAATTGACATTGGATGATCCTCTTACTGAAGAATGAAATGTGTGCAAAACTGCATCAGCATTTAAAGAAAAGAAAAAAACATAGAGCCTGTTATGGTACGAGAGATTCTGCAGATTTTTTTCATGAAAATATAATATGACGCGCTTGTAATTTGACACCAGCATCACCAATGGGAGCTTTTCCTTTCTACGGCGTGCTCACGTGGAATAGTTGGGTTTAGCGCCGCCTTGAAGCGACTGCTTTGTATTTGGTGCTATAGAAATAAATATAAATAATATATTAGATATATCTAATGCTGTGCGTAGTACTGAGAATTAAATAAACAAATCTATGATATGATTATCAACATAGCATAATCTGACAGGAAGTTAAATCAGATTAAGTAGAAACGACAGCCCGGTATTTTACCGCAAAGCAATCACTTAATGACATGTTTGAAGAGTAATTTTATTTTTTAAGAATGTATTTGTCTGAAGTTGATACCTGGGGTGGCTTATCGTCAATTGTTAGGAACATAAATACACAGAGTTGCGACGTATGGTGGGTGTTATAACCTCTATAGTAGCAGGTTCTCTAAAATAAATGAGATTTCACTTGGTTGGTTTTTTTGCCCCAAATGCTCAGCGTTTTCATTTCTTCCCACCGCTGACACCCAGAATGTGAAATGACAAATCTGGGCTCCGCGAGTACATCGCTCTTATGGAGGGCAACACACTGTCAGCCAACAGCTGGCATTAATATTTAATGGTAAGGTATCATTACCCACGCAGGCTGGGGAATGATTGCCTTGCCCTGCAGTGATATTCACCTGGATGGGCATGATGGAGATCTGGGGAGTGGAAAACTCTAACAACGGAGGAGTGCTCAGCTTAATACACATTCAATTTTCTGCTATAAAACCCTATGCTAATCGCTGTGGAACACAAAGGCAATGCAGGAAAAAAGAAAAAAAAAGATGCACATGGACACAATGACCACTAGGGGCGCCACTCTGGGACTCATCAAACACTTCTCTCAGCAGGACTCTGGTTCTTTCCTTTGGTTTGTTTCGACTTCAACAGAGAGCTGAATGAAAATCTGATTAAACTCCGTCGTTATTTCATCAATTGTTACAGCTGTGTGTCTGCGCAGTGTGTGGGCGGCCAAATTAAAACATCGTCAGCGTTATCAGTGTGAGGACTGTCTGCTGTGCATTGATGCAGGAATCTTAAGCCCCCGTGTCCGACGTTAACGACACAAACAATCCCACAACAGACTTCTAGTGTCACATTTTCATCAAAAAGATAATCCCTTAAGTCTTGAAGTTTCGTTTCCATTTTTTTTTTTAGAGTTGGGATTTTGAAACATTAATTTTGATTAATTAGAGGGAAAAAAACATAGAAACACAGTTGATGGTGTTTTACTTTTGCACTCGTAAGCCACAAGTAGCTGTTAGCGGGATAAAGGGGCGGAGATTTCCTCCTCCGGTCAGAACCAATCAATGAGCCAGTTTCTACTCCATCATGCTTTTCTTCCTCTCTGGTCAGTAGGTGGTCATCATCATCATCATCATCATCATCATCATCATCATCATCATCATCATCAATGCTAAAAGCAAAGAGCACTATCAACAGGCTATTTTTTTATTTTAATTCGTGGCCAATTACTTACTTACTTACTTACTTACTTACTTGCTTGCTTGCTTGTTTGTTTGTTTGTTTGTTTATTATGTTTATTTGTTTATCTATTTATTTATTTATTTTCACAAATTTGCACTTTTTTTTATATATTGACATTTTTCTTAAATGTTTTATATGTTTTATGTGCTTATTTTGTCTGGAACCTCAATGTAGTGCCGCTTGTCTTGGCCACGATACTCTTGAAAAATCGATTTTTAATCTCAACAAAGTTTTATTTTGGTAAGATGATGGTTAAATAAAAAGGAATAAAGATTAAAAAATGTATCACGCTTATGTTGATGTGAGACCTCAAGTCGCTGTCAGCCACAATAAAGAAACAAACAGCTCTGTGGTTTGGTATGTTCCCATGCATAAACAAGTAAATCCACACTTTAATAACACAAAGCTGTATAGAGTAGACTTAAATACTGGAAACCTTTTAGTGGTACTGTTATGTGGGAGGTCATGTGACCACTAATGGACGCAAGTAGCAGGTTACAAACGTTAAGTACGACGTGCTTATTCAATGCTTCAAAAATCCACAAACACCTACATATTCTCTACATTTCATAAATACCACAGAACAGACACTGCAACCCCCCTTCCTCTACATGTTGCCGTAAAAACAAGATGCTGCAGCTTCAGTTGGGTTTAAACGCCCCGAGGATATTAAATGAACTAAATTATAAGTGTCAACGCAGCCGCTATAATTGGTTCTTTCTTTTCGCGCAGCAATATAGAAGCACAACAATTGGCTGTTTAGCGGAGGCTTTGATAACCCGTGGATCCCATACAAGCGCTTCCATTCTGGGAGCTTCAATAAAAGAACAATGTCTAATTGACTAATAATGGCGTTCATGGCTGAGTGGAGGGATATTAACACGACTGGAAGAAAAGCCGCCATTTAGCTTCTGCAGTGGCACGGCAGGGTCTCCACACGCTTGGCATTCAGTGGGACTGCACATTTCATTTCACCACCACAGACCCCTTTTCAGCGTGGATTTTAATTATGTTTCTCACTTGAAATTACCCACAATGCCCGTGAGTGCACCGCCGGGAATTTGGAAGTGGAGGCAATGAGACGTTGGCAATATCGGTTTGCCCAGGAGGGGGAGAAACAGTGTATACGTTCATCCTGAGGCCAACCACGTACAGATAACTCATCTGATGACGTAACAGGCGCCCCCTACAGGACCACCCTGTCAATGCAGCAGCAACACTGAGTTTTTATATTTCTTGTATTATATTACATGATTGGTATAACTTCAAGCAGACCACACAGCCGCTTCCTTCAATTTGCGCCAAATGACGTTCCAGCAATAACTGCAGTCGAAAACAAGTGGATGATTAAAGTAACGGACCCTCGTTACCAACTCCCTCCATTCATTTTCCTATTTTGTATGTTTTCTTAAGTTTGTTCTTCAACAATTTTAATTTCCATACGGAATACAGACAAAGGATTTTTTTTCATATTTTAAAAATGTATTTCATTTATTTGAAATTGAAAAAGAAATGATTAGGTCCATTATTTGTATGTTCTTTTGAGATTTTAGTTTTAGAACTAAGATGGTTTTCTAATATATTTCACGTTGGTCAACAACTTAAATTGTCTATTGTGTTTGTGTCCTCTCAGAATTGTAAAACTTGAAATTTTTTGCCTGGTCAGATCCAGGATTTATTTTATTTTTTTTAAACAACAAACAAACAAAAAAATATACATGTCATGCTCAACTAAATATAAAAAATAAATAAATAAATATTTAAACAAAAATGAACCTTCTGATATCTTCAACTCTCACTTTAGAGTAACAGGGAACAGTTAACATTCACAAAAATATCGATTTGTTTTATATTGTGATATCAAGATTCATATAACTGATTGAATGTTTAGTCTTTTTACACATTGCTGGATTACATTTATAAAATTCAAACCCCCCTTTTTCTTTTTTAATTTGTGCAACATGGATCTATTCCTATAAAGATTTAATCATTACCATAATACAGCTGTTGTTGTTGTTGTTTGAATAACAACACGCAGACTTATTAAGCGGGAGTAGCTGTAAGTCAAATGGTTGTTGTCAGATAACATCACAGACTTTAAAAGAGGCTGGAAAACCTGCGGGGAAGTCGACCGTGGGAGTCCAAACACCCCGTAAAACATTTATAAGTAAAACTGTGCATCAGAAGCTTTTGTTTCTCAGACTTTCAACCAGCTAAAGGATTTTCGAAGATCTTCAAAAATGGCCGCGAGACTTATTTAGGCTGCAGCATCGGTTTTTGCATTCTTTCGTCTTTTTCTCTGAGAACTCGACTTGAAACACAAGAATGAATGTTTCATGGCTTCCAAGCCACCGGCCTCGCAGCCGCCTCAGTCAAAGCATCGTTTGCTTTCATCTGCAGCAGGTACAAGGTTCAGGCTTCGGGCTGTACAAACGCCGGCAGCACGTTTCCCACCCATCCCCCGGATCCTACCGGAGTCCGAGGGCGGCCCGCCGACACGGGGTGAAAGGAACGGTGCGACCCGGAGAGCTCAGTGGTTGTTGTCGGGCCTGAACACGCCCTCTGGAGCCAGGAGGCTCCCCTTCTTCGGTGTATTCCAGCTTTGGGCATGTTGATCCACAGCAGTGTGTCGTTGGGTAAAGTTACTGTTTTACTCAATAAAGAAATGACGAGCTACTAAAAAGAGCCAAATGTTTGCTGGGAACCGTCATTGAGTGATTCAGGTTAAATGCACAAAGAGCAACTTCTCTGCAATGGGGTTCCACAAGGAACCGTATTTGAACCACTATCGCCCCCCCCCCCTTCAACTTAACTTCAAGCTCGTGTAATCATCTGATTATTTGGGATCTGAATGGCTGCGATTCTTCAATAGCAAATATAATGAGGGCTGATCATTCAGTGAACGGTGTCATGTTCTCCACTGTCAAACCAACTTCAACAACATGAACCTGGATTGTGTCCAAAACATTTCACCTCAACCTCGTCAGACAGTTTTAGTCTCAAAACCAAAGTATGATTGATTCCTGTTCATCCATGAGCTCTGCGTCTCTTATGGGTGAATTAATAAAACGTGAAAACATCTTAAAATCTTTTTTAAAACTATCTTGATTCCACTCCTTTGAATCATTCCTGTTTCTCACGTTCAGATTCAGCTACAAGAGAAAGAAGTGAAACAGAACATCAGCTTTTACCCAATCTAAGCTATTCTCACTTGTTTAATACGACAGACCTGTAATGAGGACTCCGGGAGGCCTATTTAGTCACCTGAGAGACTTTTAATTGATCTCCCAGCATCTATTTTGACAACACCGCCACTGTGGAGTGCTCAATCTATTAAACTGGCAATGTGGAGCCACTGCGACCTTCCCTGTGGGGATTCCTGTTAGAGCACTTTATCAAGATCAACCGGCAACAAAAGCAGGAATCAAAACATGCACAATATTGACTTGTGCTCGGAGGAAATCCCACCCGGAATACTCATTGTAGGGAGAAGATAGTGTCCTTGAGGAAGGTGACGTTTCCTCCCGTTTCAGGATGAAGGACAACAGTTTCCCCTCACAGCCGGCCTGGACCGTGTCGTCGTCTCTCGAGGTTTCCGGGAAGGCACAACGGAGCTACGGGTGAACTCAGTGGAACCTCCATCGTCTCTCTGCAGCCCTGCAGCTGCTGGCCCGAGTGGCTCCAGTCAAAAGACAACTTCAAACCCTGGAATCACCGTCCAGGTTCACGAGTTCACAGAGACGTGACGACGAGGGAGTGTCTGTGCACGTGGGCGGTTCTTCCATCATCTTCCATAGAGACTGAATCAACACAGTGTGTTGCTCACGTAGTTACACGGAGGTCAACAGGCACTGTGAATATGTGTTTTTATATTGAGAAGTACATTTACATACTCCTGACAAGACCCAAGAGGTGTAGAATACCTGGGTTATTATGATTATGAAGTGTTGTTTGGATATGCAGAAAAAAACACTGTAGGAAGTCTGCTCAAGGCCGATTCATCAGAATGTGAAGCCCTGCAGCCTTTGTCTTTATTCTATTTACATTACATTAAATTTGTTATAAGTAAAGTCTATTTTCAATTTTGTTGTGATTTCCACTGAACCATTATAAAGATAACAAGTACATCTACTGTTATTGTTGTTATTATTATTATTATTATTATTATTATTTGAACGGTTTGATGACAAAGCATTTGCAACTACCTGTTTAATCTACATATAGCTGTGGATTTGTTGGATATTAGCTTCAAAAGTTGCATTATAACTATAAATGTAGATCATTCACAAATATCCAAACCCATCTGTTGTGATTGTCTTATGTTCTCCAAGTAGTTTTGAATCTAAATATATTAATATATCATTCGTTATGAACAAATTAAATTAGAAATGATTGAACATTAATGAACGGGGATGTATTTTATTCCCTGAAAATTACATTCGAGACACTTTTAATCCCTTAAATCTCTTAACGTTTGGATGAAATCTTGGAAAAAGTTAGACATCCTCCCCATTTCAGTGGAAAAAGTAAAGCACTGGAAATTAAAAAAGATGATAACCTCTCAAATTGAAATCTCCTCTGGCGCCTATGATTTCAGGAATGAGCTTTAAAGAAACCTCTTTGTACAGTGAACTCGACATGTGAATGCAGAATGAGATTGCCGGCTGCTCCCTGGCTGGAGGAGGAGTTCCAAGAGCCGGACTGACAGAACAGGACGACATAATGAAAGGCGATGAGGAAGCGGCGGCCTCCCGGTGTAATTAGCCGGCTGCGCTGAGCTTCATCCACCCGCCGAGCCGCTGGACGTCGTCTCATTAAGAGAAAAAAAGCCCGAGCATCAGCAGAAAGCCGACGGACGGGGAGGGAGCTGTCGGGGTCAGCCTCTCCGGGATGCTCACATCTCCACCAGGCCAGAGGATCAGGAGGAGGAGGAGGAGGAGGAGGAGGAGGAGGAGGAGGAGGAGGAGGAGAGGCTGCGGCACTTAATGCTGAATCCCCAGTGAGAGCCCAGAGCCAGATGAGGGGCTGCAGCTGCTCAGCGACTGCTTTTCATCTTTCCCCGGCTGATTCCAGGCCAGAATCCTGCTGATTGACTGACAGTTCAAGCAGAACCGACAGGCAGAACTCCTCTCCTCACTGGAACCAGACCGTCTCTCTCTCTCTCTCTCTCTCTTTTTACCCCATTTGCTATTCTGCAAAACACAAAGTGTCTGAGGAGCTGAAACACTGGAGAAACTCAGCGCGATGAAGTGACGCTGGCTGACAGGGAGTACACTCAGAAGCATCCCTCCGTTCTTCACCACGCATCTTCCTCTTCATCTCGTTCAAGTCATCGTCGCTGATGTCTTCGCACCTGCTCAGATCTTTACGCGTCAAAACAAATTGCACAATCTGAATGAAACATTTGGTTTGACCTGCCGAAGGCGGAACTAGTGCTAGAGAGTTGTACTCACAGAGCTCTTACAAGTACTGGGAGGACACAGTACTTTGCAAAAGGCTGCGGAAAAGGAGTTTCTTCCTTATTCAGAGAATCAATGTTTTTTTTTTTTGGTTTTTTATGTCACACCATTACATATTTTTAGACATGCTGGTGCAAACGTGTGTTCCCCAGGCCCCAGTCAACGTCAAAAAACATCAATAGTTAAAGAATGAAATAGAATAAAATTAGAAGTCAATGTTTTATTGTTAAACAACTGCTGAATTTGCATATTTCCAGTTCAAACAGTGACCAGATGAGACTCAGGTCTCACATAAACTAGTTCTGTCCACAGCGTGTTTCTTTTTTTCTTTCTCATTGATTGTCACCAATCCAATGTTTTCAGACTCTTTAACAAGTCCTTGCTGATAAATCTGATGTAAAAGCACAATGGAAATGCAGGAAGTGAAACGTTCAATGTGTCAGCC
Organism: Blennius ocellaris; assembly: GCF_963422515.1. NCBI lineage: Eukaryota > Metazoa > Chordata > Actinopteri > Blenniiformes > Blenniidae > Blennius > Blennius ocellaris. The sequence continues at coordinate 6,742,727 of NC_137669.1, forward strand.
TCACCGTAGGGGGCAGCACTGAGCACACTGGTTGCTGCTGTTGGTTTCCTTCTGCCATATTTATTTTTTTAATTTGCCTCGAGATCTCACAGCATGGGACAAAATCATATATTCAATTCATTCAAAAATATTGAGAGTCTTAAACATAGAGCTATTTTTAAACCCACGCATTTAACATGTGTTAGAGTTCATGGATAGAGAAGATGATTTTTTTTTTTTTTTTTTTACTGAATCACAACTGGTTTGGTCCAGAAGATTCAGAAGAAAAAGCTCCGTTCATCTTCTGATCATGTGACACTGCTCTCAAGTCAGATTTAATAATGACTTACAGCCACGGTAATTGTGTTGAGAAGTTGTAATTATCAGAGAATTAATCTGACGGAACAAAACTGCCCCGAGGAGTCAGACGAAACGGTTCTGGCTCCTCGTGTCGGCGGAAACAGCTGGAAACAGCTGGAAACAGCTGAGCTCTGCTATGACTGAGCTCATTCAGGTAGAAAACTTTCTGTATCTGAACCTTGACCGTCTTCAAACTGACGTCGTTTGAACCCGAATAAGACTCAATAGAATAAACTCCTCGAGATGTCCTTGGTAATCTCCAGACTACGGTGGGAAAAGAACATACGAATCAAGACTATTTCCATGACAAGGATGCTGATTGGTTGATTTTGCGAGAAAAGAAGAACAATTTTGTACGACGGGAAGGATTTCTTAAGAGTCTGTAAATTGCAGTATCGTGCAAATAGGTAGTGTTTTCAGTTCAGTGCATGTTGGACAGTTTCCACGAGGATGTAAACAGAATCCTTTCCCTGTTTGTTTGCATCTGCTATTTGGATGAACCCGTCAGTGAAGGAAGTAAACAAACATGTCGGAGCTTTACAGCAAATACACCTGAATTTGGACAAAAAGAAAAAAGAAAAAGAGAGAGAAAGAGAAATATGCAACATGACGACCTGTTACCAGTTCAAAGCTGTGGACAGACGCTTTTTCAGATAGGCGAGAACAGATTGAGAGAAGATTTAAGAAGATACTCCTGAGAAAACATGATGTCATTTTACAATCTTTTGGTAATAATCATTTGAAAACAAGATAATTAGTCTGACGATTATATATTCTGGTATGATTATGTTGTTCGTGAATTCTGGGCCTGAATATGAAGCATCAAGAATTTGTGTTTTCTTTTTTTTGTAAGATACAACTACACACACACACACACACACACACACACACACATATATAACGTCTCTTGGCCTCTCCGTGTGTTCAGTGTGTCTCCACCGTCTCGTTTCCTCGGATAACTTTCATTGGGGGCGTCTGCGTCGAGAGCGCCCCTTTTCAGTGAAACGACTAACCTGTCAAGCGTCGCCACGGGTCAACGCAAACCTTCACCCTCGCCGTCGGCCTTTTGTATAAAAGCAAATCAGACACCAACACTTACCAATTCCACCTGTCAGGTTTGCTCACCCATTAGAGCCTCAAGCGGCCAGAAAATTACAGCTATCGTGGCGGCGGCCTGCCTCTTACGCCGTGACATTTTGTTCAGAGCGGCGGCGGCGCATGATGAATTGGAAGGAATCATTTTCCGAGGCTGAATGAAGCAGCGTGCGGAAACAGTCCTAATGATGTGACAGGCGGGGGTTTGGGAGGGGGGGGGGGGTCATTTACATTTGTGTGATTGTCAAATATGTTGAACTGTTTTATTTCACTGGCCAGTGGTGTGAAACAGACGCAGCAGGCACTGCACGCACACACACGCACACACACGCACACACACACACACGCACACACACACACACACACACACACACGCACACACACACACACACACACACACACACACACACACACACACACACACACACACACACACACACACACACACACACACACACACACACACACACACACACACACGCGCGCACAGAGGGTGAGCAGTCACAAAGGCGTGGGTCAGACGGGGGCGGGCGGAGGCAGGCACTGCCACCAAACAACACATGGCGACACCGCGGCCATCAGGCTGGACAGGAAGTTGCTTTCAAGTGTCAAAACAGCTTCATATTAGACCCTAATAACAGAATCTTTACGCTTTCCCACCGCTATTTATTTTATAAAGCTTCACCGACCGCTTGCAGTCAGTTGCAAACACCGTTTTGTTTTAAACGAGGAGCAGAAATGTCACACTTTGTGCTTTATTTTTAAAAAATCAATCCTAAAAATCCGACTGGATCAGCAGCGATTTCGCTTTGTTTTGCAAGTAATTTTCCATGTCATCGGATCATCCTGAACTCCTCACTGAGGCGTTGGAGGAAACAACAACAGAAGCTGCTCAATAAAAGACAAACAATGAGTGTTTGAGCCACTAAGTGGAGACGAAAGTACCTCACCAGACTCCTTCTGATGGATAAATTGCAGTTTTGTTGCGTTCCACAATAAAGATCGTGGACAGCTTTTTTGTTGTTGTTGTTGTTGTTGTAACTCCTGTTATGTCCATCAGAACTGTGTAGAACTTTATCCACACTGTGGCCTGAAGCATCCAGGTGCCAAGGAGCAACGGAGTACTGCAACGAGCAACACGTGTGATTTACGAGCAACTCCCAGAAATCTGTGCTGTGATTCGCCGACTGTTTTGTCAATTTTGACACGCAGTATATTACAGTTACTGTGTTTAGTTATTATTTGAGAAAGGTGCCTGGTGTTTTGTTCTTATTTTCTGGCTACGATCCAACAGTTCAATAGTTCGACTGCACTCTGCAGACACAAAACCTAAAGAGGCAGTCAGTGTTTTTTTTCTCAAAGGAACAAAGACAAATGATAATCCAACAACCATCCCCTCCAGTTTTCTCCTGCCACTGGGACGGCCATTTTGCAAGCAGTTTCTGAGCGATTCATATGACCGTGCACTATTTAAATCTGAAATTGAACCGAGAAGCTTCTCAATGAGAAACAGGAGCACATATCACCCAGCCTTTATTATACATCCTCAATAGGAATCATTAAGCAACGCGGACACTTTGAAACCCGCTGGTGCATACTGATATCTGCACTCTGGGATTCTTTCCCGAGCACGGTTACCAGAGTAACGTGTGTACAGGCCGTCTTTTACCGTGATTTTATGTGTGCTGAAATCACAATATTGGAAGACGGCGTGCTACTTCACTGTAAAGACCTTGGTCTGAACAAAAACAGTCATTAGCGACACGAATTAGGACAAAAACCACAAAAGAAGCGGAAACACACGCCTCCCATCAACACACGCTTTGTTTGGACAAACATGTCTTCACACTTTGCTGCAGGACTGCTGGAAAAAACAAACACACGCACAACAATGATGATCATGTAATGTCTTCATGATAACAAGACTGATGATGTTCCTCTCATTCTTAATTGACTTTTATCGCTCTGCCAGTCTCAACCTTTGTCTGTGATGTGGTGCGTCTCTGCTCATCCACATGAGGACTTTCGTGTTTCTTCTCATATTCTACCCACTGAACCGCAGTCACAACATCAGGACAGATTATTTATATTTTTCAAGATAACCAATCAATGACATTTCTCTTGATTGATTTATTCACTTGAACCGGAATAGAAAGGCCACATAGGCTTTAGGTCATTTGAATCATCGTAGCTGTAATATTACTTTAAAAAAGAATTTAAAAAAAGAATGAAATTAATATGAAAGATGTCCCGCAAATAAACAAAAACAAACAGTCCCCCACCAACCGTCGGTTACTTTCTGTCCACACGGGAGCCGATGAGTCTGGACGGAGCCACGAGCTGCCGAGTCCCACGCGGCACAAGCCTGATGAGCCAGTGGCGCTGGAGAGCACCCAGTGGGTTGTGGGTAATGATGCATTATGGGGAAGAAAGTGAGAAATGATTTGAAGAGATGGTCTTTGGGGGAAGAATGGCTCAGCGGCTGCGGTAAGTATGATGGATTGACCGCAGCCTGTGACTCACTTAAAGAAGTCCTGCCGAGCTTTTTTTTTTTTTTTTTTGGTTCTTTCAGTGTCATTCATGTGGGAGCAGCCATGAGGGTTCAATCTGAATGGAGAACTACTCTTGATTAAATGTTTTTAGCTTGTTGTTGTTTATTTTTTGAATGAAGCTGGTGTCAAAGTACGACCATCCAAGTTTGACCTGCTTTTCGATTGGCGGCCGTCACGTCCAAACAGACCCTGCAGAAAGGCCTCATCAACATCCACAGATGAAAGTAGAAATGGTGAATCTGTTCACTCGTATAGCGTTTTTCTACTGAGTTATCAGCCGCCAAAGCACTTTACATTGTAGGTCATATTCTTGCATTCACACCACGGTCGCCACGCAAGAAGCTCACTTCATCCATTGGGAGCAATTTGTCGTCTTTCTGAGAAACTCTTCAACATATTGGGAGATTGAACCTGCAATGTTTCGATTGAGGTTATCTCCACACCAGCCAAAATGATCTTTATTCTCCCCCAGCGTTGTTAAAAAAAAACAAAAAAACAATTCAGTCCACACTATGAGCATCTCGGGGAGAAGTCACACTGCCTGGTCGCGGATGTAATCATAGATGAAACTTCAATAAAAACAAACGTTTTCCTCGCGGCTGCCGTGTTCCGGCTGATAACACGTTTCACGCTCTTCAGTTTGGAAGGTGAATTTACCACAGCTTTTTTGTTTCCCCCCCTACTCAGCATTAATTAGCCTGGTGCATTATATCGGGATGTATATAGCAATCGACCTGGAATATTGGGTGTGTTAATGTGTAAAAGCTGACAGTCACAGATTCTGGTTTTTCAAGGACTTGAAGGGTCGATCTATGCAGTAAACAGTTCCTGGATCCCTGTTTGAGATCATATCCCACCGTCCTGCTCTTCATAGAAATTTATAAGAAGGTGAAAAGTTGAACAAAAAACCCAACCAAAGTTAACACAGCTCATTCGCATGAAAAATCACGCCACTATAAGAATGCATGCACACATTTTACTACCTCCAGTCTGCTGCATTCTGCCTGTTTGTGAATATAAAACCTTGTTTTAACGCCATGAAACAACCTTCATGAGTTGATGCATCAAGCTGAATTATGACTTTTATTCAGACTTGAGACACGTTGCAATTTGATTTATGTTATTTCAGTGAAACATCTCCATTAGTCCATTCAGAACCGCTTCTAAAAAGAAGCAGGTGAGTTCTCAACGAAGATAAAGACTCTCATTATCGTTCAGGAAAAAAAAAACATGCACTGCAGCAAATGCAATCCATGAATGAACGATTGGCGAGTAGTTCGTCATTGGGAACGAAGTTTTAGTTGCTGAATCGATCTCCAAATGACTGATAATCCCACAGTAAGGTGTTATAAGCTGCCTCGGCAATCGTCAGACCTGGACGACGGTGTCGAGAAAGGAGGAGAAAGTGGTTCTTCCTTGATCGTACTGATAATCCAGCCCGGAGAGTTTAATCGAATCAGGCATTTCAATTGCTGGAGCAATATGAGAGAACCTGATCCATTCCCGATGGCCAGGTTCAGTTAAGATCTCTGAGCTCCACCAGTGGAGGAGGGGTTTCTTTCACCTCCACCCTGCAGCCACCCAACAGGCAACACGGCAGATTGCTCTTATACGAATAATCTGTCCTATATAAAACAAAAAAAAACCTTTAAACTGAACTAAAGAGAGACTAAAGACGGGTTCTAGCAGCCTTTTCTTCCAGGTACTCACGAGGGGCATGCAAATGACATAAACTCATTTGATAAAAGCAAACAGACAAGGGCTACATTTTCTGAGAGAAATCGAGGTGTTAGAACATTTTAAAACAGTCAAAAGCTTATTGAACATATCAGTGGTGCAGTGGTTGTTGAAATATTATTGAAATATAGTGCCTGGAAATTCAAATGTAGTTTTAGGATTGTGGGTGTATTATGTTCTGGGGAAAAGGAGAAAGAAAGTTGATATTTTCAGGAGGACGAAGTGGATGAAGAGTCAAGATTTACTTCAAATAAAACATGGCTTATTAATAATAAATAATAGATTTAATGTGGAGGTGCCTCGCAGTTCACCCAAGACCACTTTACAGAGAATAATAGCATAAAAACATCAAGAATAAAACACTTCAGTTCAGAGTGAAGATTAACGTTAATTTGTGTTTTCAGATGAAGATCTAAGTTAAGTAGTAGCGAACTGGATGTGTCTGCGTTTGGATTCACTGTAAAATGACGGAAATGAAAGATAATTGCATCCGTTTTTCCCCTCCAGCGCTTCCTTCGAACATTTTAAGAATTGGAGTTATTATACGACTGAGCTCTGCCTCATTTCAGCTTTTCTCTGTTTGTAAGTTTTATTTCCTCCAAACTGAATCAACACCTTCGGCAGGCGACCACAGATCCACAATGCCTGAGAGTGGCAGAGAGGAATCATTTTCTCAATGACTTCTATCTCAAGTTTGGCTCCACATTAAGGAGTTGGAACGATTCTCTCTGCTGGTTTTGTGTCTGTGCGTCTCAACGAAACCGAAATCCGCTGTCTTGCTCGACCGGGGCCCCGGCGTTGTGTTTTGACTGGCGCCGCCTCCTCGGGGCCTCATTAGGCGGACGACGACTGCTGCAACTGTGTTTGTGTCTTCCAGGGAGCCGCTGCCTCCGAGAGCTGATGAATAAAACAGTGACGGGCGCACTTAAAAGTGCCGTCGCTGCTGAAAATGTTCTTTAGCGTTGGCTCACGTGCAAGAGAAACACTTCACGTTACGTATCGGTCTTTACTCCGCTGCATTCACTAACCCCAACCCGGACTCCTTTCAAATCAGGACGAGGAGGATAAGCTGCCTCAACAAATACCCAAATGCAAACAGGTTGTTTTTTTTTTTCCTTTAGGAAGAATGTGCAAAATGAATAATGTAAAATTAGCTCTTGCGCAATAAAGTTTAACCCCCCAACTGATCATTTCTTGGATGTATGAGCATGAAATTCAATTTAAAACTGACGATCACGGTATTGGATGGCACAGACGTACATTTTCTGGTTTTACTTCACGAATGTGGCAGCGTTGAACCTCTGAGGCAGCGTGCATTCATAACAATCTGCACATTTATTTTTGGAAGTGTCGAAGGAGTCGAGGGCGCGACCTGGAGTGATTTACAGTTTGGGAATATGTTGTATTGGAAAATATTAGTAATTATGCCAATTAATCGGGTAACAAGTATTAAATAACTTTTATTACGCCATGGTTTTTATTGAGTGGAAATTATTAGATATAAACAATGAACACGAGACAATCCAGACACTTCGCTCTCAAACAAATCACAATAATGTTCATCCAGGAACCATCGATTATCTCGTGGACCATGAACATTCATGGCGATTTAATCTGAATAATTCTTTTAGTAGATTGATTTGACATTCAGAGAAATATATCTTTACGTCAATTTGATGAAGGGCTTTTCAGAGCTTAAACAGTATTTCACTACCCAATATTTTTCAGCTGTTTGGATCCGCAAGCTATTATTTGTGGTAGTTTAAGATTGTCAACTTGAAATCTGGTAGTTTTCTTATATTTAGAGTCTGCAAATGTATTTACACTGTGTTTTGTATACATAATAGAGCTTATTGTCTCATTTAAATTAAACTCTCTTACATTTACAGTAAGTTCATTATTCTTATTCTTATCATTATATAAACTAAATGTATTATGTGATATTGTTTATTCTCTGTGGAGCATCACATTACATAGCATTGGAGAAAAAGTGATATCTCAGGAAGATTCATCACCTTAAACGTGAGAACATTAAAATAAAAATCTCAAACTGATGAGAAAATGAGTCCGTATCCATAAAATCTCTTCGGTCCCTCTTGCTATATTTGTACGATTCTTCTGGCGCTGCCACGTGAGATAAGGTGAGACTGTCCCCAATGGAAACGTCGCCTCTAGACCACAAATGAATCTGAATCTCACTTAACGTGAAGCTCCTACTGGCTGCTGAGGCTCAGTAAAGCAACGACATGACACCAGTCGGCCTTTAGTTGACCGGGACAAATGAAGTGAAACTCAAACAACACAAACATGGAGCGTTGGAGACGCGATCGCCGTGCAAACGCTGTTTGCCTGCTTGTTGAATCAGCAATGGAGGCAGTTTTTAGAATCAAGCACGAGGAGTGTCACGAACAGTGACATGTTCATGATTCACACCGGCTGCAAGACACAGCGTTAACAAATGCAGTACAAACAGTAGAGTTAGTGTTTGCTCCTCAAGGCTGCGGCATGACGTTCACCTGCGTGATTGCATGTTTAAATTTCCTCCTAATTGCAGTGATTTTCAGAGCTGAAGGAATGGAGATTTACACGTCTTAAAGCCGTCTCGCACGCTTGCCTGTTCCCCGTCGTATCACTGAGCCGCACAGTTCTGACAGCCAGAGGTGAATCTCTGCTCGTGTCAGCTCCTTGGCTATTTATACCACATCACACGGAGCTAAAACAGTCCCCGGCATCGTTTCCTGTACGTGAGTCATTAAGGGTCTGCCAGAACAGCGTTGCTGCGTCGAGATGCTGCTCCAAGACTAATGCTGCTCGTAGTCAATCAAGTGTGATTTGTACGGCCGCGTTCAGGCAGGTTATCGTAGTTCAAAGTCACTGACAAGCTGAATGGCCGGCAGAGCGGGGAGCAGAAGGGCCGGTAATACCGGCAGGGCTGAATCTGAAAGGACGCGTGTTTAAACGTCCCAAGAAGACAGAAGAGATGTGTAGGGGGAAAAAAATGTAATTAAAGAAAGGTATAAAGACAATAAAAACAAACGTTCTTCTGAATGTGAGTGACACTGAATGGCACCTTGGAGTCGGAGGACAGGGAGAGGAAGCGCAGCGATTAAAAGCTCTTTACTCGTCTTATGCCAATCCCATGGCACAATTCCCGGCGTGAACGGAGCCACATGGGCAGCACGATGTCACCGGGAGGGAACGAGGGTTTATCTGACAGCAGAGGCTCGGCTAATCGCCGCGAGGTGCTTTATTTGGCTTGATATTGTTCAAAACCTCAGTGGCAATTAACGCATTTGGTCTTTTTGTGTTTGATGCCCATTTTAGAGAAGATGAGTTTTTTTGCTGACAGGACAGGACTTGGTGGGAAGTTTAGGACCGGACTGGTTTATTATTCGTTGGGCTTGCACGCTCGGGGGAAACGTTGCCATGAATGCGAAACAACTCGAGCAGGAGCGGCAAGTAAACTACAAAAAACATCTCAATAGCAAGCCGTTCTATTGAATTCAGTTACAGAACCACATTTCAAGGCACTGAAAGTTAAGACGCGATCAAGTTACAAAAAGAGAGAGAGCAAAAAGAAACTCAACTTAAACTGTCTCCACGGTGTGAAACGCATTTCTCTACCTTCGCTGTGAAACCAGCGTGGCTCAAGGTTCTGCTTGTACTTTTTAAATCATCTCAGTCAGGGGGGAGGGTTGGTTCTGCTGGGAGGCTGCTGGTTCTAATTTGAACGTGAGCCACTGGAAACACCTCGAGTTAATGCGAGTTTGCTCTTCCAATATAATGCCACATATGATGACATGTGATTCAGCTACCAATACCCACGTGTGTGTGTGTGTGTGTGTGTGTGTGTGTGTGTGTGTGTGTGTGTGTGTGTGTGTGTGTGTGTGTGTGTGTGTGTGTGTGTGTGTGTGTGTGTGTGTGTGTGTGTGTGTGTGTGTGTGTGTGTGTGTGTGTGTGTGTTAACCAGCCTGCAAGAGACGTCAGTCAGAGAGAAAGAGGAATAGGTTTTTTTTAATTAAATAAAAACATTTCATTGCTAATTTGTCCACGGGGTATCGCACCGTTTCTGTGGAAGTAGAGATGATAAGAGATCTGCCGCAGTACTGTGCGACTGTCAACGAAATGGTTTTAACATCAAGCCAATACCATGATGTTTGTACAACAACAGGCTGTGTGGTATCCTAAAAAACAGTCACCATGAACCAGGGAAGTGGCAATAGACCATATATTCTAATGGTGTTCGTCTTTGATGGACTGGTGACTTGAACATGTTTCGCTCTTCCCTTTGCTTCACGTGACCCTCGGCTGAATTATTGTAGTAACAAACGGCACAATCTCCACCAGCTGAGGTCATTACACCCTCTCCGGTCTGACTCCTACACCACGCATGTTTCATTCATTTTGTTTCATCAGTACAGCTCCTGCAAACAGACCCTTGGATGCTTTGTTGCAGTATTAAAATGGGCGGGAAAAGCATTACGAAGCAGTATTAAACCAAATGGACTCACCCTGAATCGTAGTGGGAATGTCAAGGAGACATGCTTATAAACCAATCCTCCATTCTATTTTTAGCCCATGATCCAAAAAGATTAGATTAATTCATGATGCCTGTGTGAGTCGGTGGTATGATTGTGTGAAACCCCTTAAACGTGTACAATGAATGAACTGATATGAGTTCAAATATTGAATGTGCTCAAATTCAAATGTGTTTCATTATGGTGGTAGTACAGTATACGACTGGACGAAGTGTGTGTGTGGCATGCATGTGTGTTTTCCAGAAGGTCAGCATGCTTGTTTTTTGCATCTTTTGTGAAAATGCCATGCTCATGTTTTTGACATTAAGAATAAAATAACATAGATGTTTTGTAAATCTGTTAAATCTGTGTCTGTATTGCATATTAAACTTGAGTACTACTCTATAACAGACTGAGGGATATTTCCAATGACTGGATATTCTGGAGAAACACTCAGTCGACAAAGTCCACTGTGGATTTAGTCGACTAAACTAGATTAAGATTATAGAGGTTTCGGACTAAACTGAGACTAAAACTAACTGTGGTGTTACTCAAAAGACTAAGACTAAATCAGAATTTGTTGTCAAAATGAACACTGGTGTGCATGCAGGAAAGGTCATGTTTTAGTTTGATTTAGCATTACTCAGCAGTTTTAACCCGCTCAGCTCTAAAAGCGCAGAGAAAAATCACATGACCTCTGCAGCCTTGTAGTCGACTGTCAGCAGCTGATGGACGATGTGACGATTCCTCAAAACGTCTCGATTGCCCCCTGAACTCCTGAGCTTGCATTAGCAGTGGAGTGTTTCCGTCGATAATGACGGACATACTGGACAGACTGTCTCAGGTCAAACAGAGCCGCACACAAATTCACTATTTAAAGTCCATTAGCCTTAAACTGATTGTTTAAGACATTGAGAAGAAACCAGACAATCACATGTACAAATATGGAGAACATGCAAAGTCCACACAGAAGGAACCCAAACCCAGGGAGCGACAATGTGCCCCCTCTTCAAGACGACATGGGAATTCATCTGATTTTTACGATTCTGATTCCATTTTGGATTCTGCTGAACGATTCGGTTCTGAAGCCTTCAGCATTAACAGTTTTCAAAGTTCTCGCTACTGTGTGACAATGCTTCTGCATGTTGGTCGTATTTCCTCCCTGTGATGAAACATACACTTTATTGAAAGTTGCCTTGCTGTCGTTCTTTCTCCTGAAGTGGAGTTTTTTCAGTGTCAGTGCCGCCTGGGCGCCATGTTTCCTGCTGGCTAAAATAGCCAAAAAAAGACCTCCACTTGCAATGTTTGCCTATATTTATGTTTTAATGTCATATTTGTTCAGCGAGCTGCTCTGGCGAGGTCAGATGAGTGTGTGGGCGAGACCTGGACACCTCCGACGTTGAGACTGGAGGACGGGAGGTTCATCTCGCCGTAATCACTTCACGACAGTGCAGTGGATGTTTTTTTTCCCTCCGGTCTATGATTGTGTCAACACTTTCAAACACTGGAAGAGAAAAACAATGTGGCTCCCGGGGGTGTAGGTGTGGGGGGAGGGGGGGGTCCTCAAGTACTTCAGACAGGTGCCCTTGTCGTGCCCTTGTTAGTAATAGTCTGCCCCGTATGTCTGTACACTCATTTATCAGCGAAACGTAATGTGTGCGTGTTGTTCTGACCGGCCTCTTGTCAGTCAGCAGACAAAGTGGTGGGCATGCAGTGGAGTGGTACCCAGATTACAACCAGAGCCACTCCTGGGTAATTACTCAGCCTCCCCGTGTCCACCGCCTGTAGGCAGGCTCCTGACAGCAACACTCCTCCCCCACCATCCACACACTCACCCAGAGTAATATAGCACACACACATTCAGCACAAAGCCCAGCCTCCTGTGCATCTGTGTGTGTGTGTGTGTGTTAAGTCAATGGGTGTCTCTATAGCTGTGTGTGAGGCTGAGAAACAAACGCACAAGAGTGAAATGGCAAGCGGGTTGGTGCACGGAGAATCACGCTTTGGCGAGGGTGTTGAGGATCCTTAACCGCGCGTTATAAATTCTTTGTACTTGTCAAGTGAGAGGACGGCGAAACGAGAGCACGCGAGCGTTAATGGGGATTACAGAGACGATTAGAGACGACAGACAGCCGAAAGGCAAACAAAGAAGCCGGTAGTGGAGCACCTGTGTTTGCCAGCGTTTGCGTTCCCGCCCCCACCTGCGGCGGCCCGCCGGGCCGAACCCGACAGCTGGATTCAGCGGGAATCTCCGAGAATAACGGCTGCAGCCTGGCGCTGGGTGAAGCCCGGGGAAATCTGGAAACATTATCGCCGCCTCCCTCACGCCTTGACAGAACTTCTTTTAGATCCGAGTTTTCGGGACGATCTGACGGCGTCGCTTCAAAACAACCTTGTTTTAATTACTCCTGAACATCCAGATGGTAAAATGGAAACATTCGCAGGAGGAAAATAAGCCCCCCCCCCTTCTCTGAAGCTGCACATGGTGCCACATTCATGAGAGTCCCGTCAACACAATCCGACATTTTACAAACAAGGGCTCGTGTACCGTCACAGTGAAATGAGATAATCAATAGCCTACCAGTGAGTCAGCCCAACGTGCAGGAAAACAAAAAAGAAATTGATTGTGGAATACGCTTTCAGCAACTGAGTCTACCTTGTAAGGCTCTGATTGAAGTAGCGGTTGGTATTTAGTGGTGAACACCAGAGTTCCACTGAAGTGGGGGAAATGAAAGGCTCCTTACGTACAACCTGAAGAGGGATTGTCAAGGAATAAAAACATTGGTAATTGTCAAGAGTTCCTGCAGCTACTCAGGAGTAATTCCAGTTTATTGCCGCCTGGAGTGCTTCCCATTGAGCTAACAATTCAGTGGACAAATCAGGGAGGAGGTTTATTATTGCTGTTATTGAACAAGAGAGAAATTAGTTACTTTGATTAGAATCTCAAAAAAAATGGAGGGTTTTGTCAAATTGCTCTCCACTAGGATGCTCATGAGTGCCGCCTATTTATCTTGTGATGACTGAAGCCACATTAGAACCTTTTTTTTCCTGAAGTGAACGAAGTCTATAAGTCAAACTATTCAATTCAAGAAGAAGAACGCTATGTTTATCGCACTTAAACCCAATGTACAGCATAATTTATTCTCTGCATTCAGCGCGTCCCGAGGGAGCCGTGGGGACCTGCTGTGCAGGTCTTTATTTCCCGTCGCAATGTTTGTGCCCTCGAGTGACGGTTGTGTGGAAAACAGGGATCGTGTCAATTAAATGCGCCGAGTGAATTCTCATTTAAGCTCAACGAAAGACAGAAATAAGCACAAAACCTTCCATACACACCCTGTGTTCCGTCCTTGTCCTGGAAGCTTACAAATATGGCCCAGTGGTGCAGTACCACCTCTGGCCAGCAGCTCTTTCTAAACACTAATGTAGTTGCCTCTTCCTTCCATCCCTGTCGTAGTTGACTTCCTATTTCTGTTGAAACAGCAACTCTCAGTCTAACTCAATCCAATACATTGGACACATGGAAGTGTGAAGACAGTGATGTTTACAGCATAAATGACGTGTTCAGTGTGTATCCCGACGAGAGACTGAGGAAAAGTCAACCGTCACTTTCAAGTAACAAGAGTTTTTGAAACCAAATTAGGATTTTGACTGAATTCTCGCCAACTTTTTGCAGCAGGAAGCACAATATCAGATTTTCTTGAGCAGCTTAGAGAGTGAAGGGCCTAATCCTTCAGATCTGACGGGTATTAACTATAAAAGATGTCAAAGGAGACTGGATAAGCTGATAGCAACGAGACTCACTTAGCTTATAACCATCATTTGGATGGTTTATCCTGAACAATCTAGCAAAGCGGTTGACTGAGTAGGCCAGATGTCAAGACCTTCCACACAGATTAATGACATCCCCTTTTTATTCACTGTGAATGTCTTGAGCGTTACACCATTGAAGAAAAGAGACAGTTGCTTCTATGAAGCAAAAACAATAGTATATCCTGATTACTGGTGTCAGATCTCCCCACATTACATTGTTAAGGTGCGAGTAAAGAAAAATCCAGTATCTGTTCTCTTGGTTGGTGTTTGCTCTCATGAACACAACTGAATAAAACTGGAACCTTTCAAGACTGAATAGATAAAAAGTAATAATAGCAAAAACATGCTGATGACAATAAGCTAGTTCTATGAAGGTATTACACTGACCTTTATCAGTTTATTTCATTGTTTTTTTTTCTCCATATTTCAGCTTAAATCAGCACATCTAATCGTGGATAGAAATCGATCACAGGGATGTTTACATTGAAAATATGAGGACTACGTCAGGTTAGGACATTTCATTCAGTCGCCCTCCACTTCACCTGCACCCCATTAAATGCACGGGTGTAAATGGCTGAATTAAGCCCTTGACACTTGATCTGTTGAAGCTGCTATATTTCAACCCCCGTCACAGCTTCCTTTCTACTTTTCTTACCCTCTGGAGACCCCTCTCAGCTCCGAGGTCAAAGGTCGCCTTGAGAGAGGAGGGTGGGTTGATGTGGAAGTGTGTGACAGTGGGGGTGGGGGGGGGAGTGGGGTGGAGGGGGCGTAGGGAGGATGCAGGAGGAACAAAGCGTGGGCCATGTGACTGGAGGTGAAGCCTCTTCACTCTTTTGTGTGCCACATGGACGCGAGCATCTGCGGCAAAAGGTCTGGGGAGAGACGGACGGCGAGCCAGGACAATGGAGAGACACTGTGCTGTGTTTCCAGTGTGTGTGTGTGTGTGTGTGTGTGTGTGTGTGTGTGTGTGTGTGTGTGTGTGTGTGTGTGTGTGTGTGTGTGTGTGTGTGTTAAAAAGCCCTAAATAGGCTTCATTCAGCAGCTCTTTTTGAAGCTGACTGGGCCTGGACAGGGGAGCAGCCCCACTTATTACCATCAGTCACTGCTCCAGTTTGTTCTCCTCTGCCGTGGTCTTTGTTGTTCAGGGGTGGTTTCGGGAGACGCTCATCCCCGTGGTGTGCGCCGGCAGCGCCGGGGACCAGTTGGTACCACATTTTAGCATTTTGCACCAACAACTGCTCTCAACGAAGCCCGAGCAAATCACTGCAAATAAACAGCTTTTAATATTGTCCGACGTCAGAATGTCCATCCAGAAAAACCTCTGCAATGCAGCAAGATGTGTTTGTTTCTTACAACATTTCACAGTGTTAGGTCTATAGATCCACCCGGTGAACGTGCGGCGGCTAGGATGGTTTAGGGTTACTGCACATTCACCAAACCTGACGCCGGAATCAGAAAAGACAGCTCATCACAGCAACAAACACTTGCAGTCAGATGATCAGACAAGTTGCTAAAACTGTTCAAGAAATGTGTTTTTGTTCACTCACAGTCTGAAAAGGCTGCCAGGCTGGAAGCACAGAGCGGCTCTGTGAATTGTGATATTTGCCACAGTTTGACAGTTTGGCTCATAATTTCACAGCTTGTCTTTCTTTTTTTGTGTGTTATTTTTCTGTCTGATATTTCTCCACTTGTCCCCTTCGGCAATCTCACTTAGTATGTGTTGTTCCAGTATTACAGCCTGTTTTTAACTGGCAATCTTTCTCTAAATGGAAGAAGCAGACTGGTTGCAGAGAGGTTGCACCAAAATGGGCCGGATTGGAAGCAGGTTCTTTTGCCCACGGGAATGACGAGGTTGAGATTAGCTTGCACGCTATGGCTTATTGAAAACAACGCTTCCTTCTGACAAGTGATGAAATGAAACGCAAGTTTGTTATTGAAGCCTGTGATATATCATGGAGAACAGCAAAATAAACCCAAAAAACAGAAAGAGATCATTTAGAGTTCTGTCTTTCAGGAGCGGATCTATCAGGGTGGCATAGAGCCTTGCCACCCCTGTTAGTAAACCAGTTGGCAGCAATGAATTAAAAGTCACGTACAACTATTTGGAAGAATTTGGAAGAGTGAGTGACAAGAAGTAAGGGAACCAGGAGTCACGACGAAAGGAGACAAAACGGAGAAACTATCTATGTAGCATCTTGTAGTGTGTACATACTGTTTGTCATGAAACGATGATGAAATCCAGCATATGAAAAATTAAGCAAGGTTATTTAAAGAATGTTTGAAAGGAACTTCTGGATTAGTTTCTTGAAGGTGAGAACAGTCAGGACCTTCTGCAAACAGTGTTAGGACTCTGACATTCGCTTTGCCAATCGCCCTCAAAGCTGCTGTAAGAGGAAACTTGACAATAGTGTGAAGAGGAGGCAAAGAGCCAAGGAAAACCTGAACTTGAAGGTCAAGGTGCACCACTGCCTGATTGGATTATCTGTCCCTTTTTCTTTTTTGGGCAACGCCGATGGAAGAGGACGCTGTCCGACTCCACGGTTGAAGGAAAACCAAAATGCCAGACTGGATTTTGGTTTAAAAAAAGAAAAAAAAATCATATTGACAAGCAACATGGCTTTACAAGAGACGGGGCGGGGGTGGGTTCTTTTTGTGGGTTTTGTTTTGACAGTGCAGGCTGCTTTTATACTAAGTGACCTGGATCTGTGAAGGGCACACTGCAATTCTAGATCTTTCTGCCATTTCATTTCATTTCCTAGTTAAATGTAGCAGCATTAAATGAACAAGCACCGAGCTCTTTCTTGTAGTATGAGTAATAAAATGCCCTAGAGTGATAATGATGGATGGATGGATGGATGGATGGATGGATGGATGGATGGATGGATGGATTTTGATTGTGGACCTCCAATTCCTGACTGTGCAACCATGAGTTTCCATGTTCTTCCAATGTTCCTCGAAGACATGAGAGGATTGTCTAAGTGGACTCACCCAATGTCAGCTGCTCCAGCCAGCAATGACCCTGAATTAGTTCAGTGGTTTCGAAGATTAATGCATGAATAGAAACGCTCAAAAGCCTTGTGTGTAGAAAAGATCTGGCTCTAACTCGCCTAACCTAACCCTTAACCGCTTTAATCACTTGATTGCAAAATATGGAAAGACTAAACATGTATTTGTTCACTATTAAAGCAAGGTATAACCAAAATCGTTCTTTTCAAAGGGGAGCATTACGACTGGGTGACGTTGAGTCAGTGGTCTTTCATTGAGTCGCTGGTACAAACGATAGCAAAATGTTCCTGGTATTCACCGCTAAAGTCGCATATGAGGCATATTTATTCGTCATTCGCTTCCCGATTCCAACTCACAGGAAGGGGAAAAAAAAAACAAAAAAACCCCATCTCCACTCGGAGGAGTAAATCAAACTAATCCCCAACCTTCTGTCTGGAGCTTCAGAGCTCCAAACACTGAGACAATACAAGCAAATAGTCTGCCAGGGGACATCCAGCCATGCCAGATTACACATTGTCACAAAATTCCACACATATGCAGGTAGTGGAGGGGGGGGGGGGGGGGGGGGGGGGGGGGGGGGGTACTTCAGTCTGGTTACACATCCGTCTCACTAATGTTCCACAGGGGATGATTAAATGGAATAATACTAATATTTCAATAGTGCATTTAGTGAACCCCCCCCCCCACCTCCTCGCCCCCGCAGCACTTCCGCAGATATTGCGGGGAACATCAGTCTCTTCCCGCCGCCCGTCTGCGCCAGAGGTGTCGATGCAGCTAATTTGTTGCCGTGAAAAGGAATTACTCTCCGCTAAATAATTCCTGTTTTGAGATCTGGGCAGACGGCCCTCCCGCTCGGCGGCGCCGAGCACGTGGTGACGGATCACGGCGCTCGGATCTCGCTGAAATGTCACATCAAAGCCAGGCGCACAACAACAACAACAACAACAACAACAACAGCAGCAACAACAGCAACAAAATGGTTACACTGCGATTTTGGTCAACAACTGCCGCCACCATCCTGTCAGCGAGCCAAACCGGCACCGGGGAGCCAAGTGCCGACACACTTAGGCCAAGAGGAGCCTCACATAGACACGCATACACATGTCGACGCTGTATCTAGGTTAACTTTGTCTGGCCAATCTGCTCCGGTTTTTCTACCCTTAATCTCCTCCCCTGCTTTAACACGGTGGGAGGTACAGCACATAATACCATAGGATTTCCATTCCTTTGCGCAGGGTGTGAACAATGAGGCTGGTAAACAACAACAAATGTGAGGGGAGGGAAGTAACCCGTCAATAAAGGGAAACATTGCGGAATCTATAGAGAATGTGACCTATTTCTGTATTTTCCCTCCTTTCTGTTCATTGGGGGTTTTTGGGTTTTTTTGTTTTTCCTGCCAAAACGCAGACATTTTTTCATTAAAAAAAAAAAGAAAATAGCACTTATTTAACCACTCCTGGACAATTAAAAACAAAAGAATCATTAGTCACCATCATACGGTGCCAAACCAGGCATCAGACAATTGTTTTGTCAAATTAAGTCAAAGAGACTTCCTTATCTCCTTACGTGTTACAGTGATGGGTATTCATTTTAAATTTGGTTACACGACAACTTATTTCTCCCACCGACACCGATAACTTCCTGCTTCTCACAAATATTAGACTTTTAGTTGTTTATAGATACACCTTGAGCGAAGAAAGGCCAAGATGTAAGTGTGATGTGTTGAAACTGGTCGACGTTTTTTACCGCCTCTCGGCTGAACATTTATTGCAAACTGCAATAGCGTTGTCTTTTTATGAAACCGTGAAAAATGCCCAAATGTTTATGTATAAATATGACATAATGCACACTGCAATAGGAGGAATCAGCGTCACTTGGCAAAGAAATTCACTGAAAACGAGCTAAATCAAGGCACTGTCGGTTGTTTATGATCTAGTTGTCAGCAAAGTATTTAATTATTACACTTATTTGTGTGCCGTCAGTTTTTCTCATATCGGGCAAATAATATATGACCCGATAGTTATTGCGAATACTTAATATTAAACATCAATTAAATGTAATATAATGGATCGTTTTCAGTTTTTGCGTGGAGGAAAGTACCATCTATTTTTCACGAGGAGGCAAAGCACCATTCAGAGTGTGTTAATGGCCGGGGAAGTTCCCCGGACAATAACGCCGTCCAACATTTTTCACAGGGGCGAAGATGTGACGCGCTCACTGGAAAAAAAACACAATGCTGCACTGCACGCTGACATTTCACATGTGGGGCACTCGGCTCAGAAAACAGAGGCTTGTTAACCGAGCCAAGAGCGGCGGTGGAGATTCCCACGTGGTTATCGCCGCAGCTCCAACCCCTTTTTTTAGCATCGTCTGCGCCCTCTCTCTCTCCATTAAATGCGATGTATTGATGGAAAATGACCACTCCGGTGACCTCTGGGCCCAGGGTGTTGACATCTGGAGTGGCGACATCACAGATGGTGGAAATCATCGTCACCCTTTTAACAGACAATAGGCAGCACTAAAGTCATTAAAGTGATAAAGTGATAAAGGAAAAAAAGGGCTATATTAGCGTCCGCCCACGCGGCTACCACACACAGTAAGACACAGATATCTTGTAACATGAGCAGCCAAATGCTGAGGATTCCATACTGGTGGTGTACAAAGTGAACCCTGTGTCTTTGTGAGGCTTCAGTTTGAGTTGGACTGAGAGGATAATAGCATGTAGTGCAAACTAATGATAGTTGCAGCATAGATTAGATTTAAGACTCCACCCTGGGCCACGCATCGATCAGACACAGGTTGAGCTGTATTGCCCGGACGATGCCCATTGATCAGCCGTTGCTGGTTGTGGTGATGCTGATAGTGATGTGGGGGGGGGGGGGGGGGGGCTGCAGTTATCCCAGTAAGACCAGTGCATTGATCCAGGGGGGGCTGGAAGAGCAGCTTTAGACAGCAGAGAAAAAGAACATTGATCTCCAGTTGCAACCAAAGGGCACTTCTGTCCCGATAGGGGTCGAAAGGAGATACACCCCCCCCCCCCCCCCCCCCTCCCCTCCCTCTTCTACTCCTTGGCCCCATCACTCCCCCACCCCTCCTCTCTGCCCAATGGACCATGCATCAGTATTGTGTCCTTCTGACCATGTGCTTGCTCTCCAATAGCGTACAATCCTTTCAAGCAGTGGGAGGCACCACCCCAACAGGAAAAAAGCAGCAGCAAAAGCAGCAGGAGGGGGCTGGTTTTTTTTTAGGGGGGCGGTCTGGTATTTTCCTGCTACAGTATTCCACAAGACTCCAGATAAACTCATCATACCCCCCCCTTCCGAAGATGCTATTCCTCAACCACTCGCATCAGCACCACAGAAAATACTGTTTACCGTGCCTCCCCCGGCTCACTGCTTTTCCTCACTCACAAAAGCTCCACATGCACCAGCTCTCATCCATTGCACACATGTCAAACAGTGATAAATGAGTCCAATAGCGGCGCGGGGCGGCCGAGGAGTCCCGGCTGCCTCCGCTCAGAGCAGGGGGCCGGGGAGACCCTCACTTCAGGGACTGCAGTAAATGTAAAAGCAGACTCTACTGTAGCAAGATGGCTCCAGCGCATCCACCTCTGCCACATGCAGTGGGAGGGAGGGAGGGAGGGGGGGGGTTAAAAAAAAAAAAAAGAAGAAGCTGGGGAAAGAAACTTTTCTTTCGGCTTTAAATGAAGGACTGTGTGGAGGAAGAAATTAGTGGCACGGAGATACGAGATAGTAAAGCCACGCAAGTTCGCCGGCTTCCCTGGAACCCTGCTATGTACACAAACATTTACTCATCCGGTTAATATTTAATGGAGAGCGTGAGGGGAGCACGCGGATGGGACACCCGTCCATTCAGCAACTCAGCATCTCCAGGAATCAGGAGGAGGTGATGGAGTGAGAGAGGGAGTGAGAAGAAGAAGAAGAGGTCGTACCTGTTTGCCATATGTAGAGAGGTTTCGACTCCCCTGCCGTCTGTGCATCCAGTCCCCAGAAGGAGAAAAAGAGCAGCGCTAACCTCCACAGAGAGCCTTTCAAGACCCCCGGCGTCCCCGCGGCTCTGCCGGCCAGCCCCATGGCCACCACCGCGCAGGCAAACTGTACCGTACTACCCCCCCCCCCACCCCCCCAATGCAGGGCAAAGGGAGGAAAAACACACACTGGCTGGACTCAAGTGTGTGTGTGTGTGTGTGTGTGTGGGGCTTTCTTTGCTCTCTTGCTTTGTCCAAGCCGGCGTGTCCAGGAATAAGTAATCCTTCCCAGGGGCTGAAGACACACTCCTCTTCCTCCCTTGTTTTCTCCCCGGGCTCCTCTAATGAGACAGAATGAGCTTGGGTAGTAATAAAACAAGGAACAATAGATCCGTTCGCCCAGCCTGCTTCTGCTGCTGCTGCTGCTGCTGCTGCTGATGTACACCGGGTTGATGCAGCGCCTCCCTCCTTCCCTCTCTCTCTCTCTCTCTTTCACATGCACACACGCCCACCCTCTCCATCCTCCCTCCCTCCCTCCCTCTCACTCGTCTCTTATGCCGTTTTCAAAGGACTCAGTGAAGCTGCTCTGCACCCTGATCGAAGCAGACAGCTGGATCAAGCAGGTGGAGATATGTTTGTTTGTTTGTTTGTTGGTTGGTGGGGGGGAAATAAACAAGACGCCGGCTTAAAAGAGCCAAAACACCACTCAAAAAATGCTAATCCACAGCCAGATGCAGACGACGCAGAGGCAGTTTCTTGCATCTCAAAAGAGCATTTTCATGTTGAATTAGTGTTTTTATTTTCCCCCATTCAAGTCAGGAACCAGTGCTTACAGAGACCTTATGTTGCCACTTTCAAGGTTTGTTTCTTATTCAAAGGCTCCAGCAGAGTTTTAGTTTATTATTATTCCAAGTTAATGAACTCTACTTTACTATCAACTGGCTCTTTACGCAGCATTCCTAATTCAGTCTTGGAATATACATAATTTCGCCGTCAGTTTGGAATCTACTTTTCCAGGAATGGGTCAAGTGGTTAAACCTGTCAATTCAGTTTCTCCAAAGCCTTTTGTCAAGGCTCGTCTCCTCAATCTGACCTACTTCTAAGACCATCTACTCCACAGCTTTGAACTCTAAATTTGCATACTCATTTACAAATCCACCTAACTAGAAAAAAAAATTATAAATCACCGTCCAGACACACCCAGAGATCGGTTCATAATCGTTGGGTTGGTTAGCTTTCAGCAAGTGGGGGGGGGGGATTGGTCAGGATTAGAGCGAGGCGTCAGGTCAAGCCAATCGGAGGGAGCGGAGGGTGAGTTGTAGCGTCTTCAGAGGAGGATTAAGAGGTTCGTGCTGATCTTCCAGCACATGGCCAGTTTCCCAAAACCCTCACTTTCAGCAGCGTTTCAGGAGTTCTTTGGGATTTCAAACTCTTGTCTTTGTGGGAAAATGAATGGTGAGTTTAACATCAGGTTGGTTTAACACAACAGCCCACCTGACTTCTGATTTACTATTTCCTTTCGTTTTATCTACAGCAGGACCCGACTGTTGCTGTGACGTGACTGTCTTTACTCAGATTTTGTGAAATTGGTGATGCTTATGCACAAAGAAGGATGATCGGGTCGGCCAATCACATGCTCAGAACAACATTGGCCCACATCAGGAGTCTTTAATAGGCTGGCATCCAACATGACCCGCTTCAAATAAAACCCCTCTTTTTCCAACAACACTGAGGGCTCGTAATTTGACCCCAGCCTCAACATCTTCACCAACAAAGAAATCCACAATGAGCTGACATCAGGGTGGACAAATATGGTCGATGCTGAGGATTCATTGAGGTAATGGTAAAAATGTCAAGGAGCATTCAGGATTGGGTTCAGAATTTTGGGATTATTTACAGAAAATGCTTTTTTTTTTTTATAAAGAACTGAGCCAGCCTATATTATTACCTACATTAAGTGCTTTGAAATTGGCACATCAATGAGAATCCTGACACGGATCAAATCTGAGACAAAAAAAATAATCTGTGCTCCGAACACCAGGTATTTAACGGCCTCACCAACCACCGTCACCAACAACGCCGCAGCTCCTGTTTCTTTCAACAGTCGCAATGGTTGTTGTTGTTGTTGTTGTTGCCAACATGACTTCTGCTACCCTGTTGCCATAGAAACTGTTGAGTGTTGACTCAGACCTGCAGAAGTGCAGGTATAAGGTATCGTCCATGCCAACAAAAAAGACTTGTTTCAGAACAGTGAGGGACACAGTGTTTTAGGGGGCGGGGCCTAACGGGCCTCACGGGCAACATTGTCCAACCTTGTGACTTGGTGTTATCTAAGGTCTACTGAGGGTTTCTAATAAAACCACATGGGAGTTGATTGTGTTACACCAAAATCTTGATTTTTGGAAAATATCAAATAAATAAAATCCGATAAAGGTACAGATAGAAAGTACAGATGTCAAACGGGTCAATTAAAAAACACATTTCTTGGAGTAATAACTGATGTCCACGGATTTGTTTAATATGGGAAACGTCACACAAAACATCAAAACAAACAATCCAGAAGCTTCTCAGTTCGGTCAAAGCTAAAGACACGTTAGATCAGAAATCACTCACTTAAATACATGTGCAAGTTCATTACAATGACTTGTCACTCTGCAAGCAAAGAGCAATAAGGATTGTTCACGGTGTTGGCTTTCGTGAACTCCCCTATCCACTATTCTTACAATCCAAAAACTTTATACTTCATTAACCTTGTGGAGTTGAAAATCATTCAAACACCGTATAAAGCAAAGAACAGCTTATTAGCAGGTGACATTCAGAAGTAATTCTGTGAAAAAGAGAGACGCTGTGGTCGAAGGAGAGTTACAAAGTGAGCGATATCTTGAAAAGTTTCTGCATTTACCATCTGTGGAGCAAAACTCCAGAACAAATTGTGTGTGGAGGGAAAACAAATATCAAACATAATTCCGTTTAGAATCACATATAAACAATTAGTTTTATGCAAGGTGCAGTATGTAACAATGACGATGATGGTTTGTGTGTTCATGGATAATGATGCAGTGATGAATATACTGCTGTTGGAAATTATTGATGTTCATTCTCAGAATGTAATGATAACACTGTTGACGGTTGATGTTAAATTCCCAAAAATTTATTGTTTTAAAGCGCTGAGCTATTGAAAAAGGATGCAGAGGGGAAGGATATATTTCTTATCGATCATGTAAGAAACAGATCAGCACCTATACACATATAAAGATCAACGTCATCATAACTTTTTCCTCCTCGTACAGGGAACCGCAGCTTATCGAGCACGTTTCACGGCTGACGCGGGTTCAAATCACTAATTAAGATTCAGCAGCAACACAAACAAAGGTCAGGTCTTTTACACGTCGACATATCATCTCCTCACAACGGATGACAACGGATTGTGTTCCTGTTGTGTGAGCAGTTTGTGGGAAACGGCGTGAAAATGGAGTTTGTGTGTGTATTCAGCTCCCGCGTAACAGCAAGGCAGAGAAACAGGACTAACGAGTGAGTGAGTCACCGTCCTCTTCAGACACACTCTTTTTATTCATGAGAGACGACCACCACACTCAATGAAAGCACATCGTAAATCTGACGTGCTGAAAGTGGGTCCGCAAATCAGATGGACCCTTGGCAGCTCTACGGATGTCAGATACTCGCCAATCTGATTATCTCCCATAACGCATTGGGAAATTCATCATCGGAGGCGGAGTGCTGCAGGTTTTATTTGATCAGAGCTGCCGGTTCTCTGCCGACGCGCTCGCGTGGCTTTTGGTTAAAGTGGCGCCGTCAGTCACTGGGGGCAACAGGGAACTTTAGAGAAAGAGTAGTACTGACGGAGAGCTTATCAGTGCTGGAAGGGGCTTGAATGTGACCTGATTAGTGGGAATCTGCTCACTGGGATTAGCTTTCCTCGCTGTATTTAAGACGACAGGTACTGGGAATGAGAAAGAGCAGTGGGACGACTTCCAGCGAACGAGCTTCACTCTGAGCGAGTCGTTCAAGGACGGAGACGTTCGGTCTCGACCAGTATCACCGCACCAAATCAATATTCTATATCTGTGATCTGTTCATGATTGTACAGGAAACTAATGAACCATTAATGGAGAACTACCTCAAGGTGTTGGCCTATATAACACACCACTAATACACAACATAGCGATAAACCATCAACCAACTTTTTAACACAAAGGAAGAAAAACTTCTTCAAGATATATAACGTACACTGTCTTTCTCCATGATATAAAGGCTAAGCATAAACAATATGAGTCTTCGGCACTTAAGTCTGAAGTGGGGAATAGAAATCGTGTGAAACTGGTTCAGGCTGATGCGAGGCTCGCCAGTGGAATCAACCCGAAGAGCGTCTGTCATAACAGGGCGAAACTGAGTTACTTAGGTCTCATGAGGACCGAGTCCTGAAAAGAAGGGCATGAAGTGTGACCTTTAAATTACTCAGCTCTCCTCCCTGGCTAAAGACCAGAAACCAAACCTGAAACTGCAGCATCTCAAATGTCAGCAGCCAACAGCGAATAAAATGTACCAGCAAGTGATCATTGAAGCACAGTGGTCACAGTGGAACACATCAGGTTCATTTCGGGCCTTTCTCTTTGGACTTTATTTCCTTTTAGAATGTGTATGATGCATATCAGACTGCATTGCTCTGTTGTTGTTGTTGTTATTGTTATGCTTGTTTAAATAAATCTTCCATAGGATCTTTTTTCAGGACACACCCTGAACAGATTGCCAGTCCTTCATATCGTAATCACACACAGTAAAACATGCAACAGCACCATTTAAAACGTTTTATTCCTCATATTAACATTATTTATGTGCAGATGTAAACGTCAGTTTCCCGACTTCCTTTTATTGCCGCCTTCAACCCTCCCGTCATCGACGGCGAAATAGAAGCTCCACCGTTTGTTAACGATGGCAAAAGTGGCAGATTTCACAGGAGGTTGAGAGACGTGATTTGTTCTGCATCATGAATACGTCAAGTCGCCGTGTCATTAAGCTGCTCCGTCAACAGACACGACCGCACGTTGTGAACGAGCATCCTGAGAGCGCGGGGCACGCTGCTGGATCTGGATCTGTGGGAGTTATGAGTTCATAAGAGCAACTGCAGCGAGTCGGAATAAAGACGTTGCCTTGTGTGCATGAGAGACGTCATGAGAATCCATCAAGGGTGTCTGATAATAGAAACGTGTAGTTGCAAGTTTGAATAATGGCATTTTTTTAATCATAGGGGTTGGGGGGGGGGGATTGTTGTGCTTGACGCTCACACGCAGCGACCAGCCTCCTCGCTGATGGCGTCTCATCAGCAGGTGGGGGGAAAAAAAAAAAAAAAATGCACATTCCGGGTAATGCAAATGCAACACAACACATTAATTCCATTGTTTCAAAGATTCCGCCTGCCAGCTATGTGCATTGTGTGAGTAACGGAACATATCGCAGCAGGCTGCGTGATAAACCCCCTCCGGGCTGCACATACAAGAGTTATTACTGTCTCCATTAGTGGAGCATCATCATAACTCAGAGCTGCCGCCATCGCGCGAGGCTGTCGGATGACAGCAGAGTGCTTCGCTTCGTACTTTGCCGACTTAATCGTTGCCCTCACTCTGTCCATTAGCCGGGCGATTCAGGTTCGGAGGCGCAAATAAAACCTTAAAGGGGGACCTACTGTGCATTTCCATAGTCTCTGTCATGTACACGATGTCGCGGTGTCAGAATATCATATTAAACATGGTCCAAGTGACAGATAATGAAGTTAATGCATGTTTAACTGACCCTTCGAGGAAGACTTGGCCTGAACTGATTTGGGAAACTGAGGGGTCGTCGTTTGTATGTTGGTGAAGGTGCTTGTGTCCGCCACCATTTGGCTTCGCTCTAATGTTTTAACAAAACCAGCATGAAACAAAGACTCCTGAGCCTTTCCCCTAACGGGAGGGTTGTTTTGTTGCTGCTATTTGAAACCACTGTGACACATTGCTCTTTATTATCATGTGTTTTATTTCACAGAAATGGACCCTAAACTTGTACAGTTTCCACAAATTAATCGAAAACACATATGTCTCAACGTGAGCATGACTTTTGAGTAATGTGCGTCTGCTCATAGTCTACCTCTCTTACCTGTCGCTTCCTGTTTTATTGTGTTTCCCACCTGTTTGTCCACTTTACCGTTTGGTTGGTTGGTTAATTGCATTCCACCTGTGTCACTCCCTCCCTTTGTATCTAAACTCCCTCAGGTGTCAGATCATCGTGTTTCTGCTTTTGGGATCCACCATCTAAAATTTATCGTTGTTAAAGAAACATTGAGGTTAACCAAATAGCGGCTAAAAAAAGTTGATTATGATCAAATGGAGGATTCCTGGAAACTTATAAAATGGGGTGTCGAAGAAGGTCCATAAAATGATCCCATTGATTACAGTTTATTTCAGACCTAAGAAGAACTCAGAGGTTGTGGGTTAACAATGGCAAACCTTGTATAACTATAATAAAAGAATGTCTAAATGGCTAAAAATCACAATCTGCTGTCACATTCAGATGTTGTCACGACTTTAGATCATTTAAAAATGCCTGCCAAGAAGATTCAAGTGTTAGAATCACAGATAATCGATGGGAGAAAAGCTCTCCTCAATGTTCCCTCTTCTTCTGTGTGCATGTTTCTGTCTGTAAATTCCTCCTGCAGTAGATGTAAACAGCAAACGGCTCCAACTTATTGAAATAAAATCTTCCAAACTTTGTCACAAAATTGGTTAAAAACTCTTCAGCCAGAGCCAATTCTTGCTTTATTTGGAGTGAAGCCGGTCGCCATGGAAATATCAGACGCTCAGGGCAGTATGCAGCGATTTGTAACGCTGGCGGTGCAACGGTTAATTTTGTTGAATTTGAAACCAATGGCACCACTCAACTCTAATACAAGATATTTTACCACACTTGCGACTGGAAAAAGTTAAGTGTACATTAAGGGGGAAATTGTACGTTTCTATTTGATTTGGCAGCCTTTCATAGACTTTTTTTTAGTACAATTGTAACTACTGAGAATGTAGAAAATTGCGAATGATATCCTCTGTTCTATTTTCTTTTTCGTTGACTGAAACAGAAACCTGATTATTATCTTTCAATAAAAATGTAAAGAGATTTTGAAAACAGAATAATAACGTCTTCTGCTCTTGAATGGTTCTTGCTGTCCTGTCCCTTCTCTCACTGCAAAGCCACAACGTTCCCAACTCAAAATCACGTATGTTTTTACCGCAGAGAAATCCACGCCTGAGGACCCAAAGATCACAATCAAATATTAGCTTTTCGCTCCGTCCCCAGCGGACCGGATCCTCTTGGTTCTCTGAATCCTTTAATGTCCTGATGTGCTATACATGATGAAATCCCAAGGTGCTTCACAATTTCTATGCTGAGAAAGATTCTCCAACTGTTGCATTGTTTGCCTGCATATATTCAACTTGTCCTCGTCTTTTATTTCTGACAGACTCTCTCTGTCTCTCTCTCGCTCTCTCTGGATTGGTCCTTGATGATGACAAACCCTCCCTGAACCCTTCATGCAATTACGGCTCATAGTTTTTGTGAAAAACTGATACAAATACAAACAATAAATTATCATTGTATCTATGTATGGTTCGGTGTGAGGCTGCCTCGAGGACCCTGCTAAGAGATAAAAAGGATGAAAGAATAAAATGAATAGGCAGCACAATGGCCAAAGAAACCAGGCAGGAGTGTTGGTTTTTTTTTCTTCTGTTTTGTAGTCTTTCCATCATATTTGCTTTTTAGCCTTTCAAGTGTGGGTGGGTGTATAAAAGGGGAGAGGAGTGTATGATGTAGTGGTGGTTGGCGCTTGGGGCCAAACCAAGCACGTCCAATTTGAATATGCAAATAGTAGCATGACGAAGAAACACGACGAGATAGAGGGAGCGCAGGGAGGAGCACGGGCCGTTTCATAATTAAATGTTTAGCATTGTTGCCTTGTACGACCGGGAATCAATTATCTCATTTGGGAGTTCCAGAATACATTGACGACGTCATTTCTTTGAAACCGGGGATCAGACATAAGGTAAGTGGTTAAATGTGAGACGTGAGCTATCCAATGGTTCATTTATTTGTGGCCAATAAGGAAAATAAGCCATCATTGTGCGTGACGAGCGTCATGTAAAGGATCACAGATTTGTTTGTCTGCAGAGAAGGGCCGTGCTTTAACAATAGAGAAATCCCTGTTGGGATTAAAGGGAGCACGTCTATCTCAGTTCTTCTGAAGTCAAGCGGCGCCTCAAAGCGACGTGGCGGGACCCCGATTGGGTCCGCGAGCTCGTTTTGTGATTGAAAATGCGTCGGAGGGAACGTTGCTTTGGAAAGCCTGAGCTCCGGGGTGCTCATTTCGACCCCTTTTCCCAATCAGAGACAAAGACACTCAACGGTAATCCAAGCAGCTCATATCAGTCAAAACAAATCATGCCTGAAATGAGTTCAGCCAGGCGGAAGACGTCCGGCCTTTAGCCTCATCCCCACACTCTCCTTTGTCTTCTGCTTCATTGACTCAAAGCTGGTTACCAGATTGGGGTAACAAAGCAGGGGGGGGGGTTTGCTTTTAGCCCCCCAAAAAAGTCCCGCTCTAGGCTATCCTCTGCTACTCCCACCCCCCCAAAAATGGGGATTTAAATGTGTTAGCGACATTAAAGCAACCACTGAGGGAATCACGCAAACAAATACAAAAGCCCCATTTGTATTAGGAGACGGGCCCATCAGCCAACCTGCTTTTAACTCCCCCACCTCCAGAAGAGGATTTCCCCTTGGACTCACCCATTTGGGGATTTTAAAGGGTAAGGTTCACTATAATTTCTCATGCAATTAATCTAAGCAGAACACAGATTTGGGATCATTTAACCCGCTGTTGTTTGGGTCACGTAGTCACTTTGTCGTCCTTTAACGGGTCGCAGCTTCAACTGCTCCTGTGCTTCATGGCTGAATGTGACTGTTGTGTTTGCACGCAGCATGTATACCCACATACTGTATATTCACCGTTGGACTGCAAGCTGCTGCAAATCCACTTACATGTTCCCTAAAAGCTGGGATTGACGATACAACTTGAGGTACAGTAGCGATGCTTCACTGGGACTTCACCTGGTTTGCTTTCTTGTCGACTCTTCTCTTCAACAGGCTTGAACTCCTCACAGATCCTCCATGTTTTGACCTTCAGGGAGCATCGCAGCTGACTAAGCTCTGCAGAGAAGGTGAAGTGCCTGTCGTCTCCTGACATGCGTCCCGGCCGGCTCACGACAGGACTGACCCCTCGCTGTCATCCACGGCGCACGGGGGCCCCGGCGACAATGACAGGTTGTCCTATGGCAGATGGAGAACGGTTCATCGGCACCTTCAAACGCAAGGAGAAAGTGTCCTTCGTCTGCAGCGGGCTGCCGGAGCGGAAATACAGAATCTGCCGTTCGCTCTCACGCCGATTGTATTTCCCATGTCCTCGCGGTGTCCTCGGAGCTCCCGCTGGGCCTGTTGGTGTACCTCTAGGAACCGTTCATGGATCACTACATTTGTAGACTGCACGCCAGACTGAGTTGCCTCCGTTTGTGATGCTGACCAAAGAACTATTTTTAGAAAACAGACATCCTGGTGGTCAGGCGGCAGTCCAGTGACTTCAGGCATTATTAGTTTTCAATCATTTTATTGTTGGTTAGAACTAAAACTACCCCGCCTCATAGTTACCAGTGCCACTTCGCCAGCAGATTACAAAGAACGTACCAAATGATGTATTTTTTTAACATGTATGCAAAAACAAAACATGAAACATATTTTGTGAAATGCAATAATGGAGGTTGACTGCACGGATAAGTTTTGAGAGGTTTTGACTTTAAAACAAGTCTTTATTTAATTGCAACCTGTTAAGATGACATATTGTAAATATAAGTCTGTCTATAATTCATATTTTACTGTCAGCTCTGATAATTTGTGTTTTAAGAGGTTAAATAATGGTTTTCAACTTAATTTATCAACATATTTTACTATAGAGATATAGAATAAAGCAGTCATTCTCAGGCCCAGCCTCTCTGCTCAGTCTCTCACACATCACTCCCAACATAACACTAAGAAAGCTGAATGCGGTAGAAATATAACTTCATAAAAAAAAAAAAGAATGGCACTCATGCAATTATAACCTCCAAGGAAATGTGAAGAAAAGATGTACAAACCTTCATTGCCTCTCACTAACATCCAGAGTAGCGATGACTTCAAACAAAAACAGAAGTTTAAGCTTGTAATTCATGCCATGTCTCATTTTCTTCTCAGCCTTTCTTGTGTGGACGCAGGATCGTAGACTATGGAGAAGGAAATCTCCAGCATCACAGCACCATTGGTCCCAGTACAAGTCTCGTTTCATGGCGTTTACACCAAATTCTGCAGAAATGGAGAATCACGACCTTCAACCAGCAGCACCTGGTGATACATTTTATTTTCTTTATTATTCCATTTAACTACCAGCACATTACAACAAAATTGCCTTGTTTAGATTGAGAGGGACCTCGAGTGATGAACGTTATTGTACTTATAAACAGTTGGTGACTAAGATGACTTTCATTAAAATACTAGTAAACAAATATAGGCCGATTCTTAATTAGTACCTCAAAAATGAATGTTTTTTGGGGCCGAGTTACTATAAATGACAGTCTGAGTTTAGGAAAAACAAATGGTATAGCAGGTATATTTTTTTAAACGCCACATCAATCCATCTTTCAAAGCATTTTAGAATGCTTTGAAAGAATTGAAATAGCATTTCAGTCATTAATACATATCTCTAAACATTAGCAAATGTGAACACATTTCTGTTTATATGCATTTAAAAATAACTAGAATGAGAAAGTGTCACAGTTCACTCTCAGGTGCAGACAGAAACACAGCAACCAGGGATACTCTCGGAGCACTTTATTAAACGACGTGGCAATGAACACAAACCAGAAACACAACCAAGCTGAACTCAAAGAGCCGGAATTACAGAATGACGGCCTTTACCCAGAAACAAACTAACCCCACCGCAAAAGAACTCCAGAATAAACAACACAGAAACACTACGTAGACGAAGGAACCACCCCAAACCAACTATAAGGACCCAGCGGGAGACTGAGGGAGCACACAGCCCGATATGAAGCGACACGAGATGAATGTCGTGGTCGACACTGGAGACCACGGGAGGTGGCGTGTGCTGCAGCCTGAAGGACGGTTGTCGGGGAGTCCTGTGCTGAAGCCGTAGGAACGGGCCAACGAGCAGAGTCTCATGCAGGAGCTCGGTGCAGCAGGGTGGGTCCAGAACTGCAGCAGAGGAGAGACAGACTTACCGCAGGACAAAACAGACCGAGGCGAGGCAGAGCAGAGTACAACTAACTGTAGGTAGTTTTACAGTCCGACACTGAGTCTTCATCTGATGCCAGCTTTATATAGAGAGAGGAGCATTGTAGAGAGAAGCCACACCCTGCCGCAGGTGAGAGCACTCAGGTAATCAGCACTGCACTCCTCCACCTCACACAGCATGCAGCACACGCCCACCCAGGAAAAAGGAAAGGAGGGAGGGGGGAAGGGGAAAAAAATGCTGCCACCAGGCAGAGCCAGAGGTGGAAGTCATGACAGAAAGTTGAGCCTGAAGTGCAACTTTTCAGCCAAATGAGTTCTTGCAAACTGGTAAATTAGAAGAGATGTGACAGAGTTAATAATCAGAGACTCGCCGCTTGTCGTCTGCATCTCAACATCTGGTCGAAACAAACGAGAACAAATCAGAACTGGCTTGAAGCCAGTCACCGAGCAGGTCTGGAGATTGACGATTGGTTGTTATCGCCATAAGCATCATGTTGCAAAATGTTAGAAAAACATGAACTCCTTAATGAACTCCACAGTTCTGCACATGCCAGAGCCTGAGTCAGCAGGTCGTGTGCTTGTAGATCAACAATAACAATGGCGGATAACAGAATTACACTTGTAATCGCTGCCAACATCGCTTCTCCAACAAGGTTCACATGTAGAACCGTTCTTAGTTCTTAGATACAGCACAGTGAGTGGACCAGCACGACCATGAAAGACCGTTTTAAAGATGCTATTTCTCTACATGCTTGTGCTGCAGGAAAAAAATAGAGCACCAACGAGTGGCTTGACATGATTCCAAACAAAGCAATCGTCTTCAAACATTGCTGCCTCACCGTGAAAGTGAAATGAAAATGAAAGTGAGTCGGCCGCAGTAAATAGAGTCAAGCAAAGCCATTTTCTTGGGTCAGGGCTGGACGGTGATCCCATTGAAAGGGATACCAAGCTCTCATCTTTGAGCTCATTGTTCATATTGGTTTTCTGTCTGTTGTTTTAATAACCGAAGGTGCAGTTTCCCTGCGTACTGCTCCACGAGCTCCTCGTTACGGTGAGAGGTGTTGTCGGGAAATGAACGCTGGCAGTTGTGTTAAAAACACTAGTGGAAAGTCTGTCTTGACAGTCACTGGAAGCCAAATTGGTTCAGAACGAGGGATAATGTTTGTCTAAAAAGAAAAAACAAGAAAGAAAAACAACTTCTGATAATACTTTTTTTTTTTTTTTTATTTAAGCGCCCGCTGTCAGTGTTTACTTGAAAGCACACAGGGCGCACACTGTGTACACTCATTTATTTAGCCAATCTCATCTTGCACACGCTGGGGCTGATTGATTGATTGATTTGTAATCGGCTGTGAAGCAGCAGCGTGGGTGAGGAGGCCTTTCATCGCGGCCCGCCGCGTGTTGCCGGTCCACCGGGGCGCTAACTCAATTCTTCCAAGCAAATTAAAAGCCATTAGAAGGACGGGGTGCAGCTCAACGCGGAGCGCCGGTATCTGGTCGGGTGTTCCCACAGGAATCTAAAGAGACGGCGGCTCAAGAGACACAACATGCAGAATTAGATTGTTTGAAGATTTATTTCCCCTCAAAGCTCCACAAACATGGGGATGGCTATAAATCAATTGATGAAAAAAAACAACAACTAATGAAGTTTATTGCAAGGAGCTGATCTTAAAAAGAAGTTGTTTCTTTGGTTGTATACATTTACTTCAGTCAAATATTGGTACACATACAGATATTTATGCCCAGTGGTCACACACAGTACGCAATGATACATGCACCTGGACATAGACAGGTGTAAGAGTGTTAAAAAACAAACAAACAACAACAGGTGAAACTGTCCTTCCAGGTGGAGCTACCAACTCTCCCACTGCACGTGGATCAACAGCAACTTCTTTTATTGTGAAAAATACAAGAACGCCTGCCATCCCAGCTGAGTGAGGGTGGAGAGAAGAGAGGTGGGGGGCAATGTGGGTCAATCTCTCTGAGGGGGGGGGGGGGCAAATCCTCCTACTCTAGTAAAGCCTGAGTTGTAATGGATCGTTAGTTTGATGTAATCATTACCTGTGTTATTTTAGCCGTTACTCCAATGCAAAGCCGCAGGCCAGTGTCCTAAATGTGATTTTTAATGACATTTTAGCATAAACCTATAACAGTAAAATATCTAATGGGATTAACTGGGCATGCTGTGGATTAAATATTCGTGCAGAATATTTAGTTTTGCACAAACGTAAATAACATCTTAGAGCGCTCCATATGGGCCGGCTTTTGTGATCTGTGGTTTTGAGGGTTTGTGTTCGTGTTTTTTAACCGGGAGAAACGTGGAAATCAAACCGTCGCCCCCCCCCCCCCCCCCCCCCCCCCCCCCCCCGAATGCATTGCCTGCCTGTCTTGTGGCGTAGAAAAGCGCCGGGCTTTGAGCCGAGCCGGGGATTTTAATGTACTTCGCCGCGGTGCGGTAATGAGAGCGAGTCGGGCGGCGACGGAACTTTAGAAGAAATGGCAGCGCTAATTACACTTGATGTGATATTAGCTGTAACGAGGTTGTGGGAGACCACGTGGGCTTGTTGTTTTGGTTTTTTTTCACATCTCTCCCCCCACGCTTCTTCTTCTTCTTCTGCGCCCCATCCCCCAACACCCCCCCCCCAAAAAAAAGAAACCCAACCCCTTCTGCACTCCCCGCGACCCCCCAGGATCTTGTGGAAGGGGTGGAGGGGGTGGAGGGGGCGGAGGGGGCGGAAGGGGTGGGGGTGGGGTTGGGGGGGGCTCTACCAATGAGCGCTCTATGGCGGCATTCCTTCCCAGAGACAAGAAGCTCCAGGCCTGGCGCAATCCTTCCCCCTGCCTGTCACGCTGCTCAACACCAATCACATGCTCGCCGCCGAATGATTCCGCATCACGGAGTTACCGAATTGGCAAAGTGCACAATATGTGGGTTTTCATGGTTCCCACCCCACCCCACCCCACCGCACCCACCCCCCCACCCCGCCCCCGGGCACGCCGAGCTCCCTGCCTTGGTGAAGCCAATCCACACAGAAGGAAAACAACACGTTCACCCATGTTGAGCTCTCGTTCTGCAGTCTGGAAATGTTCCCACATCCACTCAAAGTCAAACCAAGGGCTGCAAACACTGCTGTTCTCACTGGGCGCATTTAAAACAAAAAACAAAAAAAAACAAACAAGGGTTTGGCTGGACGACCTCTCTCCATCCCGGATTAAATAAAAGCCAGCTCGGCGTTGTGACGATATCGGTGTGTGGCCTTAGGTCAGCTTGGGGAGTTCATTTCATTATCTATATATTTAATGATGTTTGCACAACTCTGCAGATGAGCGGGGAGAAAAATTTGTTGGTTTATGGTGTTAATTCATTTTTTCTTTGAAATGGCCAGTACGGGGAAACACAGCTGGGTTTTTTTTTTTTTTTTTCTGATCCACTGCTTCCTGAGCAATATTGTAAGGTTTTTAAATAAATGGGTCAGCTGAATGTGTGTGTATTTTAGATGGGTTTTCATTACCCATTGGACTACAGTGAGATGGGGGATAAAAAAGAAACAGGTCACGAAGAGGTAGAAGTTGTTTATTTCAGGAACCCGCGGGGGGGGGGGGGGGTTTGTTTGTTGTGTTAGAAGCCAAGTCAATATGGGCAGAGCTTTTGTTTCCACTCTCTGTCCATGATGATAAGAGGACGTCTAACCTGAAAATGCACTGTACTTTAAATACATTCTGCGAAAAGCAAACGGCTCAGGACCCCTGGTGAGAATGCGCCCGCTCCCAGCGTCGATAAAAGGAAAAAAAAAAAGGTCAAACCTGGGCAACGCTTTCAGGTTTGGCAACCCTCCGTCATCCTTTAATAACCACACGTGATCCCAAATGTGAGAAAATACTCTAATTTCACTAAATATATGGTTCAGTTTGAATCCCAGAAAGTTCAGTAGAAAAGTATACCAACAAAAAGAAATATGGTAAATGAGAAAATGACCAGCAAAAGGATTATAATTAAAACAAAAACTCCTAATTTCTAATGTCTGAACCATGTTTTCATGCTCAAATGTGAAATAGATTTTATTCCCTTCATGAACGCTTTGTGCTGAAGTCTATTTCTCCAGATTATTAGTCTTTGTGGGTCATCTTCCATAATGTGAAATGTTAAGTATTGCTGGCAGTGAATTTTGTTTGTTTGTTTGTTTGTTTTTTTCATTCTCAGATTCCCTGTGTAATATTTTCTGCCTCAAAAGTTAATATAACGGCGTTCTCGTGTTTACTGTTGTGATTTTAAGCATTGTTTTTTTTTTGCCAGGTTTAAAGTGATACCTTTGTATAGATATGTTTTATTTGACATAGTATTATGATTGATTTCAACTTTATATCAATTGATATCAACTCCTCCAGAGAAAATACGATCCTGTGCGGCTTCACTCACTTCAATCAAGTCTCTGCAGTAAGAACACATGACTTTTATTTTAGTTGACAAACTGCTAAACTATTAAAACAAGATCAGCAGAGTTTGTTTCTGGGGTTACAGTTCTATCAGCGTCACTTTATTCACTTGAAATTCCTTCTGTGAGAAACTTCTGGCAACTCTGTTCTAAGACATACTTGTATTCCAACTCTGTCCATCCGTGATCAAAATAGACAGAAAAGTGCAATAAAAAAAAAAAGAAGGATATTCCTAATCCGTGCAGGAGGAGCGTTTTGGGCACATTACAGGATATAGTTCTCTTCCATTTGAGCGCAGCTCCTTCTTCTCGGGGATTGCAGGCGTGTAATGAGGTGAAATTGGTGTCACGCCGAAAGACGAAAGGCATTTCCTCAGCGTGCGACTCCCGTCAGGCGTGCAGCTTTGGCGAGGAATTACCACTCGATCTCAGCCAGGATGAGGGGAGATGGCGAGTGCGCTCAGGCCGGAGGTCGGGAACACGGCGGGGTTAATGGGAGCCGCTTGTTTTTGGCGTGTTGTTGAACACAGGTAATTGATACCCACGATCCGCCTCGCCGCCGGGTTGGACATTTCACACTCTGAACGAGTGGCGGGCTCACTGCCTATTGCCAAGGCGTGGCGGCGGGTTCTGGAGGACGACAAGAGGGAAGGGAGGGAAGCTCTTAAAGAGGCAAAGAACTGATGTATGGTTTCTCTTTCAGCTTTCACAAAGTTGTCCAGATGTGCAGCGTCCTGAGTGTGTTTGTGACAAAATATGCATTATTCAGGGTCTGTACTGGAGGGCGATACTCCGAGAATGTGGGTCAGCCATGTTTTTCTTCTGTGGCAGACCACTCCCCATTTCTTCCCGCCATCCAGAGGCTGAGTGCAGGCGTCCTGGCAGCAACACCTAGCAACACCCAGCAACACTAGTAACACCAGCAACACCCAGCGACACCAGCAACACCCAGCAACAACAGAAACTCCAGCAACACCCAGCATCAACAGCAACTCCAGCAACACCCAGCAACAAGAGCAACACCAGCAACACCCAGTAACTCCAGCAGCTCCAGCAACACCCAGCAGCTCCAGCAACTCCAGCAACACCAGCAACACCCAGCAATACCAGCAACACCCAGCAACACTAGTAACAACAGCAAATGATCTTATGGTCAACGTTGCCCTTTGGCTTTCATGGCTGAATCGTTTATTGCTCTGCAGTCGGATGTGGTTACCTTCATTAAAGGGTTAACACACACACACACACACACACACACACACACACACACACACACACACACACACACACACACACACACACACACACACACACACACACACACACACACACACACACAGACTAAGTCTTTACCATGTGGTAAAATATAGTCACACATGCTTTAAATAAACGTATTTAAAGTCGTAGTGTTTAATTATGGGGAGACATTGTTTCAGAACTGAACTACAGAGGATCCATACTTAAATATCTGACAGCCAGGACAGTCTTCCTCTGATGGAGGTTAAAATGTGGTCACCCTGTTGAAGGTCCAGTCGCAGGTTCGTCAGTTATCCTGCTACAAGGATAACCTGCAGACTAACAGCCACACTAACCGGGTTTTTGAGAATGGATAAACAAACCATTTGAAATTGAATCCACTTTCCTGCCGCCTGAGCTGAAACAATCCAGCCACATATGAATTACTTAGAGAAAACGAATTGAAAATTCAAACTTGAATCAGAAGTTTGCTCCGACCTAAACGGGGCTGTTCGCACCTGAATCCAGATGAACTCTAACGACTCTTATGATCCCTCCAAGGGAGAATTGTTGGCAGCCGACCAGTCTTTCTTATTAAAACACTGAGCTCACAAGACTTCCTCATGAGCAGCAGTGGAGACCAAAGAAGGAGAAAGCGGCTTTCTGTCACCATCACAGCAGCCGGGACTGCAGTCATACGTGGTCCCATTACTTCCTCTTGTCAGGAGGCTGCAAACACAAGGTTTGACTGAAACCAGTGGAAACAACACAAACCTGAAAGGAGAAGCTGTTTGGAGGCGATTAAATGAAGCACTGCCAAACTATTTACTGGAGTCGAAAGCAAAAAACAACAAAAAAAAACCACCAGATGTCACAAATGCATTCTTTCTTCTAACTGATGACAGAATGTACAGACCAGGTTAAATATCAGTAAACGGGATGATACACAGGCAATTGTTGGTATATTTTTCATATTGGGGGTTTGGCTGTGATCACTGACATTGGGAATGGATGCGCTGTGAGACTGAATGCAAAACGTCAAATGTATTCTTTATATATGTTCTGTGTGTAAATAAATAAATCTTTCTCTGCTCCCTTTCAAAACACCCCATTTCCCCGTCTGGTTCATGGAGAGCAGGATCATGAAACACTAAATCCTCTGCTGCCACCTGGTGGTAGACTCCTGTTACTTCTTTTTGGTTTTAACAAGAAAACAGGTTTTCCACTGAGGAAGACGATCACAGCTGGAAGGCAGAGGGCAACATGACAAGTTGGGTTTTGGAGGAAGCCAGAGATGCAGTCTGTATGGTAGACTGACCACTATGTTATAATTAAATGCATTTCTACACTGAAATCACATCTTTGTGGTTTTTCTTTATGCAGCAGTGAACAAAGTGTCTCTTCTCCTGAGTTTCAGATCAGTTCATCAACACTGGTTTTATTTCAGGATTCATTTCATGTACGTGATGAGCTGGCTTGTGGTTGTGCAGCAGTTTGGGTCCTGACAGAGTGTTGTCGTTATTCCACTGTGGAAACAATTATCCACATGGAAATAAAAATATTTTTTTTCTTTTCTATGTATCTATATTTTCACTTTTTTTACTATAGGTCTGAATTGACAGAGGACGAGTGACGGCGAGCGCGTCCTGCTGCATTGGTCGGAATTTATGTCTGAAAATGGATCTCAGGAGGATTTCTAATGAGCCTGATGTCTGCAGCTTCTATCAAAATATATTGTGCATTTTACTTTTATTTATGTGTGTTTAAATGGCTGCTCCTTTTGACGCTGACATTGTATATGTTCTATTTTATAGTCAGCATCTTGATAGGCCACACCTGCGAGGTGGGATGGATTATCTGGGCAAAGGAGAAGTGCTCACTGACAGATTTAGACAAATCTGTCAACAATATTTGAGAAAAATAGGCTTTTTGCATACATAGAAAAAGTCTCAGCTCGTGAAAAATGGGAGCAGAAACAAAAGTGTGGCTTTTACATGTTTGCATTTTATTTACATTTTATATACATTTTATTTACAGAAAAAAGGACATTAAGATTGTCTTCATCAGTAGGAAGAAAGTCTGGTGTGTGAAGACGTTGCGTTGTTGGACCGAGGAGGTGAACATCAACCCATGACAGACCACATGACGTTGAGATCCCCTATTATTGCAGACTGGTGGTCAGGAGCCCTCGTTACTTCCTCTGTCAGGGGAGTGTCCTCTGTTAATGGCCAATAGAGGTGAAGATCCTCCATCTCTTCTCCCTGGAGGTGAAGATCGGCCATCTCTTCTCCCTGGAGGTCAAGATCCTCCATCTCTTCTCCCTGGAGGTGAAGATCCTCCATCTCTTCTCCCTGGAGGTGAAGATCCTCCATCTTTTCTCCCTGGAGGTGGCGATCTGCCATCTTTTCTCTCTGGAGGTGAAGATCCTCCATCTCTTCTCCCTGGAGGTCAAGATCCTCCAACACTCCTTCCTTAATGTGAGGAACCTCTGTAAATACCTGCTGGAGGTGAAGATCCTCCACCCTTTCTCCCTGGAGGTGAAAATCCTCTATCTCTTCTCCCTGGAGGTGAAGATCCTCCATCTCTTCTCCCTGGAGGTGAAGATCCTCCATCTCTTCTCCCTGGAGGTCAAGATCCTCCAACACTCCCTCCTTGATGTGAGGAACCTCTGTAACTACCTGCTGGAGGTGAAGATCCTCCACCCTTTCTCCCTGGAGGTGAAAATCCTCCATCTCTTCTCCCTGGAGGTGAAGATCCTCCATCTCTTCTCCCTGGAGGTCAAGAGCCTCCATCTCTTCTCCCTGGAGGTGAAGATCCTCCATCTCTTCTCCCTGGAGGTGAAGATCCTCCGTCTTTTCTCCCTGGAGGTGAGGAACCTCCAACACTCCTTCCTGGATGTGAGAAACCTCTGTAATTACATCTTGGAGGTGAGGAACCTCCACAAATACCTCCTGGATGTGAGGAACCTCGGTATCTAACTCCTGGAGGTGAGGAACCTCCACAAATACCTCCTGGAGGTGAGGAACCTCAG
The DNA here is from genome assembly GCF_963422515.1 of Blennius ocellaris. NCBI lineage: Eukaryota > Metazoa > Chordata > Actinopteri > Blenniiformes > Blenniidae > Blennius > Blennius ocellaris. The sequence goes on from NC_137669.1 coordinate 6,783,847, forward strand.
TAACTACCTCCTGGATGTGGGGAACCTCAGTAACTAACTCCTGGAGATGAGGAACCTCTGTAACTAACTCATGGAGGTGAGGAACCTCCAACACTCCTTCCTGGATGTGAGGAACCTCAGTAACTACCTCCTGGAGGTGAGGAACCTCCAACACTCCTTCCTGGATGTGAGGAACCTCCAACACTCCCTCCTGCGTGTGAGGAACCCCTGTAACTAACTCCTGGAGGTGAGGAACCTCCAACACTCCTTCCTGGATGTGAGGAACCTCAGTAACTACCTCCTGGAGGTGAGGAACCTCCAACACTCCTTCCTGGATGTGAGGAACCTCCAACACTCCCTCCTGGATGTGAGGAACCTCTGTAACTAACTCCTGGAGGTGAGGAACCTCCAACACTCCTTCCTGGATGTGAGGAACCTCAGTAACTACCTCCTGGAGGTGAGGAACCTCTGTAACTAACTCCTGGAGGTGAGGAACCTCCAACACTCCTTCCTGGATGTGAGGAACCTCCAACACTCCCTCCTGGATGTGAGGAACCTCGGTATCTATCTCCTGGATGTGAGGAACCTCCACAAATACCTCCTGGAGGTGTGGAACCTCCAACACTCCTTCCTGGATGTGAGGAACCTCCAACACTCCCTCCTGGATGTGAGGAACCTCCATATTCTGGATGTGAGGAGCCTCTGTTAATGGCCTGTAGAAGTGAGGAGCCTCCATCACTCCCCCCTGGAGGTGAGGAACCTCTGTTAATGGCTCATAGAGGTGAGGAACCTCCACCCTTCCCTCCTGGAGGTGAAGAGCCTCTGTTAATGGCTCATAGAGGTGAGGAACCTCCACCCTTCCCTCCTGGAGGTGAGGAACCTCTGTTAATGGCTCATAGAGGTGAGGAACCTCCACCCTTCCCCCCTGGAGGTGAGGAACCTCTGTTAATGGCTCATAGAGGTGAGGAACCTCCACCCTTCCCCCCTGGAGGTGAGGAACCTCTGTTAATGGCCGATAGAGGTGAGGAACCTCCACCCTTCCCTCCTGGAGGTGAGGAACCTCTGTTAATGGCTCATAGAGGTGAGGAACCTCCACCCTTCCCCCCTGGAGGTGAGGAACCTCTGCTACTGGTCCGTTGATGTGACAACTCGGCATATTTGTCTGATCGTTATCTACAGTCAGAGCTTGCATCTTCCTCTTTTTGTTTTTTCCCTGAAAAGAAAACAAACAAATGTACATGAGTTGATCAAATGTGGTTTCAGCGCTTGTTCAGTCAGTTTCAGTGTTGTCGTGTCAACATGCAGCAATATCCGTAAACTCTGCTTCCTTACATAGTTGATCCTGGCGCTCCATCCCGGGTGTTGCTGAGCGTGGAGGTCAGCTGCTCTTCTGGCCTCCTCTTTATATTTGGCCTTCTCTTGTTCTGAGAGGGATTTCCACTGTGGAGCAGGAACAACACAGTATCAGAGCACACACACACACGCACGCACGCACGCACGCACGCACGCACGCACGCACGCACGCACGCACGCACACACACACACACACACACACACACACACACACACACACACACACACACACACACGCTGATGCTCAACCACAAGTCAAGAGAAGAATCATCAGAACGTCATTGTGACGGCCTGGTGAGTGCGGGCAGAGGGGAAAAGACACTCACTCTCTCTGCCAGGAGCTTATTTACAGATGCACTCCCGCCCTTTTGGAGTTCAGGAGCCACGTTTGACCTCTGGTCTTTGAGAAACAGGATGAAGGCATTCGGTGGCTTTTTGACGCCGTCTGGCTTTGTCTCCTGCACGTCCTCATGCTTTCTCTTTCTAAAAGTGGGAAGAGAAAATCAAACTGTGAGACACGACAGCTTTAACTAAAAGGAACATTTGATCATTAATGACCAGCAGAAGCAAACTTACCTTGAAGGGCGAACCACATTGCCAGTCTTTTTATCCCTACACAGGCAAAAACACAGAGGCATTGAAATAGTGAGAAGATGAAGAACAGGAACGAGAGACCTGTGCTGACATGGATGTGATTTACTCACAGGTATCCAACCAGCTCCAGACCATCGCGTGTGCTTGGTGGGACGCCGGCCGCAGAGACGTTGGTCCACTGGAAACAAACAGAACGTGGAGTGAGGCGACATGTGAGGCTATCAATTACCACTGGTTTATGCATTTCGGTGAGCAAAACTCATTCAAACGTATAAACGTGAAAGGTTAATTAAATGGTTTCTTACGGTTTTTGCAGGAGCAACAGGAAGGTGTGGAGGTCCAGATGTGGGGCCGTTATTCGCAATCCACTGATGATGCAGAGGGAGGAGTGAGTGTCAGTAACCATAATATTCTAAAACAGTCCATCAATATGAAGGTAAAGCTTTATTGTGCTTTGTTTGGATCAGTTTTTGATCTTATCTTAATTACTTATTGGTAAATCGCTGAACATTGAACACTTATCTTGTTTCAATCGACTAATTAAAATATTTAGAGTGTCAATTTGTTCTGTCAGCTAACTAATTAAAATCAAGAGAATCTTTTAATAGTGGATGTTCCTACTTTTGTTAATGTGTACATTTGTTTATCAGCAGAATTCCACGGTACTACTCTGTAAATGACTTGAAATGTGGTGTGGTGACGTCTGTCCCTGTGTCTCACCTGTCCCTGGTTATACGTCACTGCCTGGTTGAACTGAGCTGGCTGCCAGGTGTTTGGATCAGCTGTCGGGAGCCCTGATGGCTGGAACTGCTGAGGACCTGCTTCTCTGGTCACCCAGCTAACATTTTGTCCCGTCTGATGATGGGAGGACTGAGGGTGGATGACTGGCTCAGGATGGGCAATCCACTGATGATGCAGAGGGAGGAGTGAGTGTCAGTGACCATAATATTCTAAAACAGTCCATCAATGTGAAGGTAAGGCTTTATTGTGGTTTGTTTGGATCAGTTTTTGATCTTATCTTAATTATTTATTGGTAAATCGCTGAACATTGAACACCTATCTTGTTTCAATCGACTAATTATCTGCTCTTTAATCTTTTTTCTCCCATTTTAGTGTGTGTTTAACTTTATGTGATCTGATTTACTGAGATATCTTTGGGGGGATTTCAAAATAAAATTGGTGTAAACTGGAACTCTCCCTATGCAATTCCCCAGGTGGCGTTGTCAGACGTTAAATAACTTTAAAAACAACATAACATTGTTCTCGTCACAAAGACAAGGGCAAACATCACTCCAATATCAGAGTGTCATATATAAATAATATTAGATAGTAATAAAGAGATTTGAAAAGACCACTTTAAAAATAAAGTACAGCTATGTTTAGATGCTAAACTAAGAGATGGAGAGTAACTCATATGTGAGAACTGCAAGCATGTTTGTCACAAAACATTTACAGTAAGCGTCAATTTGTTCTGTCAGCTAACTAGTTAAAATCAAGAGAATCTTTTAATAGTGGATGTTCCTACTTTTGTTAATGTGTACATTTGTTTATCAGCAGAATTCCACGGTACTACTCTGTAAATGACTTGAAATGTGGTGTGGTGACGTCTGTCCCTGTGTCTCACCTGTCCCTGGTTATACGTCACTGCCTGGTTGAAGTGAGCTGGCTGCCAGGTGTTTGGATCAGCTGTTGGGAGCCCTGATGGCTGGAACTGCTGAGGACCTGCTTCTCTGGTCACCCACCTAACATTTTGTTCCGTCTGATGATGGGAAGACTGAGGGTGGATGACTGGCTCAGGATGGGCAATCCACTGATGATGCAGAGGGAGGAGTGAGTGTCAGTAACCATAATATTCTAAAACAGTCCATCAATATGAAGGTAAAGCTTAATTGTGGTTTGGTTGGATCAGTTTTTGATCTTATCTTAATTATTTATTGGTAAATCACTGCACATTGAACACTTATCTTGTTTCAATCGACTAATTAAAATATTTACAGTGTCAATTTGTTCTGTCAGCTAACTAATTAAAATCAAGAGAATATTTTAATAGTGGATGTTCCTACTTTTGTTAATGTTAATGTAACATTTGTTTATCAGCAGAATTCCACGGTATTCGTCTGTCAACTACTTGAAATGTGGTGTGGTGACGTCTGTCCCTGTGTCTCACCTGTCCCTGGTTATACGTCACTGCCTGGTTGAACTGAGCTGGCTGCCAGGTGTTTGTATAAGCTGTTGGGAGCCCTGATGGCTGGAACTGCTGAGGACCTGCTTCTCTGGTCACCCAGCCAACATTTTGTCCCGTCTGATGATGGGAGGACTGGGGTTGGATGACTGGCTCAGGATTGGACGGAGCTGGAAGGCATTCTGTGTTCCAGTCATCCATCCAGTCAATTGTAGACTGGTGATTCTCAGATTGCGGCATGTCCAGCAGTTCCATAAATGAACTTTGCAACTGATCATCCATCGTTGCACAGACGATTGAGTTTGGCCCTTGTGTAAGGTGAGAGATGTCACGTTTTTTATAATATCTCTAACTCCCTTCGCTAAAGCTAATCGGAGAAATCCTCGCTCAATATGTTAAGTGGATGAAGTTCTGCAGTTAAAATCACGAAAATATTGCGTTGTGTCGAGCAGCTCTCAAAAACACTAAGTGATGCCCTCAAGGAAAAGACAGCAACTTAAGAATGCTCCCATGATCCCTTGATCCTTTGATCTTGTCGCATTGTGAAGTGACAACACCACAGTTGCCCCGCCCACCGGAAGTTGTCAGACAAAATAGCGCAATATAGTGAAAAAAACAGGAGATGAAAATCTCGATTAATACTTCATGGTAATTCATGTTTCACACAACAAACCAGTTGTTTGACCAAACCAAAGGTTACAGAGATAGAAACTATTGAGCAGTTTTGGAAAGGTATTAAACTTCTCTCCTGCTCTGCTTTCTCTCTCACGGACTGCCTGCCCTGCTTTGGAACGCTCGCTCCCTCTGGTGGCCACAAGGAGTTACTATTTCAATGAATTAATGACGCCCTTATATATTTGATTCTAATTTTAATGAATTACTAATGCTTCGAAATAATGATTTGATGGTGTTGTAGTGAGTCTATATAGCTCACCCACGGAACCGAAGTTGGCTTATCGGTTTCCGGTGGGACAGTCAATGCCGACGGTATCTTCCTGTTTTGGTTAGCATGTTAGCATCCGCCGAAGTTGAGAGTCCGCTCCGTTACTGTTGTGAATTAACGTGTGAACGTCAATAAAACTGCCGCCATGGGCACCGTCTCTTGACGCGCCGCCTCCGACTGCAGTGTATTAATTTAATTGTGCCACGTTCGGTCCTCCATAATAACAAGACATAACTTTGGTTGCTGTATTTCTGATCACTTCCTGTCTCCCCGAGTTCTGCTGGTCAATCTTTGATTCCTGTGGACAGTTTCAGTCCCACATCGACAAATAAAAGTGTTTAATATCACCAACCACATCCTTCATATTGTCAATAACTCATAGTCAAGTTTCTTTAGTGAGAAAAATCTTGGATAACTAGCGTTTGTTGAACCTTTTCTGATGCTGTTTAATGTTCCATAAGCCCTCTGTCTTTTTCTTATTATCTAATATTTAGTTATAATACTCCTTCTTCCATCTTCTCATAATGGTCGTTGCTTCAATATCTTTTAACCACAAATTCGGTCTGGAGTTCTATTTCATAAATTCTATAGTGGGTTTTTGTTTATATTTGTTTCTTGTTTAATGTTTTCATTAAATATTTATATGAATTCATGATACAAATATTTTCCCAAATGGTTCTTTGATATTGGAAAATATCTGCTGTATTGCTTCAAACCTAAATGTTTCCTAAATACTCTGTGCACTCAAAATGCCATTGATTAAATGCACCTGTGTTCGATGTCCATAAAATACGCCAGCCCATACCGTATCCCCACCGCCACCATGGGCCATAATAAAGCACAATACTAACTGCTTATTGATCTCCAGGTATGACAGCATGTACAAGGTGGATAACAGCAGTTTGATGGTATTTGTCTTGTTGGTTGTTTACAGATTGTGCACAAGGCTGGACAAGAGAATGAGAGTGAAATAATAGTAAATACAAAAAAAAAAAAAAACAGCTGCAGCACATGGTTACATAATTCGATGGTGCTACTTCATGGATTACACTGCCTAAACCATTGACACTTCATTAAAATGTGTTGTTTTACCTCTAAAATTAAATAAAAACACATTTTCATTAAACTTGCAATTTGCATTTTGTTTTGTGATATTTTCCACACATTCAAATAACTATTTGAAAGCCAATAATTTATTGTTTATATGAATGGTGTGTGTGTGTGTCTGGAATTTGATAGGTTATTTTCATGTGGGTTTCATTGTTAAGATATTGCAAAATATTCTAAAGGTCAAAATCTAAGTTGTTAAGATATAAGACATGTATTATAAGGCTTTGGCCAGACTAATGTTTGTACTCCGCCTGGCTAAAGTATCAGTAATCGTTAAAAATTAGCGATAAAAATCACAGTAATGGTTGTATTATAGCAATAAAAGTTGCTTCCAGCGTTCACAGTCAACAACAACAATATTTACCAGCAGGAGGCGCACTGACAGCAGCTCTTCTGCTCCGGAAGTGACGTACCTCCTTTTCCGGTGGCTTTTTCGCCTCACACACACGAGTCTCTGAAGATTTCTAACAAACCGGGCCGGACTTTACTCTACCGGAGCGACTGGAGGCAGACACCGGGCAGAAATGGTGCGTGAAGTAGCCGGAGAACATTTGCTATTCTTTATATTTCAACGTTTATTTTTGTGGCGACTCACTTTAGTTAGCTTAGCTCCGCCGCTAGCCGCCCGGTGCTAACATGTAGCTGCTGTTAGCTTTTTGATTCGTCTGTGTCATTATTCTGCTCAAAGTAGCAGCAGTGGAGCCGCTGTCATGTCGATTTCGATTCTTCCGGTGTTTATCTTCTAAATGGCGCCATCAGAGAATACGTGGTCGTAATATTGCTCTTGTTGTGTGTAGAAACCCATCCTGCTGCAGGGCCACGAGAGGTCCATCACTCAGATCAAATACAACAGAGAGGGAGACCTGCTCTTCTCTGTGGCCAAAGACACGGTCACCAACGTGTGGTACTCTGTGAACGGGGAGAGGCTAGGCACCTACAATGGACACACGGGAGCTGTGTGGTGTGTGGACTGTGACTGTATCCTACTCCTGCAGCCCTGCTGATAATGACACATCAGATGATGCGTGTGACTGCTTTTTGCTGCCGGTTGTCTTGTGTTGATCCTTAACTCGTCCTCTCAGGGGACACGAAAAACGTGTTAACAGGCTCTGCGGATAACAGCTGTCGGCTGTGGGACTGTGAGACTGGTAGGTTCGACACTGCATGCGCTCGTCTTCACAACGTGGCATCCTGCGATATGAAATGGCAACGATACTCACGATACTCCTCGCATGCAACAGGTAAACAGCTGGCCCTCCTCAACACCAACTCGGCCGTGAGGACGTGCGGCTTCGACTTCAGCGGCAACATCATCATGTTCTCCACGGACAAGCAGATGGGCTACCAGTGCTTTCTGAACTTCTTCGACCTGCGAGACCCGCAGCAGATCGGTGCGGGAGCGCTGTGCACTCCGGTCCTTCTGTGGAAAGATTCACAGTGGGGTTGAAGCGCGCTGACGAGACAGTTTTTTGTTTGTTTTGTTTTTTTATCCGCAGAGGACAACCAGCCCTACCTGACGGTCCCCTGCAGCGACCACAAGATCACCAGTGCCGTGTGGGGCCCCCTGGGAGAGTTCGTCAACGCCGGCCACGAGAACGGAGAGATCAACCAGTTCAGTGCCAAGGTTAGTCTCCGAGCGGGGAGGGCGTGAACGCCGAGAGACTTGAACCCGCCTTGAGTCTTCAAACGTGTTTGCTCCAACAGTCGGGGGAGATCATAAAGAGCGCCAAGGAGCACAGCAGGCAGATCAACGACATCCAGACGTCGGTGGACCTTACCATGTTCGTCACTGCTTCCAAAGACAACACGGCCAAGGTACCGCTGGTCACATCGCATTCAGCTGTGGTTGGTTCCCTCTGTGCTTCCTGTTTGGGTTTTCATTCTTCTCCTCCCCCTCGTAGTTGTTCGACTCCTCTTCTTTGGATCACATCAAGACTTTCAAGACGGAGAGGCCGGTCAACTCTGCAGCCATCTCCCCCATCATGGATCATGTAAGACGTCGCAACCGGCACTTTGGAAATTTCCTAACCTGAAGTTTAGGTCTCAACCAGGAACTTAATGTTTAGTTGGAAAACATATTTTAGCACAATCCTGACTAAAACAAGCAGATTTCTTGTTAGCACAGTTAACTTAAAAATATCAAATGAATGTTAGCGGTGTGAATTTAATCGTTTGTACAATGCAGGCGTGGACATTTCTGCATCGATGCAGCATCCAAACATAATCGGTTGTAGTGAATATTTCAACACACAAAAAATTCCCACAGCTTAACTTGGGCATTTTCCATTCCTGTGGTTCCATCACCCCGGTTCTTCTCCATTAATTACAGTTTCAGACGTTTTAAAGTGAGTATTTTTAAGCAGGTAGTTCCTGCAGAGCCGAGGGGAATCTGTGGGACGTGTATTTTCTCAACATTTGTAAGGCTCCGTTCACGCCGCAGATCTTAGATTTTTTTTTTTTTTCGTGCTGGGATCCGATTTTTTTTCACGTGATCATTTCAAACTCAACCTGCCGCGTGAACGTTGGTCGGACCGGAGGTTTTCGGGCCCCACAACGCAGAAGATGATGCAAAGTCACGCCGAGCACGCCATTTAGCAGTGTGACGTGGGTCAGCATCAGGGTTGCCAGATGTGACTCACTGTTTCTAGCCCAAATCTCAGCCTGTGTAGAAATCATGTTAAAACTATTAAGAAAGAATACACAAAGTAAAAAGGTAAGAGATTTTGGCTGCCCAGTTGGAGGATTCCGCCATATCTGGTAATACACGTCAGCGTGTAGATTCATGTTCCAGAGGAAAAAATGGGAATTGGAGCTTTCACATGGTCACAAAGCAGGTCGGATATGAGTCGGTGTGCAAAAGAAAAAAAAATCTGAATAGTCGTTTTTCCCTTCAGCATAAAGGTTCATAAGAACAAGAAGAAAGTTCTGCAGTGCCGTGTGCGTATTCCAGCTCGCTAATCACCGCCAGTCATATTTTGATTATGTTAAGCTCGGAACATTGCTACTGCAGCTCGTTAAAATGTTGTGACGCTGCTGAACGCATCACTCAAAGCGGCCAGCTCCTGCAGTTAAACATGGCGCTCGTACTGAAACTCTTATTACTGAAACGGTTCAACGAAATGCAGTCCTGAAAGCACAGGTGAGAAATAAACTGCACCTGACAGTGGAGGAGCTCAGCAGCTCCGACACCCACAGTGTAGAACAGAACGCTACTGGAAATCATTCACCCCAACAGCTGTTAGGACATTTAACAACGCACTGTAAATGTCCTACATGTACCGTTACACCTGCACTGACTACAGTGTCTACACTGTGTGTATAGCAATCCTGGCAATTCTATTTTTAGAGGATTTCTTTTTACTGGATTGTTTTATTTTTAATTTTTACATATTTTTTGTGTGCATTTTTTGCTCTTGTTTAGATATTTACATGTTTTATAAGGTCTGCACCTTTTACCTTGAGCTGGTGTAAGCTTGTGTTTCCCCCTGGGGAGGAATAAAGCTCTCTGCTCTCTGAAAAGCGTGGCCTACGAGTTGGCAGCTTCTTACCGGAGTATGAACAGTCCTGCAGAAAGAGCATTTTGGCAGCTGGCTGGCGTCGCCGAGTTTTCTTCTTGTTCTTCTGGCAGAGGCCTTCAATGCTCCTCTTTAAGCGTGGTCATTGAGTTGCGTTGTGCTTCAGGTGGTGATGGGAGGCGGACAGGAAGCCATGGAGGTCACCACCACGTCCACCAGGATCGGGAAGTTTGAGGCTCGGTGAGTCAAAGTGTGACACTTTTTTTTTTTTTTTAACCGTCATTAAAAAGAGGAGCAGGTGAAACTGACGTGGCTCTCTTCAGGTTCTTCCACGCTGCCTATGAGGAGGAGTTCGGGAGAGTCAAGGGTCACTTCGGCCCCATCAACTGCGTGGCGTTCCACCCCGACGGGAAGAGGTGAGGCTTTTAAATCTGCACCGCCATCGACCGCTTCCAGCTGCTCACATTTTGGTTTCCTCCTCACAGCTACAGCAGCGGGGGAGAGGACGGTTACGTGAGGATTCACTACTTCGACCCGCATTACTTTGATTTTGAACTGGAGGCCTGAAGCTTCTTCCCACCGACTCACCACTTTGGTAATCTGGACTCTTGACTAACATGGATTCAATCCCACCGTTCTGCCAGCGATCTCAATAAAATACTTCAACACGAGTTCCTTTTATGTTTTATTACAAAGTTGTGGTCACACATTTCATGAGGGAACGATACAACACACTCCACTTTGTTTAATGGTATAAAATCTTCTCATTCACACGGCGACATAGAAAACACTGCAGGTTCAGGCGGTCATGATTCAAATAAGTTACTCGGAGGGCATGCGAGACGTGCTTTTCATGAGGGGGGGTCATAAATAGATGTTTTAAAAACTAAACGGGAAGCGTCTGCGTGGAACTTGTAAACCGTCTCGGTGTGTGTGTGTGTGTGAAGCAGAGCGGCTACACACTGCAGCTGCGAGGAGTTTCGGACGAGTCGGAAACTAGAGGGAATCGGTGTGTAGCGACTCTGCTTCTGGGGACGAGAATAGAAAAAAGGTCCTGGAATGGCCGGGGGGGGGGGTCAACAGATAAACCTTCCATCTCTCCTTCAAGTAGTCTTCACCTCTTCTTTTGGTCTGGAAGGGAAACGCTTTATTAAATACACATTCTTTAAGTTTGAAGACTAATCGTGAGTAAAGAGGCTTAACTTTTCACCAGTGTGACGAAATTAAAACTTCAAAAAAAATCAGTTATGAAAGCTGTGAGAGCACAAAAAAAACAACCGCGAAACCAAAAACATTCAATGATGCTAATCTCCCCGGTCTCATTTACTTGACATTTTCAAGTGGAAATGGAAAAACGTTTCTTTGTGTTCCGAGTGTCCGTTCATACGATTTGGTCGTTTTATAATTTGAGAGTCATGAGCATCGTTCTCTGCGTGTGTGTGTGGTTTCACTACATAAACAACAGCATCCCCTAGTGGCCCAGCATGCCAACTGCATTGCTTTCAGCTTTTTTTGTGAAAACGGGAACATTTTCTGAAATTCAAAAAAAAAAAAAAAAAAATCACTTTTAAAGTGACTTCTAAACCACATATTTCAAACTTGTGGTTACTCAAATAAGTAAGTTAAATAAGTTTATTAAAGAGGTTTAAAAAAATGTATTGAATAATCAGCAAAATCCCCTTTTACTGGAGTGACTAAAAATCAGACTTAAGTTCATGGTGATACTTGAACCCTCAGCCTGAATTTCTTCCCTCCAATAGAAACAGATAAAAAAAAAGGTTTCTCACCCCGACGTGTCCATCTTCTCCTCCTCCTTCTCTTCCTCCTTCACTTCTACGAAGACAAACATCTTTATTAGTCCAGAAAACAGACTTGTGTTGAAGCTGCTCCCAGCACATGTGGTTTGTAGTGAAATGAAGGTTTCAGGAGGACATTTTGCTTTATCTCTGCATTTTCTCATTAACGGCACTTTGTTAGAACTTAAAGTCTGAGATCCAGGTTCCACTAAAGTTCCTGAATTTAACTTCCAAGAAGAAAAGTCCAATACGACGAGCTTTAACAGTACAAAGGACAAAGAATAGAAGAGTAAAGAATAACTGAAATGTTAAACGTTTCTCATCAGAGGATGCAGCTCAGGTGAGTAGTAAAAATCCATTAGTCTCATTTCTTCTCATAGGAAAGTTGCAGAAGTTTATTCTTTCAGGTCCACTGACCCTTTAAATCCAGATTTAAATTCATCAATTTCATTCCAGTCACACAATTTCATTCCGTCTTGTCTCAAATCCTACAAAAGGCGCTGAACGCCAACACATTTCTCATCTGGTCAAACAAACGCGCTGCAGTTCATGTTTTGACGGCGGCGCTTCAGACAAACCTGCATCGGGAGCGTCAGGCTTCTCTCGCTCACCTTTCTTCTCCTCTCCCTCCTTCTCCTCCTCCTTCTTCACTCGCTTCACCTTCTTGTGATTGGCCGCGTTCCGCCGGCCTCCCCCCTGGCCTTCGGCTTCGTCCTCGGAGTCGGAGAACTCCTCCTCGCAGGCTATCCTCTTGTCGTGAGCGCGGACTGAAACACAAAGAGCCGAGAGCCGTGAGCTCCCGGACGCCCCCCGGGTCCCTGACGCCCCCCCCCCCCCGGGTCCCCGGGAAAACGGCCCGCGGCGCTTACTGGAGACCCGCTTGTCGGGGTCCTCCTCGTCCTCGTCGCCGCTGTCCGGATGCGGCGCGTCCTCGGGGATGGCCTGCATCTGGACGCCGGGGGCGTGCGGCAGCATGCGCAGGTTCTCGAACAGCCGCTGCTTGATCTTCTCCAGGTACTCGTTGGTGTTCTGGTTGGTCATGTTGGACGGGCTGATGTGCAGCTTGAAGTCCGGCCCGAAGTACTCGAAGTAGTCGTTGTAGGGCAGCTCGTTGGGGATGGAGCAGTCCAGGGCCACCGCCGTCTCGTAGGTCCAGCAGCGCGCCACGTTGCGGATGGTGTAGCCGCCGCCGCCCAGCATCAGCAGCGGCAGGTTGAAGCTCTTGATGTACTCCACACACTTGGCGTGGCCTGGAAGCGGCGCAAACGGTGTCACAATGTTACGTACAACAGTGGAAACGGTTCTCGCTGGAGGGGAAGAAGACCAGAGGGGCAAAAACCTGTACCGTCGCTATGATGGGATTTTTTTACATATAGATCAGCTTCCTCTTTTCTAATGGTGCTTTTCTTCCAGCGCCTCAGTTGTTTTCCATTACAATGGAGTACGACTACGACGTGGTCATGCACAAGTAATCACCCCTATTCATTCATATTCATCGTTTTGATCGTGTTTCAGTTTCGCTGGTTCCCCCGTTAACCGGTGACTTCTGGGGAGCTGCAGCTTTACAAGTTTATAAGACAAACTTTAATAGAAATGCGGATAAACGGCGTTCGCCAGGACCGCTATGTTTGTTTTTTAAGACATCTGCTGTGAAAAGGGGACGCTGGAGGACGGCGGCCCCCAGTCAACAGGGAAACCAGTTAATCCAAAACACTGTGGCTCAGCGACCTGCTGATACTCATGGCGGGTTCCTCCACAGAGCTTCAACTGGATCCTCCGGTCGCCACCAGAACAACGCCTGCACATCATCGCTGCTGCACAGCTGATTTTTCTGCAGCTCTCTCGGTTTACGAGTGTTTTTCTTGTGATCGGGGTTCAAGAAAAACGGAAACTACACCAACGAATGGAGAAAAATAACACTTTTCCCACGATGCACGTCGTCTAGCTCCGTGCCCACATTCTGTTCGAGGGGCTGGAACTTTCCAGGATGTTTGGGGGGAAAAGATCCACGTGAAGGACGTAGAAGAAAACGGAGGAGACGGGACGGAACAGCTGTGATGAGAAACATCCCGGGAAACACCAGTATTTTATATGCTCTAGTTTTAATTCTTCATTTCTTCCATCTTAAAGCCAAACATTGACTTCTGGGCATTCTCAGATTTACAACGTGGGTCTTTTCAATCTATGGCATTTCAACCTACTTCTCCTCTCCCTCCAATCACCTTATTGGATATTGAGCCGTCACCATGGCGACGTGAAGCAGTGAAACTTTAGAACTGAACCCGTGTGTGTGTGTGCGTGTGTGTGTGTGTGTGTGTGTGTGTGTGTGTGTGTGTGTGAAGGGCCTCACACTTGGATTCACTGGGAAAATATTCATCCACCCAATTCTGCCCAATCTCACACAACCCAGACATTTGTTTTAAGATTGGCGTTACAACATGCATGTATTTATGAATAAATGTCTGTACCGGCGTGGCGTTTGTACCTTTGATGGTGAGGTTGAAGCAGCCCAGTCGATCTCCAGACAGAGAATCGGCGCCACACTGCAGGACCACGGCACTGGGCTGGTACATCTCCATCACTTTAGCCATGATCTGACACACAAACACACACGGGACAATTAAAGCAAACACTGACGCAGTGACGTCACAGAAAGAGGGAATACAAATTTTTAAAAAGCTTGACATACAGGTTTGAAGATGGCCTCGTAGGACTCGTCGTCGATTCCATCTCGGAGAGGGTAGTTCACAGCGTAGTACTTCCCCTTTCCCGCTCCGATGTCCTGCACGCAGCCAACGCGTCGTTCAAGTGAAGCTCACGAATGTTAATTGCCGAGAGGGAAAAAAAAAAAAGGAAAAGCAAACCAACCCTCAGGTCTCCGGTGCCGGGGAAGTACTCCCCGTACTTGTGGAAGGAGACGGTCATGACCCTGTCTGTGGTGTAGAAGGCCTCCTCCACGCCGTCCCCGTGGTGGATGTCGATGTCGATGTAGAGCACCCTCTGGTGGTACCTGCACGCCACAGCAGGGGCTGGTGAAACCACGGTTTAGGTCGGGGGCCACAAACGGCCCAATTTCACGTCCACATAGTGCCAGGACAGCTTTTACATTTGTGAATAAAATCCCGTTATTTTCACAAAACTACTGACCAACGTGAAAAAAAATCTAAAATTGGAGGAAACGCGTGCGGGGCTTACTTGAGCAGCTCCAGAATAGCCAGCACGATGTCGTTGACGTAACAGAACCCGGAGGCCTCGGACTTCTTGGCGTGGTGGAGTCCTCCGGCCCAGTTGATGGCGATGTCCGTCTGCTGCTTGTTCAGCTTCACGGCTCCGGCTGCAGGAAACACACGGGAGTTCATCCAGTGGCGCGTTCACGGGCACGCGGCGGTCAGAGGCGCGGCCGTTTCAAACGTACCCACGGAGCCTCCGGTGGAGAGCTGGCAGAACTCAAACAGCCCGTCGAACACGGGGCAGTCCTCGCCCACGTTGACTGCGGAGAAACACGAGAAGCGTCACGTGCAGCCGAACGTGAAGAGAACTTCGGCGACGCGTCGGACACTCACATCTCTGCATCTGCTTGCTGTACTCCGACATGTTGTCCGGCCGGATGGACCGCAGGAACTTGATGTAGTCGTCGCTGTGGTACTTCGTCATCTCCTCGCCGCTGGCTTTGTGTGGTCTCTGGAAGCCAACGGGTTCTTTTAAGATCAGAGAGTAGTCTGGCTCCAAGCAGGGACGAACCGCCGAGAAATACTCGACACCTGCTTGTGTTTGGGAGCAAATAGTCAACAACTGACACTAAACCAGCAAAATAATCAAAAGACCGTGAATGGAAAACTCCACCAGCAAAAATAACCTGGTCGCGATTGCAATTAAAAGAACGACTTTAACAGAGTAGAAACAAGCGAATCTTTATTTGAAAGCTGCTGAATTCAACACAAAAACTAATCTCACTGTGAAATACGGTCATTTACAGGTTTAGATTTTACTGTCCAAATTATAAACACAAGGTCCATGAGCCAAAACCCCCACAAGTCCGGCCCACCAAACAAAGTGTAGACATTTGAAAGCGTAGCGAAAACAACACTGCGACCCCAGCCGAGATATCGTGATGCTGCCATGACGGCGTTTCACTCTATTTTGCATCAGAAAGCATCTTTAAAATTGTCTTTATCTTGTAATTGTTGCAATTTTGGTGTAGTAATTGTTTGGTAGTGTTAAAATACACATTTTCATCACACATACTCTGACACACGTTATCTCACATTGCTGTCATTAATACTAAGCAGTAGTTTTAAGCATCCTGACCCTTCAAACTGCAACAGAGCAGAGAATCATAAGGCTCGTGGGCCATTTGTGGCCCTTTGACTCTGCTTGAGCCTCCCTCAGTGTGTCGCTGGCAAAACTTCAATCAAATCACATTTTCTATTGGCTTTATTGCATCCAAAATGGCCACACGTTTCATGTGACTGGCCAGTATTACATTTTTTGGTTGTGTGAAGCCATTGTTACCTCAAAATTAGTTTTTATCTACATATGTACGGAACTCAAAATTTTGAAAAATGTAGTCATGATTCTCAGACAAAGGCCGAGACTCCCTATCCTAATCCTTGGGCTATGAAGTACTTTTGCACATTTACAGGTTGGGTCAAGCTCAATTAGAGTGAAGAGTAAGTTCATCTGAAAGGGACTCACGTAGATCTCCATTTTCCTGTACAGTCCGTAGTTGAGGAGGAGGTTGTGCGTCATGCGGATCCGATGCGGTTTCATAGGATGACCCTGCCCATAGTAGTAGTTCCCCACATCGCCTGTGTGAGGGGGAAACAGATCATCATCCAGACTGGAACAAAACAAAGAAACCGCAGCAATGCTGTTATACTGCGTTTGATTAATCTCAATCAACCTGTGATGTATTTGGACGACAGCCGGGTACTGTGGACTCTTGACGTGTCAAAGTCTTAATCAAAACCAACATTATTAGGCAAGATCATTGAAAAGGCAGATTTGACACAACTTGACACCGTCATGTTTTATTAAACCGCTGAATGACATCTAACGTCTCGAGTTTCGGTGGAAGTTAGTGCCGCTTTCGACACAGTTGACCGCAACATGCTGCTCGACAGCCACGACAAAGTGTTGAGAACTTCTGGGACATTAAATTTGCAAGACGGGGCCCATTCTGTGTCAATAATTATATATCTGAAAATCACTTGTGGCTCCATCCTTCAGCCTCTCATATTTCACATGAACACTGTTCCCGCCGGCTGAGATCGTGGAACATTACAACGTCTATGCCGGTGACAAACGTCGCTTTATATTTGGGTCAGTGGATGACGACAGCCCCTAATAACCTGCTGAGTAAGTCAAAGCAGAAATTCGGACCTGACATTCCACTGCCACATTACGACAACAACAAAATCTTCAAAATCTTTCACTTACCTGAAAAATACTGCAAGAAAGTTGTTTTAGCTCAGATCACTGTAAAACTATGAATACTTTTGCCTTGTTAATCTGTGTGCCCTTGTATGACCCGATATTAACCCCATGTCATCTTTTTTGTAAGCTGTAGGTACTGCTCATAACCTGGTATTTACATAAATAAGGACAAAAATATGTGTAAACCTGCATGAATGTGTTATATTCAACAATTCAGCTCCAACAGTGGGATGAATGAATGAATGAATGAATGAATGAATGAATGAATGAACACAATGATTCCTCCAATTAACATTAAGGATGTAGCTTTAAACAAACACTGCTTATTTTTGACATAGTAAAAGGAGAAACCTTTACAAATTGAGGACAGCGATTAGCACGACCTGGCTGAAAAAGAGTAACACCGGTGTTCTGGTCGGAAGTTGTTAGTGGCGGCTATACGTCCTTGTGCTTCCCAGAA
This sequence comes from Blennius ocellaris, assembly GCF_963422515.1. NCBI lineage: Eukaryota > Metazoa > Chordata > Actinopteri > Blenniiformes > Blenniidae > Blennius > Blennius ocellaris. The sequence continues at coordinate 6,801,215 of NC_137669.1, forward strand.
AGAACTACACTTGGATAACGTGCCTATATCTCACGATGCAATAATGCGCACAAAACGCCCCGACTCTGAAACGCACGTAAATATAAAAGACAGTTGTCATTGTGATGTGAAACAGAAACGGCTAAACGTTAGCACGCTAAAGCCGGCTAGCGAGCCGGGCATGCTAACGTTAGCCGAGACGGGAGCCGCAGCTGGAAATGTCACTAAAAAACGAATTGACGCCGCGAAACCTTCCCTCCAGAGACTGTCTGGAGCGGAGAGAGGACCGGGTGCGACCGTGTGAGATTTACCGTCGTAGTAATAGCAAACTTTTTTCTTTGTTCCTTGAGACAGCGCCATTTTACACGGGTTATCTTCCTCACGCTCGGTCTGCTGCTCGGTTTGCTGCTCGCCGACTTTTCTCCGGTACCGGGAGCCCCGCCAGCCAATCACAGAGGCGCAGCCGCCCGCCCGGAAGATGCCGGTGTCTAAAGCGAGCAGCCCCGAGGAGGCTGCAGACAGACCGGTGTCTGGATTCAAATGTATTCATAAAGATTAAAATCATCATTAAAATTAAATCTAAATATTATTAATTGAACAACTCATATAGATTCAAACATTTTCTTTCTGTGGTTTTTTTTATCGTATTGTATATGATGTTCTTCTTCTTCTTCTTCTTCTTCTTAATTAAAACAATTATTATATTATTAACAATATATAATATAACATTTATATTCATAAGTAATAATAATGGCAGTATTAGTGGAGTTCCCCAGTAGCAAAAGGCACCACCATCTCTGCAAAACAGGCACGTTGAGCTGAAAGTTGTTCAACAATAAGAAACACAGTCTTGAAGATGTGATTTCAGTGTAGAAATGTATAGTTAGTGGTCAACAATGTTTTTCTCTTATATATTCCCTGAACTTCTTATGTTTATCTGATTGATTGTATTGAAAGAAAACTCTTCGATAAACAGGTGTACCAAGACAAAATGAAGCAGATGAAGAAAAAAAGAAGAAAAATAAAAAATGTAAAAAAAGACCTTTCACTTTTTTTTAAGTAAAAAAGCAAAAGAAAGAATAAAGATTCCAAAAAGGAAAAGAAAGAAAAAGAGGAAAAATTTAAACAGAAAAGAAAGACTAATGTATAAAAGGAAAAAATATCAACATTAAAAAGAAGAAAAATAGAGATACAAAAATTGTCTAGTTAAAAAAAATAATACCTGTACCGTGACACCTTATTAATGTATTAATACAACTTTGTTTCTTGTATGAATAGCATTTCTCTCTCTCTGTGTTATTCACTTTATTCAGATAATCAACCTGGTGATTATCTGATGTGGCTCCAGATAAATTGTATTTGGTGGAAAATGGTGACTTTTGGTCACAGAGGTTGAAGACTTGATTATGTTAAGATACAACAATATAATATATCATAATAAATCCCAGTATATTGTTGCTATATATGTTTGTGATTGCGTACTACGATGCTCAGTACTGTTTGGCCTTCTGTATATTAATATTTAATATCTCTTAATCAATTTTTATTCTGTCTTATAATTACGCTAATGTTCTATTCTATTCATTCTATGTGGAGCAAAGAATTTATCTTTGTGATCAAAAAAGTATTTCTATTCTATTCTGTTGCAGTTTTGGGAAAAATAAATTTTTTACAATCTCGTTGCTGTTTTCAATCCTGACCAGCAGGTGGCAGCGTAACATCGCCTGCGTTTTGTCTCAGCTTCAAATCTCTGCAGACTGTGTCACTTGTGAATGAGAGATGCAGCACATGTGAAGGGATCAGACACACCACCTCTCACCGTGCAGACGCAGAAATCCTGCATCTGCAGAGTAAACAGGAGAATTTGAAACATTTCGTAAAGCAGTCATTCACCGCCGACACCCGAGTCGTTGTGATTGGCGACGTGTGCAGTCGTATCGCCACAAAGGTTTTATTGGAAGAGGGTTGGCGACAAACAAAAATCCATCTCTGGATGTCTCCTGTGCAGGAGGATGAAAGGAGGCTCCTCCGAGCTCCGGCGTTGCTTCAATAATTCATAACTGTTTGAAGGCTGGATCCAAATGTAGCTCGGATCTCAACTCATCATATCACCATGTGAACTAGGTCAGTGCCGCCGCCTCGCCATGTTGGGAAGGCGGTAGCAGCAGCAACAGCAGCAGAGCTGTGGGCGTGGGGAGGAGAGTGGGGAGGTAATGGTGCTGACCCCCGAGGGCCTCGGGACTAATGAAAAGGGCCCCCGGGGGTCAGAGGGCCCGGCGCCACGGCGCCACAGTGTTCATCAATTAGCTTCTGATTTCACGGCAAAATCGCACATTCTGGCTCATCTGACATGCCAAGTGAAATGATTGGATGTCACATCATTGGGTTTTTTTTGGTTTTTTTGTGTGTCTATGGGTGCGATAGGGGTGGAAGGGTTCTTGGTCATCCATCTCAGCGTCAAACACAGCCAGAACATGCTAATTCCACACAGAGAGGTCTCTGTGAGGTGGAAGTGCTGCTCCAACCTTTTCTCCATTTTCTTTTTTTTTTTCATGCCTAGAGAAAGCAGCTGTGGCATGAACGTGTTAGAAAATACTCAGATTACGATGGTCCTGTAGCTTTACTCACATTTCGCTTACTTTTAAGAGGTTAAGTCACCGACGGGTACGTTTCCGATTCAAATGAGCATTAAGACCACTTCCATCAGCACGTCTGCACCCAATCGGTTCATTCTCGTGGCAAATCAATCAATCTTCTTTGCAAAACAAAACCTCATTAATGTCACGAAGCAGAGATATTGTATTCCAGTGAATGTGATCACTGAAACTCCAACTCCTCCACCTGTAACTGAATCGAAGCAAAGGAAAGAGTTTCAGCTCCACTCAGAGACTGTAAGTCTTATCTGAAGGTTTTGTGCTCATCTGGTCTCAGTCAGTCGTGGTCATGTTGGTCACAGGTTGTTCTGTGTCTGATTTGGGATTTTCCGTCCAATTTTTCCTGCAGGTTTTCACGGCTGTTTATGTCTCTCACTGGTGCTTTTATGTCTATTTTGTGTCTATTTGATTGTCTTCATTTTTTAAAATTTATATGTACATTTTATGTCTGCATGTGATTATTCTTTACCAGATTTTCTTTTATTTATTTATTTATTTTTTTTTACATTTTGCATCTTAATGGTTCTTGTACATCTTTTAGTGATTTTTTTTTATGTCTTTTTTTTTTTTATTTAACTTTTTATTTTCAAAAACACAGATCACACTTTGCCTGAATGAAATAGTTCTGAAAGATGAAATGAATAAATCAATGTCAATAAATGGAAAAGTAAATAAAAATGAAAGAAATGACCTATCCTATACACAAATATCTGAACTTGCAATAACAATAAAATAATAATTATAAATGAATACAGAACAGAAATAAAAACAAACAATAATAATAATTATAATAAAAGGTTTGTCCACCACATCTCCCATCTGACTGCATATTTATTCCGTGTGATCAGCACCTTAAATTATAAAAACTAAATATGTATACAAATGATAACAGGTATGACATTAATAGTAGTAAATGTCGACGACAAAACTTACTTCATACATGCACAACATGGACTTGGAACTGTTTATGTCCTTTTATGGTAAATGTGGACTAAATTGTTGTTGTTTTGCTTTTCTTTGTGGCAAAGCCAAGATGCGTTTATAGTTGTTTTGATGATTTTATGGTGGTTATGTGCTTTATTTGTTGGAATGTAAACATTCTCAATCTCCTGTGATAGTCTGGTCCCTCTTTAAGCTCATATCTAGTATGAAATCATCTCAGACATGTTTTTTTTTCTTCATTTTTTTCATTTGGGAATCGCACCAAAAGCAATACTTGCATTTGAGTGGCTGATGATTTAAAATGAGTGCATAAGTACATTAAGAGTGAAGCAGTGGTTTTAAAGGGAAATGCATGACTGCTATGTGTTTTTTTTCAAAACTTTGATTTGGGTCAACTGAATTACATAATTAATTCAATGCAATAATTTCAATCAACACAGTTTGAACTGAGTGAAGAATTTACATTGAGTCGGTTTCTAATAGTTCTTGTGATTGTTTACTTAAAATTTCTTACATTCAACAACTGGTTTTATGCTTATTTAATCATAGTTTTGTAGATTTTGCTGGATTTTATGCGACTTTTGACACATCTTTTTATTTTCTGTGGTAGTTTGGTGCCTGATTGCAGGATTTTGGTCTTTTATTAGCACAACTGGGTCCTTTTTGATCCGTTTTCACACGAAATATATTGTATTTTTTACCTGCGAAATCATCAGGTGGCGTTGGAAAACACAACAATCGGAGCCTTGCTCATTTCATTTGTGCAGGTTCTCATTATGGAGGCACCAGTTGGAAACAAAACAGGGCTTGTGAGAATTCTGAAAAAGCGTCTTGGCCAAGCGAGTGGCGATCCAATAACGACTCATAATTACATGGGAGTCCAGTTAAAGTTTATTGATGTGAAACTGAGGTCTGGTCAGATTTACGGAGCCGGAGCCGGACGTTAATGAACCTTAATGCCCCCGTCCTCACGCGGCGGGCAGGTTTCTTACCACCTGGGGTGAAATGATTTGCACATACGACTCTTTGCTGACGAACATAACTGTCATAATGGAGTAAAATCAGTTCAACTGACTACCCTTTATGGACTCCCATCTGTAGTTTTCAGGCCTGTGCGTGAAAATGAAAGCTTAAATGAGCTTTTTAAAAATCCTTCACGTGTGTGGTTTCTCTTTAAACTGAGTTTTCGGGTGTAACCTGCAGGCTGGATGTCAAATAACAGCAAAGACACGTAAACGGGCAGGTAACCAACATTTATTTACCATTATCAACTTTACAATAAAACCAGTAACATCTGTCAACATTAGCAAAATAAAGAACAGAAAAAAAAAAGAAAAAAAAGAAAAGAAAAAAAAGAAAATCAATCCAATGTATTTACAGAGACAAAGCAGATTCAGGCTCACACACGACAGATAAAACAACTCTGCTTCATATCAAACCGCGACAGTGAACATAGCAAGCTTTAAGTGTTCTTCTTCTTTTTTTCTTTTTTTTTTTTCCATAGTAAGGTAAAAATCAAAATCATCTAGTTTGTTTTTTTTTTGTTGTTTTTTTTTCTTTAGACAAACAAGACGTAGCTTCTCTGAATCTTTAAGATGGTTTTCTCTATAATACACCACAAAATACTTCAAATTTGGGTTAAAATATAGGAATGTAAAAAGTTGGCGAGTCTCTTTAATTTTTTTTTTTCTGATTTAATCTTCTTCTTTTTTTTCTTTTCCCCCATTTGTTTATTTGTTTTCTTTTCCTCTATTTAACAGTCATTTTCAAGTGGTGGTGGTGTCCCAGTATCTCATCCAGCGTCTTTGATGATGCTTCGACTCCATCCATCCTCCATCCATCCATCCATCCATCCATCTGTCCTTCATGGTGTCAATAAGGTGGCGTTCAAGCCGTTAAAATCCTTTTCTTGTTGTTGTTTTTTGTTGATGACGTTGTTGTTGTTGTTGTTGTTGACCAACCCACAGCCTCCACCTCAGTCCGGGTCCATGTTGTCGAGCAGTAACCAGGGGAGGGGGGGGGAGGAGGAGGAGGAGGAGGAGGAGGAGGGGGGGGGGTGATCTAGTGAATCTAGTCTGTCGTCTGGTTATCATGACGAAAAAAGTGGCACGTCGAAGGAGTCTCTCACATACATGTGTATATATTTACATATACATATATCCATATACATATGTATACATATACACATATATATATAAATATATATATATATATACTCTTAAATTTTCTCTTTCTCTCTCTTGGAAAAACAGTTCACTCAGTTCATTATGAGCTGAATGTACAATCACTCTTTCTTTTCAGAGGGAGCGGGGGTCGAGCTGCTCTCCTCCGTGGGTTTCGTGGCCTCGGGGGCCGGAGCAGCCGCCTCCTGCTTGGCCTCCTCCTTGGGGGCCTCCTCTTTGGCCGGCCCCTCCTCCGCCTTCGGAGCCTCGGCGGCGGCGGGGGCCTCGGCGGTGGCGGCGGCGGCGGCAGCCTCCTCCTTTACCTCCTCCTTCTTCTCCTCCGCGGGAGCGGCGGCTCCGTTCTCAGCGGGCTTCTCCTCGGCGGGGGTGGCGGCGGCGGCGGCGGCCGCCCCCTCCTCCTTGACGGCCTCGCTCTTCTTGCTCTTCTTCAGGTTCAGCTTGAAGTTGAAGGACTTCTTGAGGGAGAACTTCTTCTTCTTCTTCTTGGGGGTCTCCTTGGCCGCCGCCTCGCCCTCGGGTTTGGCGGCCTCTCCGTCGGCGGCGGGGGCCGGCTCGATGGCGTCGCCTCCAGCGCCGGCCTCGGGCTCTTTGGCCGCCTCGGCCGAGCCGTTGGTGGCGGCGGCGTCGCCGTCGGGCTTTGAGGAGACGTCACCGTTGGTCTTCACATGTCCATTCTCCTAGGGGGGGGGAAACAAACAAACAAACAAACAAAAACGTCATGAAAATGAGAAATTTTGTTCAAAATCTCTTGCTCTTGCAGGATAACATACATACATCGACATAAACTCGAGAAAAATGTCGTTTTCTGTCGTGCATTTATCTTTTTTTCCTTCCCAGAGCATCTCATCAATTAACCACCGTGTCGCCTGGCTGGGAGGCGACGCCTTGCAGTACCGCGAGCAGCCGATAGGCGGCGGCAGCGCCTCGCGGAGCGCCTCAGGTAGCAGACAGGCTCAACAAAGAGCAGGCTGCAGCTCCATCATGGATTATTAAGACTCCTCAATTAAACATCATCTCTACACTCCAAACGGTAAAAATCATTAAAAAAAAAATAAAAAAAAGATCTGAAAAAAATAATAATTAAGAATAAAAAAAAAAAAAGATGAATGCGTGGAATCCCCATTCATAATAATCGAATTATAATCAAACGTCTCACGCTGTGTTCTGAATGTAATTAATCTGAGTTAATAAGGTTGTAAAGTGTTGTTATTTGGGTAAGATTAAGAGTGCAGACAGCTTGTTTTTAATCTGGGAGGAGTAGACTGCCTACGTGACCCCCCCCTCCCCCTCCCTCTCCCTCTCCCTACCCCCCATAAGACAACACGTTGAGCCGGTTCTGGGTTCGATCCCCGGTCCTCCAATCCAGTTGAGTTAAAAAAAAAAAAACTCAATCCCTTTTAACATGAGCCACAAAAAACAACAAAAAAAAACGTCATCCCGAGGGTTAATCTGTAGTTTTTGGAAGGTTTTTTTTTAATTTGGGGGGGGGGGGGGAGGCGCTCAGCGACCAGCGGGGGAGACAGAGATGCTAAAAAAAAAAAAAAAAATGATGCTTGAGAAGCTCCACCTGATTTAACCCCCCCAAAAAATGTCTGCACATTTAAGTTTAATCAAGTTTTCGACTGAGAAACGCAACTTTCTTGTTTTCTAAACGGATAAATACGAAGCCAGCCCACCCAGCAGTCCGGCGGCGGCGGCGGGGGGTAGAGGAGGGGGGGCGGGGGGTAGCTGTTACCTGGCCGTTGGTTTTGACAGCCGCAGCACCGTCTGCGGCGGCGGCGGCGTTCGCCTCCGCGGCCACCTCTCCCTTGGATGCCTGGGATCCCATTGTCTTCGGCGGAGCGGCGGGGGTCTTCTAAAGCAAATCAAAAAAGAAAAAACTAAAAAAAGAGTGGCTTCAAGTTAATCCAACCCCAGGGCGAGGTACGTATCCAGCGGTGGAAGGATGAAAATAGTGGGTTTATTGTGGGTTCTTTTTTTTTTTTTTTTTTGGTTGTGTTTTCTCTCCCGTCTTGCTCCCGCAGCCTGACTCGTCAACCCGGTGGAGAGAGACCCTCTAAACTCAACGCCGCCCGGACTCGGCGCTTCAACGTTACAGCAGGTTCAAGGCGCCGCCCGGGGGCGGGGCCTGGCGGCCCACCCGACCAATCAGCGTCCGGTCCACGGAAGCGATGACCAATCACCTCTCGATACCTAATTGTCCCCGCCCCTCCCGAGGACCCCCAGCAGAGAAATCAATTCAGCTCAAATAATGGTTTTAAAAGGAAGAAATTCCAAAAGAGATCAAATAATAAAGATGATTTTGTTCCCACAAATGTGTTTAAGTTCAATCAGAGTTTATCCGTGTCAAATGTAATGAAGATGTACTTAAATTAAGTGGTTTTGTGTTGATTGTAACTTCTCATAATGTGTCTCTTTGCACATGTTTTGATTTTATTTGGGATTAGATAGTTGCTTTATGTCCCTTCTGTTTGTTTGTTAACATTTTTGCATCTTTAAGGCCCTCGTCATAATTGTTCTGCATGTGTTTTGCCTTTCTATGTTAATTTTGTCTCTTCTTGTGGTAGATTTGTGCCATAATTGTTGTAGTTTTGCGATTCATTGTGGTTGTTGTGTGTCTGGTAGTTACATAATTATATGACTGTTAGTTGTTTTGTATCTCTGTGCTCATTTTGTGTCTGTTTAACATTTTGCATGACTTTGCTGGTCATTTTAAGTCTGCTTTGAATCGTTTGCACACTTACATACCTGACATGATTTAAGGCCTGTTTGTAATTTTTTTGCAGGCTTGTCCATCTTTGTGGTGTGTGTGTGTATAAGCTATTTGTTTTGAAACGTGAGAATCTTCAATCTAGAGTATTTCTTTTCACTCTCTGAGATGATATCATGTATGAAATCATCTCAGAGGGATGTTGTTGCTTATGTCATTATTGCAGTTTATTTCCAATATGAAACAATATGTTTTAGCCCTGTTCAGTTGCGTGTAGAAATCTATATATTTGCTGCATTCTAACAGCTTAAATCTGATTTACGCTGGAGACTTGGAATGAAATTGAAAGCTAATGGGTTAAAAAAATCTAATCAATCTGTTTTTGCTTCAGCAGTACACATCAAATACATTAGTCCTGAACATACAGTACCTGCTCTGTTCAAGCCAGGTCATCTGGCCTCTGGTATTTCAATTGATTGAAATGGTGGAAAATGCTTTTTCCTGCATACAAGACTTCACTTCATCTTCACTGCTTGTTTTACACAACCAAATGCACCTAATGTTGAAAATACCCATTTTTATCTTATATGTTTCTGGAATAAATGGAAATGTCAGGCGAAATTCTGTTGTTGTTGTTGTTTTTTCTTTTTATTTAAGCTCTCCTTGCCACAAATCACATCTCATTTCACTGCATTAGGTGATGCTCTGTGGTAGTAGTTTCACTTTACTTCAGCGTGTCACTTGGGCACACGGCCTCTTTTGGTTTCACTATTAGAAACAGACACACATCTTGAAATATCGTTTGATTCAGCACTTTAGTCAGAGTTTCAGTAAGAAGCAACACAACAGATGTTTTTCTTTTTGTTCAGAATTCACAACGTCTGTCAGATCTGTAATGGTCACATGATGGAGATAGATAGATCGATGAACATGAATGAAGTTAATATGCTGTAGACATTGACATTTTTCCAATAGATAAATATGACCAATTGACAAAACACATAAAACAAATTAATAGGTAACTACAGACTGAACGCTGTAAAAGAACAAGAAGCTAGAAAGTACGTGCACCCTGAATTCATTAGAGTCATGAAAAGGTGTAGCAAAAGTCCGTTGATTTTATAGTTTTAGACTCCACTTTTGTTCAACAAGACATAAAATAAACGTATCTTCAATGCAGCTCTTGGCCCTGTTTGTACGGCAGCGTTTTTGAATAAAATGCGAACCTTTAGTTGTGTTTTGGGGGTCCATTGACATGACTGCTATGCTCCGAGCCACCGAAAACACAACTGGTTGAAAGCGAGTCCCGAGGTGGAACTTTTGGAAAACATTGCCACTCTGTCTCCATGGAAATAGAGGAGAAACGCTGCTACTGCACATGTGCACCACAGCCATAGCAAACTCTGGCCTCCAGAGTGTCATGACTCCCAGGCCATATTCTCCTGGGACTTGATAGTTTTACGGTTGACAGTCTCCGTAATAAAAATCCAACTTGGTCGTCTGTCCATACAAATATCCCTGTAGTCCCATCATTAAGGCATGTATGTGTGGTTTCATTGTAAATGCGACCGGCAGTGCCGACTAATTTCCAGGCATGGTAATACATCGTTTTCAGCAAAACGAACATTGATTTCAAAGCATTGCCGTGTAGCTGTGAAACGAAAACACAAAAAAATCATGTGAAAAGTCACATAGACGGGGCTTCAAGTCAAACCAAGGAATGGACAAAGGCAGGAAGCTCTCCCTGAAAACACACCTGTTGGTGTGACATTTCCCATATGTGGCTATTAGCCTCAGTGCACAGAGACATCATGCCAATTCCATACAGAGAGTCCTCGAGTGCTCGCCACTGTGCAGCCTGCGATTGAATGAATATGATATCATGTTCTTCTTGTTCAAGAAACTGAGCCCACCTCAGTACCCAGAACAAGCATCCACCGACAGCAGCTTGCCACTTTAGATGGTCATGAAACTGAAAAGAGACTGTATTCGTCATGAAACCATCATCTCAACTGGAGGGAATAATGTGTTTGACAGGTAACGTCTCTCAATATATGAATTGTGACTGAAAATAAAGGTGGAAAGTTTAGGCCGGAGGAAGAAAGTCCCGGGATCCCAGGATCTGTGTTTTGGGGCAAAAAGTGCTGGTGTCACACTGTCACCTTGTGTCTCCATGACTAGCGCCGTTGTTCACTTCCGCTTGTCAACAACATACCGGCAGCGCTATATGTCAATGTGATGATCATGCACATTCCACCTGATCGTCCTCTTCCGCTAACACATTCCCCGTAACAGCTGTTAGAGCTAAAAAATCCCAGTTATGGGAGGAAAAGACTTCAGTGTTTCAGTGTCACAAATTGATCTGTACTGCAGCCAATCAGCCTAATTGATTTCGCAAGACTTGGGAACATTGAAATGTTTGTCAGCAGGCCTCCGGTTTGACTCTTTGTATGAACGCTGAAGCAAACATGGCTGACGTATATCTGAATCAGGGGGCGAACAGATTTCTCTGTCACCCATGTTTCATAATGTAGAAAAATGCATTTAAAATGCGATAAAGAGTCATGTGAGACTTTCAGTGCCCGTAACAACATTTCGACAGCGTGGAAAAAGACAATGATTTAAAATAGCACATCCCATTTTCATGTGACCATGAATGGAATACACTATAAGCGTTTCGCTATTGCAGAGTATTTCAGAGAGCTCTTCTTTCTCATTTAGCTGACATTAATCGGTCCGTGACCTACTGCCATCACATCAGAAATACTCTTTTTAGAGGAAAAACCTGATATTCTATTTAAAAATGAGCAGAGTTAAACAAATTTCCAAAATTTGAATTGATGACTCTTACTAATGACTGATTTAAAATGTATTATATCACGAGTTTTTCAGTAAAATAAAATGACAGGTAATATGGGAAAGTAACTCTTGGATTATTTTAAATTGAATTAGCCTGAAAAGGAACTAACGCTTGTGTGTTAATGCATCAATGCTGAGAAGATATTACTGGAAAACACCAATTACGTAGCTGTTAGGAGGGAGTTTGTTGGGGTGTAGTGAAACGCTACTCCAGTGAACAGGAGTTTAAAGTAACATTTCTGTCTGGGAGAAGAGGCTCCGTTGACAATGTGTCAAAGTAAAAAACGGCATTGGTTTTGTGTCAGAAAACATTTGCATTTACACGGCAATGTTTTGGAAAAACGACGGAAACACTGAAAACGATGTAGTTAGCATGCCAGGCTAACTACACCATTGTTGTTATTGTCCTTCTACTCACACGTGTGCAGTATAATTATCTACCACACCTGTGGTGCACGTGCGCCAAAGCAGCGTTTCAGAAAAGTGACGTTACCCTCAGAGTTTTTTAAAAAGTTGCATTTTTGGTGGCTCTGCACGTCGTCGTCCTGAAAACGTGGCCTCGATTTTAGTAGTTGTCTGTTAGCCAGAAGTGGTGCCTGTCAGTTGTAGGTCACTTTTGTGGTGCAATGCAATTCACTTTATGTTCACACTCATCACTTGTAACATCAGAGATCTAAACAAACGTCAAACTTGATGTCTGTTGATTTCTGGGGCACAACTTCCACATAAACAAAGCTCATTGTGACACAATGTTTGCATGGTGGATTATTGTCATGTTATTTTATTTCCTTCACCCCCCCCCCCCCCCCCCCAGGTAAAAATGCACCAAAATGTTTTAAAAACCTATGAAAGAGTCCAAACAGCAGGAATTCTTCCATTTTGCACATCAGTGGTGACTTGTGAAGCGTGTCACGTCTCAGCTCTGGAGCTCTTTGATCCAAGCTGCATTGAGCCTCTGATCAAACTTCAACAGAACCGCATAAGTTTGTTTGGAAGTTGGAAAAATAGATAAAGATTTGGGGTTTTTTTTGTGTGTGGAATTAGTCCATTTTGTTAGACGTCAACCACAGTTGTGATGGTGGCTTTCACACTTTCACACAAATGCAGACAGAGTTCGTTTTGACTGGACCAGATCGACACGCTCAGAGGGTTTTAGCGGTAGTACTGTCACAGTAGGTTTAATTAAAGACGGAATGGAAGGTTTTTGCAACATGACCAGTCCATGAGAATATACATTTTTCATTTGCATCTTTAAGCAGGTGAGATTGTTAAGGTTATTTACTGATGTAATGAGAATCAGAGTTCTTGAGTTGACTGACTGTATATAATGTAATCTGATTGAATCAGAATTTGTCTGATTATATCCATGGTTTCACAATATCTAAGTAACAAAGGAAATTGAAATGTGGTTATCAAGCTGCCACCGTCTATTCACTGTTATCTGCATTGACGTCAGGAAAGAAATAAATGCTCAAGGATCAGGTAGTGGTTGTAACTGCATCTATGTACAAAGGTAAAAGCTCTATATCGATAATGGCGCTCAAGATTTCACCTCCTCGGGAATCAACAAAGTCTATGTAGTGAGCGGTATGATAAGGTTGTCGTCATAAAGTATTCGACACTATCCAAGAGAGGAGAGTTCTGTTCCTACAAATGTTGAGAAACGTCATAAAAATGTAGTTTTCCCAGCAGCTGAAGTAGTGCCAGGACCGGAAAATCTACCCTTTTATGGTACCAGTCTTATTTTCTGTCTTTTCTTCTTGCAGGACTGGATTTTCGTACGTAGCCAGATGTGACGGAGCGTCGCCCCAGCGTGCCGCCGTTTTGCGTCGCGGCCTGTGGTTGTCGCTCGCCTCATGGCCGTCACGTTGAGAGGAGAACCTCTTTCTCACTCGTACATCACGTTGTATCTATCTTGCAGGCCTTGTAAATGTCATAATAATGTGTCCACTGTGTACTGTGGAATGCCTGGCACGCAGGCCCTCCCGTCTCCTCAAGCCATCTTCTCCTGTGAATGGGCTTCTTCACCCAGCCTGAGGTAACTCAACGCATGGAGGGGGGGGGGGGGGCTACCATGCTCAACTTTTACAGATGGGAATATATCAAGTGCTCCTTTCTTCTTCTTCTTTCTTTTTTTTTTTCTCCCATGAAACCCCTCTGCCTCAGCGTTTGGGCTCATCTCCTCCTCATCTCCTCCTCATCGTCACCGCATTTGACACTCTCCTTGGCGTGGCGTGTGTCCGTGTGTTCGCACATGTGGGTCCGTGTGTTATGTGCATATAAGGGAAGCATTGTCATGGGACCAGCGAGCGTCAGGGGGTGAAAGGCACAAAGAAGAAGCACTCCTTCATACAGACACACATTATTCTTCACGCACACACACACACACACACACACACACACACACACACACACACACACACACACACACACACACACACACACACACACACACACACACACACACACACACACACACACACACACACACACACAGCATCACAGGGCATCAGCTGTGACAGAGTTCATATAGATGTACAGAGGCTTGGAATGCAGAAGGGGTGGGTGTGGAGGTGCGGGGGGGGGGGGGGGGGGGGGGGTGGGGGATCTCTCATCTGTGTGATGGAGCCTTCGGGGCCTTTCACATTGGGATAGTCCGGGACTCAGTTTACTTTTGAGGGAGGGGGTGCCGAGAGTTTTCACACCTTTGTTTGTTTCAGTTGATGTTCACATTCACTTTAGAGACCAGATCAAACCGCCTGGATTATGTCACACAGTTACACCAGCGGCTGGTTCGGGGGCGCTGTGGACCGAAACAAACAGGAAGGGGAGGAGGAAGTAAAGAAGAAACACGGCTCATTGATTGGTCCGGATCGAAACCAGATTGGTTAGGCTAGGCTAGTTAGCACATTGCTAATGGGTAGCCACAAACAACCGTGATATATAGTCCTCAGACCAGACATCAGTGAGAGCCTTCCTCACTACTCGACATCTGCCCGAGAGGTATATTCCAACTTTTGCTTTTTGCGTCGAATTCTTCTTATTCACGCGGTTAGCTTTGTTTGTTTATTACCCAGAATGCATTGCGCTCTACGTCATGTCCCCTCAGCCCACCCGCCAGAAAGACCACTTATAAAGGAACCGAGACCGAGGTTTTTAAAGACACCAGAGATCGCTTGTTTGCTCCGGATCCGAGTCCGTGGGTGTGTTCTCGTCGCCCCTTGACGAGAGCACACCCTTAGATGGAGAGAAAGGGATGAAGAGTGGAAGACAGGTGGAGGAAGAATTGGTGGCACCAGTGTTTGGCAAAGGAACGAGGCGCTGATAGCTGAATGACAGAGTTAGGTGTGGCCGGGGAAGTGATAAGAGGTTATAAAGCCGCCCTGAGCCGCCACACACATATTTACAAAGCTACTGGAGGGACAGAAGGAGGATACAGTTCAGCACAGCGGCAATAAAATCATCTTTTTTTTGTAGACTTTATCTATTTAATGGTAAATTACAATGTCAAATGTCCTAGTTTACACTCACACCAACGTCTGCTCCAGTCATCTGTATGCAGACACAGTAGTGAATTTATCTAGATTTAATCAAGATTTCTTTTTTGTTATCAGTGGTGGAAGATTTTTTCCATTTTCTACTTCGAATGTGTCTTCAAAAATGTTGTTAATAAAAAAAACAAATGAATAATGGTTGCCCCGGTACAGGATGTAATCTGTGAAGAAACCAGAAATCATGATAAAAAAAAAAAATGAAACATGTGGCATTTTTCAAACATTTATTACAAAAGGTTCATCTTCTGTATCACGGAGAAAACAGAAAGAACAGGCTGATTCACATTTATGGGCTCAGATTTGAGCGGGTAAACGTGCAGAAGGTTAAAGAATATGTTGTCACGACTTTTGTCAACGATTCTACGAACCTCTTCTAAATAAATCCCAAAAATCGGGAGGCACCTCATTAAGGACACCAAAGGAGATAAAAGGAGAGGCAGGCACACAAAAAAAACTAGTTTGAACTATAATTAATTGATTTACTTTCAACAAACATTGAGCCAACAAAGTCCTTGATTGCAAAGAAAGTAGAATCAAAGGATGGGAGACTCAACAGTCACGTCAGAAATGAAAGTGAAAGGGTTTTTAAAAAGCTCCCCTTCATGCAGAGAAGAAAGTCCCGGGTTTTCAAGTACCTTCAGGGGAAGTCACCTCAGTCTCTGTTTGTGTGTGTAACTGCGTCTCTGCACGGTTCTTTCCGATCAGATAACGCTGTTCTGTAGAAGTGACTAATAAGGATGAGACAGGCAAAGTCCAGATAATGTAATACCAACTCGGTTGTTCTTTATTTCCTGTTGGCTTGGATCAAAGGAGAATTTGTACTTCAATTTATACAGCCTGGTACTCACTAAGCCACTGAAAACTCAACAGTATTTATTGGAATCAGAGAAGAAGACATGAAGGATATATATGAAGATTGTTTGTGGTTGATCTCAAAGCATGTTATTGTTTTCAATTTCCTCTTATTGCTCACATTAATGTGAGCCTGTTTGCTCTATAAAAAGGTAAATTTTTTGGGAATGAAAGTAACTAAGATCCATCGAATCACTCTCTGGGTTGACTTTGGATTGATGACATTTCCCTGTTCTGAAATTCTCTCAAAATCTGTTGAGTCAGTCAAGAAATATGTCTTTGCTTAATGGTATTTGTCCAGCGAGGCAGTATCTCAAAGCAGGTCGCCTGGACTTCACCATATGGGTTAGTATGTGTAGCATTGGTGCCTTTTTTTGCAAATTTTGTACAGTTTGAATGAGGATTGAACATACTATTGTAGATGTAAATGGAGGTACCCTTCGCAGTAGTTGGCTTTGTCTTTTTTGTAGATTTTGTAAACATTCTATTATCCTTTTTCTCTAAATGGATCCTGTTTCAAGGGTTCATAAGTGCTTAGCTCTATAGCTCATCAACATAGAATCATCAACAACTCATTAGCATATGAAACCTTGGGTGACACACTGAAAGAGATTAAATGACTGAGCTCACTGGCCGTTCAGACCTGCTTCACATGTTTTATTTTTTTGACAAGAAAACTCTTCCCTGTGTTTTGTAAATCACTGAAGTGTCACAACATTGAGACCTTTCACCTGAGAGTCCAGGCGTGTTCACATTCCCCAGTTTGATCCGGACCGGAGTCTCTTCAGGGGATAAACTGTTTCCTTCTTCAATCTCTGGTCCCCTTGAACTACGAGGTCTCGGTTTGTTTCCAAATGATCAATCTGGCGAGTTGGGTGAGGGGACGTGACGTAGTGCCGACATGCATTCTGGGCAGTAAACAAACAAACAAAGCCAAACCGCGCAATCAGAAGAGGCAGACGCAGAAAGGAAAAACTGTAAAAATGTCTGGGGCGCAGACGAGGAGCAGAGAGGAAGAGGTTGTGAGAAAGGCGGTCATTGATATCTGGTCTGAAGACTATATACCCCGTCTGCCCTTTCACCCGGCCTCCTCCCACCCTTTGATCACAATGAGCGGGGGTTATCCACCCCGAGGCTCTTCATACAAGCTTCACCTCTGGGTTACTGTTACCTGCCCTGTGGCTTGTCCCCTGTGGCAGCTGTCCTGCTGCCCCCCCCCCCCCCCCCACACCTCATTCACACTGTCCATTTCTTTTTAATGTGGAGCGACAGTCAATAAAGCTTTATGTACTCTGGATGTTGAAACTGCTGGTGTTTCGCCCCCAAAAGGCGCCGTTCCTCTTACTCTATGGCTGAGCATCACGAGTCCGGCCGGAGGGCAAAAGGGAGCGGTGGCAATGTGGAGGGAGTTAAAGATAGAGGAGGACGGAGGCAAAGAGCCGGAGAGGATGGGGGATTATGGGTAGAGAGTCAGCAGAAAGTGAGCGTGTGTTGATGAAAGTTCATCAATGGATCCCCTTCTATGTACTATTTTCGGACACGGGCGTCCAAAAATAGTTTTTTTGGGTTTTTTTTTTTTTTTTTGTTAGTTAGTTTGTTGTTGTTTTTTTTAAAGACAATCAAGCCGAATTTTCGGCACCCAAGTTGGTTTCTAATCAACCGTTTTAATTAAAGCCGGCCGAGCTGCTGTCGATATCTCTTAAGTGGTCAGTCAATCGTGCGCGCGCTGATTCCTGCACAATAGAGAGCATATGGCCGAGCCGTCGGAGCTGACAGATGTCCAAGCTGGACAAATAGAGAGCAGGGGGAAAAAAAATAATCATGACTTTTGCTCTGAGCTGCCTTGGTTGACTGGGGGGTGGGGGTCACTGGGGTCAGAGATGGTGGTGGTGGTGGAGGTGGGGAGGGGGGGGGGGGGGGGGGGGGGGGTGAACAACAGTGCTTGCAAGGGAAACGAGGAGGTGGAGGGTTGTGCAGTTAAACAGCGGCTAAGTGGGTCACATTATTGTGCTGTTTGAGGTGATGGAGACATTTGATCCCCCCTTCGTTTTTTTATGATTGTATCGTTGTGTAATTCCAAGGATTTTCTTCTCTTCTTTTCATTTTCTTACAAGGGAATTTCCTTTTCCAGTAACAAACATTACTATTGACCCACTTTGACCAATGATGGCAAGAAGCACACTCATGAGGTTTTACTTTTACTTTCTGTCCACTTACACTTTCCCACTCTGTCATTGATTTCTGGGAAAGGGGTGTGTGTGTGTGAGTGTGGTGTGTGTGTGTGTGTGTGTGTGTGTGTGTGTGTGTGTGTGTGTGTGTGTGTGTGTGTGTGTGTGTGTGTGTGTGTGTGTGTGTGTGTGTGTGGTGGGGGGGGGGGGGTTAATCCTCAGTGGGGATTTCACACGTGTAGGTGCTTATGTGCTTTGTCTATCAGTGTGAAAAAAGGCAGAGAAGTTTAGCAAGTCTTTCTTTCTTAAAAAGAGACCTGTGGAAATGTCTGTTCCTGTTGAATAGATTTTGGGGAAAATGAATTTCAGTTTGTGAAATATCAGTCTTGCTTTTACTCACCAGTAAAACAAAATAAATAAAAAAAAGAAAAATCCTCCTGAGCCTTGCAGGCTTTGTCTAACATACTGTACACACACACACACACACACACACACACACACACACACACACACACACACACACACACACACACACACACACACACACACACACACACACACACACACACACACACACGCCTGGCACATACAGCACTGGAAATGGTGTCAGCCCAGTATAAATCCCTTTTGACATATGAGCATGCCAGTGACCTTATTACCATGACAACAGTTTCTGGCGGATAATAATGCTGTGGCATGGCTGACAAAATATGACACAACAACTCGCGGACGCCGCTTGTGCGATGTGTTGCTGAGAGGTGCACCACTCGCTTTCATTTCCTTCTCTTCTTTCCCTTCTCCACCACTTTGAACTTGGCCCTTTTTCTTCTTCTTCCTGTTTCTCCTCAGTGTGTGTGTGTGTGTGTGTGTGTGTGTGTGTGTGTGTGTGTGTGTGTGTGTGTGTGTGTGTGTGTGTGTGTGTGTGTGTGTGTGTGTGTGTGTGTGTGTGTGTGTGTGTGTTGTCCAGTGTGTAATGCAGCGGAAGACTTCAGGTATAAGGAAAAGTCTTGAAGCGAGATAGAAAAGCATCCTTCCAGTAGCTTTCAAAACATGGAGTGTGCGTATGTGTGTGTGTGTGTGTGTGTATGTGTGTGTGTGTGTGTTTCAAATCCGCGCACACCCACGCCAGAGTCCTAAAATAAATGCTACTTCTTTCATACATGTGAGCGCATTCAGCAGAACCGAACAACACATCCACCCCCTCCCTTCTCCTCTTCTGCCTCCTCCTCTCTCCTTCACTGTACTCCATCCATCCTGAGAGAGAGAGAGAGAGAGAGAGAGAGAGAGAGAGAGAGAGAGAGAGAGAGAGAGAGAGAGAGAGAGAGAGAGAGAGAGAGAGAGAGAGAGAGAGAGAGAGAGAGAGAGAGAGAGACTTGTAAAGTAAAGTAGGGGAATACACCGCTATTCGAGCTGAATGTACGTGAGTCCTGGGCTCAATTTGTCTTTTTGTGTTTATCTAGTGACTGCATGGAGGGGAGTCGGATTCCAGGAAAGTGACAATAAAAAGAATAGAGAAAACCATTGCTCAATTTGTATATTTAGTTACATTGAAATCCGCTCAGTCAGACTGAACTGATGAACCCGATTTTCCTGTAATAGTGGTTACTAAACAGAAAGTCCCTCAGGCGGTCACTTCTGCTTTCAGGTTTTGGTTTTTAAATCTCATTTCAGCACAATAGATAAAGTTAAAGAGGATCTATATGTGTCGTGCACGTGTGGGTATTGATGAACTGGTGTAAAATATGAGGTAAATAAATGAAAAAAAGAACTGTACTTCGGTTTCACTGTTTGGACAAGCTGATTTCAGCTCGTTACATAAGGTCATCGCTTTCAAGCAAGACCAGGAGACTGGTGTCAAATTACATACACACATCCATACATTAATACTAGAATAGTGTTCAAAGAAGGTATATGTGAATCACACAACTATTTGATTTCCTTGATAATACATTTGTACACATTGAGGAATCGTCAGTTTTATTCCAAAAGAGAAATATTGTCCTCCACGTAATATCAATGCAACCAGTAGTTGCTCTGCGCAAAAATCCCCAAAATCAATGACCTCAAAGTCAAAACAAATGTCGAGATGACTTGTTTGTGTTGTGTGGAGCGGATGAATCACATTAGATGGCGACCATACAACCTGGGTAAAACATTACACTGAATGACAAAGTGCAAGAAGGACCTTTGAAGCAAGTGGCTCCAGGTAAACAACTTCAACTCTCTTCTACGTCTTGTCAAATGAACACGACGGGTGTCACACATGCTGGGATGCGATATGACAACATCTGAGGCCACAATATTGAGAACAACGTGTGTTTTTAGGGTAATCTAATTGATAAGGAGATTGTCAGCATGATCATATTATTGAGTGAGGAACACTTAACCAAGAGGAGTCTGTCATCTGTGACTCTGGACACAAAAAGGGTCTCTCTGAAGCTTTAAATGAAATAAATGGAAATTATCGTTGTTATTTTATCTTCTTAGATTTTATTAGCACAACAGATTCCATGAATTAAGAAAAAAAAAAGATAAAACAAGGCAAAGCTAAAGTTTGTGAATTCGTAAAAATGGCCAAAAGGGCAAAAAGCATGAGAAAAGGTTGAAAAAAGAAGAAATTGAAATAGTTTGAAATGGGCCAGATAGAGTCAAAACAGGTGAAACTCCTAAAATTAATAAACTGGCCAAATATGCTAAATACTTTTAAATAGAAAATAATGAAGAAAAAAATGCTTAAAAAGATAAAAGCCCTTCTAGTTTAAGCTTGTTTTATTTTGTATAGCTGAAGGTTTCTAAAATGAGTTTAAATACACTGCCAGAAAAGATATAAAATGCCCCCCCCCCCAACAAAAAAGCAAAAAGCGAAAACAGTTCAAACATATAAATAAAAAAACTAAAAAGTCCTGGTTCCTACTGGGACCAGAAAAGGCCTCAGAATCCTAAATTAAAAAAAATTAAAAAAATCAATCCCGAAATGAAATTCTACATTTTGTCCACGTCGTTAATCATTAACTTCATGAAGTACGAGAGAACCTTTTTCAGAACCCATTCGAAAATCTTCTGAGCCGAAAAGGTTCTTTTGCATCCCACCATTTGACAGAAAGTGAGTATCTGTCTTTCTTTTTAGTTTTTTTAATTCCTTCTCAGCCTAACACATTAAATCTTCAGCTCATTTGCGCTCGCCGTCACCTGCGCGTCTCCCATCTGTCAAAGCCTTGCTGGGAGTCTGTTAACATTTGCTCTGATTACTTGCACCTTATTATCTAACTTCATTTACACGCCTCATTTGAATGTGAGGGGATTCATTCAGACCTAAAAGCTGCGAGTGAGAAGGTAGCGAGGGATGGAGGGACGGAGGGATGGAGGGATGGAGGGATGGATGGACGCGTGGTGAGTCAGAGAGGAGATGGAGGCAGAGAGAAGAGAGGGAGAAGTGCTGATGAATGGCTTGATGGCACACTGACCCACTAATGTTGCAGCTGCATTGCCGGTGGCTGCGACACACACACACACACACACACACACACACACACACACACACACACACACACACACACACACACACACACACACACACACACACACACACACACACACACACACACACACACACACACACACACAGCTACATGCAAATGACTACGTCCTGTGGACTGGACTCCATTACACCACCAGGGATCTTCGGGGAGGATTACCTATGCATCCGCTGGATTTCCATAGTTCCGTGTTGCACGCGCATTAACATGGGGAAACCACACACTTCTGCTCGCGGCCTCTGGTGTTTAAGGTCAAACCAAAGGAGGAAGCAGTGAAGTGACGGCGCAGGAAACGCGCACGGGGTTTCACAACCTTAAACTGGGTTTCTAAATCTGTCACATGTATTTTTAGGTCGGGTCGCCCGATGAGTTTCGCGGCAGACGTTTGCATCTTGAACGGGAAAACTTCCGCACAAGCGCTGAACATGTCAAGTCTTTTAAAGGCCACTATTATGGGATGTTGTCGGATTAAAAACAGCTTTAAAGTTGTTCCGTGTGCTGGGTGAGAACTCTGAATCCATTGACTCGGACTCTGTGTCTTTGTCTTCCTCTGCATTTTCCACCCATGTACATTCAGTGGAGTCACATTCTGGCGTCTGTGCCTTCATTTGTAACATTATCGGGGTTATAATTCACCTTTTAAACAGTGTGTCCTTTATATTAGTGCAATGTGAGTATATAAAGGGCCTTCTATGTGATGAGAACCCAACAACATGTTAAGTAATTGAGTGTAGTTGGCTGAGATTGACCTTTTTCTAAAAGCAATACATGGAAGTACTTGTGTTCGTGTTTGTCTATGGCATCAATTTAGTGCCAAAAACACAAGCACATAAAAACTCTATACAAAATGCTTTTATCGGCAGGAGAGTTCATACTCCATGAAGAAGCTGTCGAACTTGCAGGCCACACTTCTGTGAAGCCGCATTTTAACTCTTCAACTGCACACTTATTTCTCGCTTCCAATGTTTTCAGAAATACATTTCTCTGAACTGTTTCAGTAATAAAAGAGAAAGTTTTTGTCTGATCGGGCGATGTTCGTCTGGTTTTAACTGCAGGAGCTGACAGCTGTGAGTGATGCGTTCAGGTGCATCACGTAAAGCCGCTCTCTAGCATGTTAACGTTGATTTAAGTTTGACACTTTCCAACAGGTTTTTTTAAGATATAAATTAAATTTTGATGCAACGCACACATACCATCAGCAAATAAAATGACACGATATTTAACGGCATCAATCGTTTTGAAAGCGAAGCCCAACATTTCTGTGTTGCTCTGCAGCTTTTTGCTCCTTTAAGACAGAACATGCCGGTCAAACAGTTGAGGAGGCGCGAGGAGAGATAAATGGGGGTTACCTCCGGACGACACCAGGCCAGCTGTTTCCCCTCCTGGCCGAGCGCCAACACCTGGTAATAACATGTGTCCTGGTTGAACACAACTGCTTGAATCACTTCGCTTGGCATCATTTGGCATCAGCCAGCGTCTTCACATTAGTCTCATGCGGCGGATGCTTTCAGGGATCCAGCAATACGAGGTGAAATGACATCAATGAGGGCCTTACAGCGACATGCTCTGCAGCGTGCGTGATGGTTTTTGTGAAATGACTCTGAACTGTGCTGATAAATGCCCCCCCCCCCCCCCCCCCCACCCCCCACCCCCCACCCCCTCCCACCATTGGGATTTCCCTATTTACAGCTGACAATTCTCGCATGACCACATGTGATTGGAGCTCACTCACGCGGGTAAAATGCAAATATATACATAGCTGATTTGCATTTGTGGCGGTTGAATGCTTTTATACGGCGAGACTCTAAAATATCAACGTCCGCAAGATCACCTCTGACGGCACGCTTCGCAGACACATCTTCGCGCTCAACGTCGACGATCCTGATGTTCCCGTTTCCAGCTTTAATGAGTCCACGTGGGAGGAAATGCAAAAACAAAGTTACGGATTTGAACAGAGGGCTGCTGTGAAAATGTAACTATTTTGTAGAAGTACAGCAGCGTCCTGTTTACATCATTACCGAACGGCCGAGTTTCATTGTTCCCGGTGAAATAAGACTCTATTTGTCGGGCTTTAAAAAGCCTCGGAGACGACGTTCACACCATCAAGGGACACGAGACTGTGTCCTTATTATTGCAACAAAAGAACCCAACAACCTATTATTCACAGAGGGGTCAAATAATTAACTCAGTGTGAGGTTGGGGAGAAATAGGCCTAATTAAATGCTCACCGCTTTCCAAGGACATCGGTTGCTGCCTGTGAGTGCAGAGGCATGCTTCGTACACAGCGGAAACGCCGAAAAGTCACCACGGCCCCTGGGAGATGAATCACGCAAAAAAACGTGACACGGGGCGAGCGATACTCGGCTGTGGCTGAGAGCGAGTGACAGGTCGACGATCCGAGGCTGGCTTGGATGCGCTGTCTTTTCAGGCTGGCTTGACTCTGGCTCTTTAATATCACCATTAGGGACCTTCCACAATGAAAACACACACCCCTCAAAAAAAAAAAAAAAAGACAAGAAATAGGCCAGACTGCTGGGAATTGAATAGAAGCTTGGTTTTTTGTTCGTTGTTCGCGGAATTTCATCATCCTCTTTGAATAAATAGACGGTGAGACAACTTCTCTGGGTTTTAGCCTCCAGTGCTGCTTACGCCAGATAAGACGGTCAGCTGCTCGTAGGGGAAAGCGGAAGGTGGTAGGGGGGTTTCGAGAATAAAGGTCCGCTATGTAAACCTGGGCCTTTAAACTGCGCCGTCCCCGGCCTCACCCAACCCGAGGCTGCACAGACAGGTCACATCGTTTTCCAAGGAATGTGGAGAATTTGCATCAGTCGCAGCGTGAGGTGAATTTGTTTAGCATGTGGTCTGCGTGAGGGTGAGGTAATGAGGTCAAGCACGGGTGAAGGAGGAAAGTAAAACCCCAAGACCTGAGAGGGGTAAGGGGAGAAAAAGAAAGGACAGTGGTACTGACACAGTGGCTGCAAAGCCTGAAAAGCTACAGTACTGCACTTGGCATCCACACACACACCCACACACACACACACACACACACACACTGGCTTTGCCCTCCCAGCACACCCTCCAGGCTGGCACATGGAGCGGTGGGGGGAGGGAGGCTGCATGCCCAAGGATGAGGCTGAAACGAGAGGAGGAGAAGGGAGGGAGCGATCCGGGGATGGCAAGATGGCAGCGAGGCTCAGCCCACCTCTGTTCGTCAAATTAGAGAGCGTTCGCCAGCCGTACAGTTCGAGATGCAGCGTGTGGAATAATTCATCTGCAGAACATCTGCAGCCTCGCCATCAGCAATCTCACACACACACACACACACACACACACACACACACACACACACACACACACACACACACACACACACACACACACACACACACACACACACAAATCCATATTAAAGAGATTGTAAAATCCCCCCCATTATGATTGCTCACTTTTGAAATGGCGCCCAAATTCTGATCTTTTACATTCGGCACGAGTACGTGCAAGGTGCAGCAGCGTTCGGGGCGGGGCGTGTCGCTCCACAACCTGCACGCTGATCTGAAACACGGCGAAAGGGAAGTGATAACGAAGAAGCCAGACGAGGCGAACGAGTCGGTAATCAGCAAAGACAGAGGAGGAGGGAAGGAGGGGTGCAGCGCGCAGAAGTGTTGACCTAATTCTGTGCAAATGGCTGCTCCTGTGGTAGACTGAAATGTTGGTGCCATATATTGTAATGCCTGAGGACTGGGCATACACACACACACACACACATTTACACACGCGCGTGTGTATGTGTGTATGTGTGTGTACATCAGAGAGACAGAAAGCCAGAGTGTTTGGGTTCTACACATGTATGTAATCCATTTATATCAATCAATTATATTTTATGTGAAAGAGATGTGTAGATAGGCGATGGGGGGGGTAGTGCCTCAAATTGGAGGGAAAAGTAGAAACTGCAAATTGAGCACTCAGGGGTGGATGGCTAAATATCTGGAATATAAGATATTTTTTTCCAAATTGCAGACCAGATAGTATTTAAAAAAAAAAAAATAATCCATATTTTCAGGGCGTGAAAGATGATAAAATTATAAGACGTGAGCCAGAGGCTAAAATTAGGTTGTAGTACAAGACACACCAATCTGAAAATATCCACCGCGGAGCCCGGCTGCGCACCACCTCTCAAAAACAAACAATCCATCTGTCCGTGTTTCTCATTGTCTCCCAACGTCTCTTGTTACCTGCTGTCCAAGTGGACAGAATCATACGTGGCACCAATTACCTCGGTCTCAGCCTGTCAAGTGGCGCAGAGCGAAGCCGGGGGGGAGTCAAGATGACAGAAGTGCACCTCTTTATCCTCCACCAAAGGGGGGGGGGGGGGGGGTTTGGAAGCTCTTGTTGTGGCTCAGACATGTGATCTGGAGTGTGAATCTGTGTGTTCATCGGGATACTACAAGTCTTGTTACTCAGAGTGGCCGTCAGTCACTCGGTCCACCACTTCAGTCCGGACTACATTATCTCAACAACTTCAGGGGAGATTATTAGAACGTGTTTAGCATCACTCACGGTGCCCATAGGAACAGTCCATCAGAAGCCCTGTGATCAGATTTGTTTTTTTGTTTTTTCATTTTTGTGACTTTTAGGATCAAACGGTGGAAAACGCAACTTTTTTGGGGGGAAAATGATCAGACTCCCTGTCACCATGGAAACAGGGGAAATCACAACTTTGTGAAAACGCGCTGTCTCCGTCTCCATATAATGTATGTGTGCTTCTGCTCATGCGAGAGTATTAAAGTAACTTTGTTCACTTAGAGGACAGTTTATGTTTGGTTTTTCAGGAAAGGCATAGAAAATTACACGTTTGTGCTCGTTTTTGGTTCTCGTACTGCAGTTGCAGAAGCTTTCTGGATATTATGTGCAGGTTTAGGCAAAATAAGTTGAACTTCAGCCTGTTTGTTTTTTCTTTGTTGTGGCATTTTGTATTTGTTTGAACGAATAAACTACTACTACTACTAGAATGACAATAACGACAATGGCAGCCTTCATAGTGGAATGACTCCCAGTCCTTATATTAATATTGTTCATGTTTATATATCGCTCTCTGTACAGGCGTGTGTGTGGTTTCATTACAAAGGCGACCAACAGCTCCAACTTGCTGTCACGACGCGATCTGCATTGTTTTTTATGGTTTGTGACATTTCCGTGTAAACGGACATCGTTTTCTGAAAGCCTTTCTTGAAACAGATACACCAAAACGATGCATTTTCAACAATGCCTCACTAACATCCATGTTAATTCATCACAGAGCTCATTTTTGACACACAATTCCAAAACCCAGTTGTAATTCACATTTGTGGAGGGATGTGAGTTGATGCCAACTTTAAAATTGGCCCAGAAAAGTCAATGATCGTTGATCAGAGCTTATTTATAGAGTCCAACCAGAATTGACCACAGCTGAATTCCACATCCTTGTCCATAATTATGTTTTATTTCTCTCCTGGAACTTTTGAGCGCCATTACTTTGATGACGCAGCTGAAGGCCTCACCATCCGGCTCCAGAATCACAACCTGACGAACTGGAATTGTGTTGCATTGAACTTGAGACATGAAACGGTGGAGTATCAGCAGGAAACATCTGTCATAATTCAGCATCACTGCTCAGGCCGCTATCGGCACGACAGCACAGCATTTTCAGTATAACGTCTACGTACGGAATATCTCCAGGTTTCATATCTGCGAAGCGCCAAAGTGACACCAAACAAATGCTCCTCGAGCAAGTGTCTATTTTTAAAACACATCCATCCGGACGGCCTTGATCTGCTGCCGGCGATCAACAGATGGCTGATTAGCATTTCCAAATCTGTAGTCAAACTCTGGAAAATGATTGGAGAAGAGATTGGAATTCAGCGAGACTTTACCCGCTATCGTGCCATTGAAGAGTCTCTCTCTCTCTCTCTCTCTCTCTCTCTCTCTCTCTCTCTCTCTCTCTCTCTCTCTCTCTCTCTCTCTCTCGATTACCAAGTAAAACATTCTGATGGCCCATTGATCGCCTGGGAGTTTTACACAGATAGACAGTATTTATGGCCGTGTGCCCGTGGAAAAACACACACAAGAGCAGTGCAATTTACTACCCCTTTCACGCTGCCACCGTCCCCGTCTATGACACACACACACACACACACACACACACCGACACACACACACACACACACACACACACACACACACACACACACACACACACACACACACACACACACACACACTCTCTCTCACCCTCTCTCACTCTCTCTTTCTCTCTCTACCTTTCTTTCATTCCCTCCCGGTCTCTTCCTCTCGCTCGCCCTCGTCATCTATATCACTTTCCAATCAGCTAAATTCCCCTGGCATGGCTGAATGGTGTGTCATCATTCACCTCAGCAGGCTCCTGCATACACACACACACACACACACACACACACACACACACACACACACACACACACACACACACACACACACACACACACACACACACACACACACACACACACATGCACAATCGCTATCCTGTCCTGTAATGTCATTATGGCACCCACTGAGTCAAATTACATTGAATCAATAGGTCTTGTTTATCTGTTTGGGTGGGGGAGGGGCGCTCGCGGCTCTCAATTACAGCCCAGGGGAATGCGTGTGTGTGTGTGTGTGTGTGTGTGTGTGTGTGTGTGTGTGTGTGTGGGGGGGGGGGCGCTGAGATCGGCACCGGGCATGTGTTTGAGGTCTCTTTTAATAAGAGGCTCAGGTGTTGTTATCAGTGGCCGACATTCTTCTACGTGACTCGGTGTAAGGGGAACCGCTCCGACCGACGCCAGGAACTGGGGACAAACAACAACAACAACATCAAGGCAGATATTGCCCAGTGGCCAGATAAGCTAATTGACTCCCCAACTGTCTCAATGAAAGGCCTATTGAGATGCAGCCTGTTGTCTGAGAAGCAGCAAACAACAATGAGGAGAATGTTAATGACTTGATTTTTTTTTGGTTTGTTTGGAGGGTGAGGGTGCAAAGTTTACAGCAGCACCAACCCAAACGTCTCCTGCATTTGTTCTGCAATATCATCCCACCGTCACATCATGCAAGGTGGATTGTTTTTCGCACATCGCAAACCGAGACTCGTCGTTTACGCGACGCTTCAGGTGAAAACGCGTCGTTCCACCTTGGGGAGCCGTTTTCAAAAAGTTGCTGCTTCACTTAATTTCAATCCCTGAATGAGAAATTTCTCAAAATAACATTAAAAAATAGGCTGGATGTTTTGAGAACAAACAGGGAGCTGTGCCTTGTGTAGCTGTATAATAATATCATTAGTTGTGAGTCAGCGACAGCCACAAGGGAACTTCTATGCTCAGTTTTGGTTACAGGGCAAACAAATGCTACAGTGAATATTGCCCAAATCATCTCAGTGTGCATTAAATTAACCTGTATATGGACTATATTTATGTTGCTGTTTATATATATATATATATATATATATATATATATTTTTTTTTTTTTTTAAATCCATTCCCTGGAGGGGGGAGTTGTCACCGGTTTCACTGTCGCCTTAGCAGCAGGTCAGGTCAGGGAGGGCAACACATGCTAATGCACTCACCCTTCTAACTGCATCAGCCGATCCTGCCCCCGATAGCCCCGCTGAGTGCAGGGCAGTAGCAACCTATACATTCATCAAAGGGCATCAAGAAAGAACTGTATGTGTCCTTCATATTGAGTCAGTCTGTCAGGGTGAATATTTCTTCACATGTGCCCCAAGGATTTTTTTTTTTTTTTGGTAGTACTCCATTTCCTCCCTCTATGAAAACACTCTCTTTCAATTAATCTGTCTCTTCTCCTTTCATATAGATATGTTTATACCTTGATATGTATAATAAAAAGAGATGACTTTTGCAGGTGAGAGTTTGAATACATGGGGCCTGACGCAAACTACTGTGTTTGTGCTTGCACTGGCTTTTAGCCTTGAGAAAACCTGTAAGCCTGACGTCTTGCAACGTTTTTGAAAAAAGAAAAAAAAAAGAAGGATAAGCCTTCCACTGTGAAGAAAGATGGATAAGACTACTATACCTTGACAAGATCGAGTTTTTTTTATCCGTCTTCAGCAGCACTTCATCCGGTTCAGGGTCGCAGGGGCACTGGAGCCGATCCGAGCTAACATGGCAGGTCACACCAGGGACATGTGGCCAGTCTATTGGTAGACGCACACAGAAATTCATATTCACACCTCGAGGCGATTTAAGGTCAAAGACATGTTTTTAGGAAACCAGAGTGAGAGAATCCACCCACACTTTGGGGAGAACACGCAAACTCCAGCTTGGATTGGAATTACGGGTGACTAATTTACTTTACAATGAACAAATCCCAGGAGAATATCAGACTAATGACAGAGTCATGATGCTCTAGAGGCCACTGTTGTTGTTATTGCCCGTTTACTCCTTTATGTGCAGAAGAGATTTATTCACCATGGCCTTGGTTGTTGTGTCTTTAGTGGCTCTGAGCACTGTTGTCACGTAGGAGGCCACCAAAGTTATACATTATCACTTTTAGACGTCATGTAAATGGGGCCTAAAATGATGAAAGACACAAGTTGAAAAAACCCCAAACAATTCTCCCTTTTGAAGACTTGAACAAATCACGCTTGGCAATATGAAATCACCAGTCATCATACAAGCCAGCATGGTCGAATAATGGCAACGGTATGTTTTCCACTTGTTCTCAAGAAGGATTAAAAAAAAAAAAAAAAAATCTTCATGAAATATTAAAGCCAGTGTAATGAGGAGTCTTCATTTTGAGTGC
The DNA here is from genome assembly GCF_963422515.1 of Blennius ocellaris. Classification (NCBI taxonomy): domain Eukaryota; kingdom Metazoa; phylum Chordata; class Actinopteri; order Blenniiformes; family Blenniidae; genus Blennius; species Blennius ocellaris. The sequence continues at coordinate 6,831,466 of NC_137669.1, forward strand.
TTTGCCAAATTGGAAAAACAAACAAACAAACACCAGTATTAGAAAATCGGTGATCCCCACAAAATCTTTAATTTGTGTCATTTTGAGTTTCTATTGCCTCATTGATCTCAACAGAGGGACTCTGGGTGGGCGACAGTGAGTGACAGGTGAGGAAATATACTTCTCCCATGGGGGGGTCAGTCAACCCTTGTATGGACACTTTCAGACAAGCAATTACCACAATGAATAAAGACCAGACAGCCAATTAGAGCATCTCCGTTAAGCTCCCCTGTATGTAGATCAGGCCGGCGGAGAAGCACTCCGGTGGCGGCAAAAGTATCGGCCAAAGAGCTGCAGCATGCAGATGTAATTAGGAGGCCGCGGAGAGTGGGACGAGATGAGGAATATATGCGAGTTTGCAAGGAGAGGAATCTAAATTATGAGTGTGGGAAGGAAGCGGAGGGATAAAGGGAGGGGTGGGAGATGAAGACCGAAGAAGCAAAGGCGAAGGACACGAGGGTGAGGGTGTGGAAGGAAAGAAGAATCAGAAGGAAAACGAGAGCAGCACGGGGCTGAGGGGAAAAAAAAAAAAAAAAGAAGTAGGCCCCACATGCATGTTTCAGAAACGTAGTGAAACAGGCTCCTTGTCACCCTGAATACTAACGCAGCTCGTTGTGTATTTATAGGCCGTCCACAGTGCGTTGGAGTGTGGGACTGTATGCAGGCGCAGACTCCCGGCACTCCGTTTGATCGTATAGACGGGATTTGTGAATGTGTGCGTGAGAAAGAGAGAGAGAGAGAGAGAGAGAGAGAGAGAGAAAAAGCAGGAGTGTAGGAGGACAAGTTCTGCTGCAGAAAGTTGAAGAAATTCCCGCCATGTTGTGAATTCTGCATATGGGACGACGCTACCAAAGACAATGGCACAGTTTGGTGCTCAGGCTCACTTATGAAAAAGCCCGCGTGTGATCGTGATGTTTGGAGCAGATGGACGCGGGCGGCTGTTGACATTAGTTGGTGCGCTTCAGCCCCTCATCATATCTTCTCATGCTCATGTTAATCTCAACTGGAGCTGCGGCTTAGCAGATACTGAGCCTGTGTGGTAATTGGATTGAGCTCATGACGGTAAACCCCGTCACATCAACAATGATTACATCTGTTAATTTCCTCTTAGCTTGACCTTTCTGGTTTGATTGTTTATCAACACCAGCAAAAAAGTGGAATTTGACCATTACTGAGTGCAGTTTATGGTAAAACCGTGTCTCACTGGATTAAATTCATAGTCCGATCAACATGAAGCTTGAAATGCAGGGAATTATGACCCAGCATTACCTCCAGAGCTCGCTAATTAGCGAGTTCCATGCTGTGTGTTCACAGGAAGAAAAGTGTAAACAGCGAAATGTGAAAATGTTTGTTGGCTGTCAACCAGTGGAAACGCCAGGAAGTCATTGCTGATCGGCAAAACAAAAACAAAACAGTCCCACTGAGACGTTTCAGTGTTTGTACCATCAGGCGTCTTCTGACTGTTTCCGAGTTTTTCAGGATGAGGTAGACTCCATCTCCTGCAGTGATTCCCCCACCGTTGAAGAAGGCGTTTTATCACCGCTGTTACCAAGGGGACTCTGAAATGAGGAAACATGAGAACGAGTTTGGATTTGTTACCCCTGAAAACCCCGAGACAACAACACAGAACGCTGGTATTGGAGCAGTACGCCATCAGATTTTAAACATGGCAGATGTCCTTTATCATTGGCTCTTATGGGAGGCAGTTTGTCTTTGCAATGCTTATAGACTGGGTAGTACCTTGCCTATATAGAAGTGGTAAAATATGCATGTAAATGGAGTTGCAGGACTGAATTGGTTTCCCAAATGTGCAATTTTTCTTGCAGCATTCATAGAACGATCTAAATAGCCAACAAGTCTCTCCATAGATTCATTGTGATGCGCTGGAACATAATCCAGATTACAGTGCATGAAGACAGGGTACACCTTGGACAGACAGACACATTCTATTTTTTGGGGGCAATTTGGATTCACCGGTTATACTCAAATCATTTCCTTGGCAGCGGGAGAGAGTTGTAGTGCCCAGACAAAACCCCAGAACAGAGGGTGAACAAGCAATTCTCCACTCAGGAAAGCTCCCAAAGCCTTCTGCAGACTTGAACCGGTAGATTCTCGCTATGAAGTGAGTGTTTTAACCCCTACAGCATCCCTGAACTGCTCCACAAAAAAGAAGGTCATAACTCAAACCCAAAGCTCTCACTCGACTCACTTGTCATCTCACTTCCTCAAAGTGTAAAGATGTAATTTGAAGAGTAAAAATTAAGTACAATTGTTTCATGTTTCAAAAACATGTTAAAATCCGAGCAGTCCTTACTGATTTGAACTGCCTATGTGAGTAGAGACATGTTTAAGGTGAAAACACATCATATTTTCATTTTCATTTCAGGAAATGTTTGGTCCAACATTTTAAAAGGGGTTACACGAATGTGGCATTAATGCTTAAAACAATATAGTTAGTGGGTTGGTCCGCTAATGGGTGCTGTTGTTTGTTTTTGTAATTAAACCACACACACATATGACCAGCGAAAAATAATATAAGCATTAACAATGGGGAAGAACATTCATAAAGCTGCCAAGTCCCAGGGGATAATGGACCGGGAGTCTTGACACTATAGGCAAACATTGTTGTTATTTTAAGGACCGAATACTTCGGCTGTGTCCGTCACAGGGAATATTTGTTTTGTATTTACGCATATTCCAGCTTGCTAATGACTGTATCAGTCATATTTCAATCATGTTTAGCATGTAGCCTCGCCACTGTGTGAGCCTTGAAGTATGTAGCATGTAGCATTGAATGGCATTCACGTGATGCCCCTGAACACATCACTCGGGGGCTGCCAGCTATGGTAAAACCTGCAGTTAAATCCAGACCGACATGGCGACCAATCTTTTTTTACTGAAACAGTTCAGCGAAATGTATTTCTGGAAACATTTGAAGCGAGAAACAAGCTGTGCAGTTGAAGAGTTAAATCATCGCTTTGGCGAAGTATGAAGTCGCAGGCCACGCCCCCTCATGGCAAGCACTTTTGCTTTAACTTTTCAACTGCACAACTCATTTCTCGCTTCAGAAATGCATTTCGCCAAACTGTTTCAGTGATAAAAGAGAACGTTTGTGTCCGAGCCGCCATGTTGGTCCGGTTTTAATAGCAGGAGCTGAGAACTTTGAGTGATGCATTCAGGGGAGTCACGTAAATCGACCCTCCGGCATGTTAATGAGCTGCGTGGCTCATACAGTAGTGAGGCTACATGCTAATTATGATTAAAATATGACTGATAGTCATTAGAAAGCTGGACTATGCATGCACAGCACAAGGCAGTGCCCAAGTTTGGGCAGTGCCGTTCCGACGTAGTTCTGCTCGGACGGTTCGAAAAGCGGAACCCAATCTCTTTGTCCAGAGGGAGCTGGCTGAAGAGAATGATGTCACTTTGTTCGGCAAAACCCCGGAGCGCCGAACTTCCTTCTTGTTCTAATGGAGGATGAATCGGCCTTTACTCTGCCTACGTTCAGTGTCTTTTCATGTTCCTCTGTTCTCCTGCTCCTCCCCTGATTATTATTGATTGTTGTCAGCTGTGTCTCGTTGCCGTGTGAGTACATAGTTGTCCTCCCCACTCTGATCAGTTTGCTTCTTCTCTTCATTGGTGTTACTTGTGTTTTTCCTCATTGTTCTTTCTCTCCCAGCATCTATATTCTGTTTGGACTTTTATTTTTTTATTGTGTGTTTGTGAAAAAGTTCTGTTTTTATGTTTTCCACCATTTAATCGAAGAACTTCCTTTCTCCTCACCTTAAAACACTTTTTTTTTAAGTTGCTTGGAGGGAGTATTACATTTCTCAAAGCTAAAATAAATGGCTACTGTATTCCAATATAAAATACTGAGCTCATCAATAAGACATTGTGGTTGTTGGTGAGACGCTAGACACCCATATTTTTTCCTGAAAAGGTTACAATAGAGCTTAAAATCTCATAAAATCATCAAGGAAGTAGTTGGTTCGAAGCCACGGGGTTCCTTTTAAGCTCTCGTAGCATTCCTGAAAATTTCTTTGGAGATTTTCAAGATGCATTCTGTTGAGGATTCCCTTTCTCTGTGTAATCCTCTGTTTATGTCTGGTCTCCCTCTACTCTCCCCTGCCTCCTCTCTGCCCCCTACATCCTTCTTCCATCCTGTGTATTGACTGTCTGTGTCATCTGTCTGTTTACTGAGAGGGTAAACAGTGGAATGAATGTGTGGGTCACTGTCAGGGTCACTTTCCCCTGCATCTTCCCCTCGTTCCTCCCACCACACGGCTCCCTCCGGCCCCATCCTTCCCTCTGCCCCCTGATTATGTGCTGGTAATGAGAGGTCTAGACAAGCTTGATCGGGATTAAAGCCCGGGCAGGCAGGCAGGCAGGCACACTGAGGTCAAGCAGGGAGAGGCGTTCTTTTTTTTTTTTTTTTTTTTGCTTGTGGGCCTGGGATGGGCATGACGAGACCCAGCCAGAGGTTTTTGAGGAACATTTAAGGGTCATGGAGAGGGAGGGAATTCAGAAGATAGAGGGGATAAGCAAAAGTTGCCGCCAGAGTCGCGCTGCTTCCCGGAGGGTGCCTGTGTACCGACGACTGGCTCAGGAAGTCATGACGCTAAAACTGGAATCGCTGGGAAGGAAACCACATAACAAGCGTTTTAAAATCAATTTTGATCAAAACAGAGGTTTTTATCAATGTGATTTGTGAGGGTTTTTTTCTTTTCTTTTTAAATCAAAAGGAAGCCATTATACTCTCCAATAACTTGAGCTTTATCGGGTAATAGCTTTTCTACGAGACCAAACTGAAATAATATTTCGTACAGGTTTGAACTAAGATCTCGAACTTAAACGTGAATTAAACTGTTGCTGTTTAAAATAAAGTTGATTGTCCAATGAAAATGGTATTTTCCCCACAACGAGTGAAACTGGCTCCATATAAAGAGTCTTAATTTGTTTCCCACCTCATATTTTCTTTTGTTTCAGATTTCCCCATCGAACTAGCCTGAATGAAACCTTTGCAGAGAATGATGAAGTTACATGTCAATTTGTCCCTCGGGGATCAATAAAGTCTTATCATATCTTGCACACCCACGCCCACGTTTACTGCTTTATTTCCTGGTATTCCGCAAGAGTGGAGGCATAAAAGGGTTAGTGGTGGCAAGGAAGCACACGGAGGTTCAAAACGTGTCCCTCCGTCGCTGATTGAATGCTCAATGTGCAAACTTTTGGCTTCTTTCAGATTTTTGCTCAAAAGGCGAGCAGCTGTATGTTAGTGAGCACCGATGTCACGAAGGGAAAAAAAATCCACCTGTTCAAACACAGAAATGAAGGGCCATCAATGTTGATGTTTTGCGAGCTTCACATAAGATTCAACAGATTGAAATGTTTGCAGGTTTAACCGATGCGCAGTATAGTCTTCATTTGCATGATCTCCCTGTGTGTGCACGGTTTCCAATAGGTTTTCCCCACACGATCCGATAGCATGTGTTACACTTATGAGAATTATGGGCCACTCATCTCCCATGCAACATATTTATTTTCTGCAACACAGAAACACATTGTTCAGTCCGGAGCACGCTCGGTGATTCACTCTCTTCCGCATCACGTTCTGACTTCCGCTCCATACTGTAAAACACGTGCACTCATAACCACAATTCCATGACAAACACATACAGTATCTTAACCCTTCCGCTTATTAACAAAGAAGAACATAATGTATATGTAGACCTAAAGTACAAACGTGCAAAATAAAGTTTCAATCACGGATCACATTAATAAAGAAATACCAACTACTGCTGTAATATACATCCAACTTATAACAGTGCTTACGTATTTTAATGTGCCCGCGACGGCATACAATTCCGCCATTTTGGGTTTCCAACGCGGTAACTTTTATACCTTCATAACTTCATTACAATCTTACACTTGACATCAATTATTCTTTCAGGCACTAATAACCATGCACGACTGTTGGCAATCACTTTTACCTAGTTTCTAACACCAGCTTACCTGCAACACAGAAACACATTGTTCAGTCCGGAGCACGCTCGGTGATTCACTCTCTTCCGCATCACGTTCTGACTTCCGCTCCCGGCAGTCAGCCACTGATACGCACCGAGTGCCCTCTACTGGCGAACCCTATATTACCTAGTATTGCCACAGATTAACTCTTAAAATGATATTCATTAACACAAAATGACCTTAAGAATAAAGAATAAAATAAAATAGGGGGGGGGCAACTATTTCTAATTATGAACGTACACATAGTGCCACACTCTCCCTCACAAAATTAAATGTCTCCTGACATTTCTATTTACAGTACATAGTCAACAACAAACTTTTAACACACTTCCACAGCCCATGGTCTCCAAAAGGCATTACTCTCAATAACATGAGTCTTTGCAACCTTCAAGTCCCTTTGAACCAACGTCGGCTGACCTAAAGTGTCATAACTCAGAACTGTTGGTTGCTGTCTCAGTCTTTGGGGTCGCTGTCTCACAGTGTCAGTCTCACTCTCATTCACACCTGGAATGTCCATATGAGGCTCACCACTATCTGAACTTTCAAGTTCAAGGTCAGAGTTCTGAAGTGGTTCTGTCACCGGCTCTTTGCTCTGGAGTGGCAAATCCTCTTCGCTCTGGAGTGGCAAATCCTCTTCGCTCTGGAGTGGCAAATCCTCTTCGCTCTGGAGTGGCAAATCCTCTTCTTGGTGCAGACTTGGTAGAGGTTGGAATGGCTCCGCCAGGGGGTTGAGTCGAGTCTTCCTCTGCATTCTTCCTGGAACAGGTCTGAGGTGCCACAGGTAAGTACCAGTATCACTGTTGTCATCATCTGACGTGTCATTGTTCTCTGGTTGCTGTTGCTGTTGTCTCCCTGCAGGTCGAGACTTTTTCCTTGTAACACATGGAGAGTCTTTTCGGGTCTGAGCAGTCTGTGTTGGTGGCTTTTCAACAGGTAAGAAGTCACAAGGCAGCAGGAGGTTCCTATGTACCACCTTCTCTCGACCACGACCATTTTCAGGACTAATCCGATACACTGGACTGTCATCTGCTTTCCTCTCCTTCACAATGTAGACTTGGTCCTCCCAATAGGACTGGATCTTTGCAGGCCCACCTCTAGGTGTGAGATTCCGAAGGAGAACTCTATCACCAACTTGAAGATCTCTCCCTTTAACTCTCTTGTCATAGTAGATTTTCCCTCGAGCAGCTTCTTTGGTAGCTGTTTTCGAAGCCACGGTGTAGGCCTCCTGCATTCTCTTTTGCCAACAGCTAACGTAGTCATCATAGTTCACATGAACTTCATCATTTTTCAGGTTGAAAAACAAGTCAATGGGCAGGCGTGGAGAACGTCCAAAGATGAGGTAATATGGGGCGTAGCCTGTTGCCTCACTCTTTGTACAGTTATATGCATGAACAACCTTTGCCAGTGACTCTTTCCAATCGTCTTTCTCCTTGTCTTCCAGGGTCCGTAACATGGACAACAGGGTACGGTTGAATCTTTCCACTTGTCCATTACCCTGTGGGTGGTAGGGTGTCGTGTGAGAGCCCTGAATACCTGAGAGTTCTTTGAGTCTGGCCATTAGCTTGTTTTCAAACTCTTTGCCCATGTCATGATGTAATCTCGTTGGGAAGCCGAACTTTAGTGCAAAATCATTGAAGAGCTTTTCAGCGACAGTTTTAGCTGTTTTGTTCTTCGTCGCGTAAGCTTGGGCAAACCTCGTGAAGTGATCCATGACCACCAATATGTACTCATAGCCATGTTTACACTTTTCCAGGTGAAGGAAATCTATGGACACAAGCTGGAATGGGTGAGTGGACTGGATTGAGGTCAGAGGTGCATGCGTCTGCTTACTTGGCTTCTTCTTTTTGATGCACTCACACTTTTCTGTAACAAAGTGTTCAATTTCTTTCGCCATCTGTGGCCAATAGAACCTGTCCCTAATCAGGTCGAGTGTTCTTTCCACTCCTAAATGACCCATGTCTTGATGGAGCTCTTTGAAAATCAGGGGACGATAGGCTCTAGGAACCAATAGCTGTACTCGGCGGGTTGTTTGGCGGCGTAGGACACCATCTTTGTCGATGACAAGTTTCAACCACTGCTTAAGCAGAGCAGCTACTGAGGGGTGTTCTGCCTTCACCTCTGTCCTACTTGGTCTTCTACCCTGTGACTTGTACCAGAGCACTCTTGACAGGACTTCATCATCTTCCTGTGCTCTGCGGATCTGGTCTGGTGTTAGGGACTGATTTGTGTCAGAATCTTTGATCAATGTTAAAGCACTAACCTGGATGACTCCAATTCCTTGGCAAGGGAGTCTTTGCTCCACCAATACGGATTCCATTGATGCACTTAGCGCTTCTTGTCCCACTTGTGTTGTACAGCTCTCCATGTAGCTCTCAATGTCCAAGGGCATACGCGACAGACCATCAGCATCGGCATTGGTCTTGCCGGGACGATAGCGTATGGTGAAGTTGTAGTTGGCCAGTTCTGCGACCCATCTGTGACCTGTGGCATTGAGCTTGGCAGTAGTGAGCACATATGTTAGTGGATTGTTATCAGTATACACCACGAATGATGGAGCATGGAACAGATAATCCCTAAAACGTTCACAAATGGCCCACTTCATCGCCAAAAACTCTAACTTGCCGGAGTGGAGGTGGTACTTCTTCTCTGCTGGACTCAGGGTGCGAGAACCGTATCCTATGACCCTCATCTTGCCTTGCTGTCGCTGGTATAAAACAGCGCCTAGCCCAACTTGTGATGCATCGCAATGTAACACGAAAGGCTCGGTGAAGTCTGGGTACCCAAGGACAGGAGGTCTGGTAAGTGCATTTACGAGCTGGTCCACTATCTCTTGGTGGGAGCTGGTCCACTTAATAGGCATTCGTGATGATAAGTGACCGTTGCTTTTTTTCACTCTTTTCTTGGACTTGACAGTGGAGACTGGGGCAGTGTCGTTCTCAGCAGGTGGAGGACTAAGCAGACCATAGAGTGGGTGGGCTACACGGGAGAAGTTGGGGATGAAAGGCCTATAATAAGAGAGGAAACCAAGCATTTGACGCACCTCTCCAACGGTTGTGGGTGTCTTCTCCTTTAAAGCCATCACTGGGGCCAACTCTGCTGGATCCATTGTATAACCTTCACCTGTTACCAGTTTGCCTAGAAACCTCACACTGTGCCTGAACAATTCACATTTCTTCGGAGTCAACTTAACACCATGCTCTTTGTAACGCTGGAGGACAAGGCGGATGTGTTCTACGTGTTCGTCAAATTTGCAGCTGTGCACAAGGTTGTCATCCAGGTACGGGAGACAGATAGTGTCTCTGAGACCTGACAAACAGTGTTCCATGCTCCTCTGGAACTCAGCGGGTGCGGAGCTCAGGCCAAAGGGAAGGCGTACCCATTGATAGAGCCCCCAGGGTGTGATGAAAGCGGTCAAGGGGCGACTTTCTTCATCCAAGAAACCCTGGTGGTATGCCTTGCCCTGGTCTAACACTGAAAACCACGAGCTTCCACCCAGTGCATCCAACATGTCCTGAATTCGCGGTATCGGATGGCGGTCTGGAACTGACTTGCGATTAAGCTCTCTGAAGTCACAACAAAGGCGTAGTGTTCCATCTTTCTTGCGGACACATACTACAGGCGATGAGTATGGGGACCGTGATGGTGTGATCCAGCCTCTGTTCAGCAGGTCTTGCAGATACTCCTTAACTTCTTTATGCAGGGGCTTTGGGACAGACATGTAGGTCTTTTGAACAGGACTTGTATCATTGAGGGTTATGTGCATTTTCAAAGATGGTATGCAGCCCACATCGTCGCTGTCGTAGGCAAACGCCTCACATTCCTCCCGCAACATCTGCTTTACCATGACTTGTTGACTCTCTGTCAGGTGCTGGAGATCCACTGACGGATCCCATGACGTTGGTCTCGGCTTATTCTCTCGGAGCTGTGTGTCACTTGGGTTGGGAGACTTAGATTCTGTATTGTTCATGTCTTGTCTCTTCAACTCATTTACTTTTGACTGAATGTCTGCTGCATAAACAGTTTTTACTGGTTCCAGGTGTCCAATCACTTTGTGACTCTCCAAATAAATGGGGTGGTCTGTAGTGTTAATCACTGAGATGGGCACATAAGGAACTCTTCTCTTTGGGATTTGTACCAATACATCTTTGAAGATTACGCCCTCTGGTGGTGGATTAGTCACATCAGGTGAAAACAGCATGTCCTGACCTCGTGCATGTGGACTAACGTGTGACCGTACGTAGACTGTGGTGACTTGGTTAGCTGGCAATGACAGTCTTTTTACTCCAGTCCGTACCACACCAATCTCTGAGTCTTCACTGCTGTTCTGCACTAGCTTTACAACATTGTGAGCTGTTCGTACAGTTATTTCAAATGCTTTACTCATGTAGTGGGCTAGCTGTTTTCTTCCATCTTTAGTTTTTATGTCTTCTTGTTTGACAATAGCTTCAATAACATTGTATCCAATGATGGGGTCTCCGGCCACGGCTGAGTCACTGGAAACTAAGATTGGCACTTGAAGCTCATTTGTGGAGGACGAATCACTGTTCAATTTAAATCGTACCTCTATCCAGCCAATGTAGGGAATGGGCGTGTCATTAGCAGCGAATACTGAAAGTGTCTCGTTGTCTAACAGTTCTGACACAGGTCTGACAACTGTGTGAGGAAGGTAATTTTGTCGCCAGTTCTCATTTACTATGCTGGACTGTGCCCCTGAATCCCATAATACTTTGATCGGCTGATCGTCCATAACACAGTTCACCATGCATCTGTTGCCCACTAGACTGACTAACCTTGATTTTTGTTGAGGTGGTAGGTAGCAGACTTCAGTTTCGGCTGATAGGGTGTTGGCTGTTGTTCCTTTGGTGGCTGGTGCTGGGCTTGGCTGTTTGCTTTGGGACCCTTGACTTTGGACTACTGCTGGTCCCATCTCAGCAGTCCCTCTCCGTTTCCCGACGACGGTCTCTGCGCTTGACATCCACGAGAGTAGTGACCATCTCGCCCACATTTGAAACAGTGCCCACAGCTCTCTCCTTTTCCCTCTTCTCTACACCTTTTACAGCCTTTTTCCCTCTGTGTGGGTCTCATGGAGCGGGGATTAGTTTCCATAGCAGCCATAAACATTTGTTTCATTTCTTTACGTAGTTCTTCCATAATCTGTTGGGTGTCTGTCTTGGTCTCTGACCCCCTCACTGACTTCATGGACACTGCAGTGGGAGGTCCTTTGGGCTTGGATTGATTCTGAACAGGTGCTGCCTGACATTCTGTTTGGAGTTCCTGCACCCTTGGAATCCTAGCTGCAGTCAACCTTTTTCGTTTTTCTGATCTCTCATTTTCTAGTTTTGACGCTTCATTGATTTTCTCGATCAGTTCCTCATCCGTTATGCTTACGTCGTTGAGGAGGGGCTGTAACTGATATTTAATAGAATCACTGAGCAGCCCAGTTTCAATGGAGCGGAGAAACTTGCGCTGGATGGTGGCCCTGCTGTACAGTTCATCAGTCTCCTCATTTGCTGCTTTCCATAACAGTTTCTCTTTGAGTTCAATTGCACGAAACACAAAGTTGAGAGCAGTTTCTCTGGGTTCTTGAGAAACATTGAGCAGCTGATGGTAAAGCTCTGTAGGGCTATCTACTTTGTAATGTCCCTTTAATATGGTCAGAAGTTTGGTGAGTGTAAGCCCACGTTTTATCTCCAACATGTCTCTGAGGGGCATTCCTGGACAAATGGCCCTGATTACTGCTTCAACTATTTCAGTCTCTGAGTGTCCTTTTTCAGTCCCATTCTCAATCTGGCGGACTAAGCTGAGGTAAGATAACTTCTCCTTCTGTCCAGGCTCTCCAATCTGCCCACAGATTTTAAACTCCCTTCTCAACATCACCTCTTGTAGAGTTTGTATTGGCTCTGGTCGAGGTTTGGGTGGAGATTCTGTCATCTTTACTGAAATGGCCTGTGGTAAGGTGTCCTCAGAGTCCTTCTTTGACTCTTTTGATGGGGTTTTCTCAACTGATTGGCTCTCCTCTTTGTTTAATCCCAGGATATATGTGGCTGTCTCATTATAAAACTTTTCCACTTGATCCTCTTCTTCACTATCCTCAATCTCATCAAACATACCTTCCGCCATCTTGATGAGTGTGCGCTTGGTCTGGCTGTGAGGGTCTCCGCTGTCCAGGCCGGAACATTTTAGTCGCCTGCAGACGTCCACGAGTAGCCCTCTATCCAACTGCCACAAAGCCGTACTCACTTGATCACGTAGGTGTTCAGTTGATTCCATTTTGGTCTTGAATGAAGGTTCGTCTCTTGGGAAGGAAGGTGGTTGGTGATGTTGACTCACTAGCGCCACCTCCTGGCTGGCTCGCCAAAATATGTTACACTTATGAGAATTATGGGCCACTCATCTCCCATGCAACATATTTATTTTCTGCAACACAGAAACACATTGTTCAGTCCGGAGCACGCTCGGTGATTCACTCTCTTCCGCATCACGTTCTGACTTCCGCTCCATACTGTAAAACACGTGCACTCATAACCACAATTCCATGACAAACACATACAGTATCTTAACCCTTCCGCTTATTAACAAAGAAGAACATAATGTATATGTAGACCTAAAGTACAAACGTGCAAAATAAAGTTTCAATCACGGATCACATTAATAAAGAAATACCAACTACTGCTGTAATATACATCCAACTTATAACAGTGCTTACGTATTTTAATGTGCCCGCGACGGCATACAATTCCGCCATTTTGGGTTTCCAACGCGGTAACTTTTATACCTTCATAACTTCATTACAATCTTACACTTGACATCAATTATTCTTTCAGGCACTAATAACCATGCACGACTGTTGGCAATCACTTTTACCTAGTTTCTAACACCAGCTTACCTGCAACACAGAAACACATTGTTCAGTCCGGAGCACGCTCGGTGATTCACTCTCTTCCGCATCACGTTCTGACTTCCGCTCCCGGCAGTCAGCCACTGATACGCACCGAGTGCCCTCTACTGGCGAACCCTATATTACCTAGTATTGCCACAGATTAACTCTTAAAATGATATTCATTAACACAAAATGACCTTAAGAATAAAGAATAAAATAAAATAGGGGGGGGGCAACTATTTCTAATTATGAACGTACACATAGTGCCACACATGCCTGCAAGTGTGATTGTGTCTCTGGGATGAACTCGTGACGTGTTCGGGGTGAACAGTGCATTCGCCATACAGTTATCTAAAGTCATGTCCAGATCATAGATGGATGTAGTTTAATAAAAGCTATGTCCTTCAACCGTAGCAGGGAGTTCTATTCCCCCCAATTTATTTTATTTATGTAGTATCTGGAGGCTGTTTTAGAGAAAAAACACAAGGGAGAGTGCAAAGGAAGAAAAAAAATGACCTTTTTAACAGGAAGAAAGCTGCAGAACCAGACAGAGAGAGGGACTTTATGCTGTTCTGGTTGTTTTCGGGGGGGAAAAGAAGGAGTAGGGCAGAGACGTTACAGCAAAAAGCTACAGACAGACCCTGGTTCAGGTAAAGTGTGACACAAAGAGCAACTAACAGATGAATTTGGTTGTGACAGGTATGATGGCGGGGAAATGAGCTTCACGCAAATTTCCACTTCCACTGTCGGAGATCCTGCAATGAGCTGTGATGAACCACATCAACAAGACTGAACAGGAAGTGAAGTGAGTCCGAATACAACTCGCCTCTCGACCAAACCTTTGTCTTAACTATAGATTACAGTCTTGTGTTGGAGTGATGAATGAAAATGAGAATATACATCGTTTCAATACATGAATATGTGACTATCAAGAGACAAAAAAACCCTAAAAGAAGTCACCTGTTTTGCGTTTGTAGACTACCAGAAGAAGGACTTCAGCACTTTAACCCCTCTATCTTCATGTTTGTTGACTCTGTCTTGTCTTTTCAGGTGCACACGAATGCGTCTGAGGTATTGGATGCCAGCTGTTGACATAGGTGGTTTGCAGGCCGGTCAGAGACAACACACAGCCAGCTACTATTTCGCCATCCTCCCCGGTCCCACATGGACCTGATTTATGGCCATTCCTAAACGTACAGCGTAGTGCAGAAACCATGACAGTGGGAATGTCTGGGCCGCGGCGGGATGACTGACTGAAAAAACAGCCTCGGGGGCGAAACGAATAATTATGTGTAACCATCATCGGGCCCGTTTTTTTTTTTTTTTTTGGCGAAACGGCGAGAACACCGGCTGTGTGCTGGATGACTGGGCAGCGGATGTTATGAGGTGACCTTGAACAAAACACCGAGGTTGGAGCCACTGAAACGTTAACACGCTGCTTCACAGCGGGGACCGTAGGAAGGGTAACTTTCAGGACGGATGATGATTTTGCACGCGGTTTGGAGACTGTCTCCACAAAACAATAATGGGAAGTTGGACAAAGTCGTTCACATTAACAATACATAGTTCTGCCAGGATCACAACGTCCTGCTGGACGGTTGATCGTAAAACCTGCCGATGTAGAAACACCTGGTTCAGGAGACCACTCACAGCTTGGTCATCGTTGTTTAATACCCAATAAAAGTCAGTGAAACTTTTTAACTTTGCCTCAGTGAGGCGTTCCCTGCCAACGCTGCAGGTCTGATGCTTGTATCGTTGGTCATCAACCTCTATACCGGATCAAATCTGGAATCAAGTTGTGTTTCCTCCCTGTGCTTTGCCAAGTTCCTGTGCTCGGAGTGAACGCTCAGACAGTCATTAATGAGGTATTTGCAAATGTCATGTTGTTGAATATAATGGGGAATCCGTGATCTGTTCATACTCGATTCAGACTTTTTAAGTTATTGGAAATATTGCTGACGCCACTGGTATACGTGCTCTTGACTAGTTCGCATGATTTTGCTTCTACGTACACAGCAGACACATGATGAAAATCTTAGAAAAACCCAAAAATCAGTACCGAAAATGATGACAAATTCAAACATAATGCCATCATCAACGGAACCTTCTTGTGCAAAATACAGTGAAATGTCCAAAAATCTTCTCCTGCAGCATATTTGTACAAATTCACCCTGACAGCATGGCTTTAGAGGCTAATGCTAGCTTGCTGTCTTTCGTGGCGCCAGTTTTAAGAAACGTGTAAAAAGAAAAAGAAAAATTCAATCCTTTCTTTGAAATTTGTACAATTTTCTTGGTGGGCCAGATTGGAGTCTCCAGTTTTGGCTCCCAAAGTTATGTTTGACATCCCTGGGTTAAAAAAAACTTGAAAATTGAAAACTTCAACCCCAAAGTGTTAAGACATGTGAATATTGCCTTGTGTGCCACTTATTATTATTATTTTTTTTTTTTAAACAATCTGTTTAAAAGGAAAAAATTAATTCTGCACAAATACTTCCAGTGTATTATCATTTTTGAGCTAATAAACTCAAATTTGCCAATTCTCTTACTGGAATCTGTTAAACATTACATACAGACGACTTATCACATCTGCGCTACTTTATAAGGGATTAAATGGAATTAAATATGACCTGCGAGATGCATTTTTCATATATAGATAGATAGATAGATAGATAGATAGATAGATAGATAGATAGATAGATGTTGAGGGAGCTATATAGTCTATATCCATTATCAAGATAAAAACAGGAAGGCAATACCAAAAATGGGTAAGTTTGCATCATCATCCTGAAACTGAACCCCTTTTTAAACCTAATCATGACATTCTGCTGGCCAATCACAACTCTGCCTCTACTTCACAATGTAATCATCAGATGACGTAACAACAAACTTTCCATGTGCTTTTGCTGCTCTTCCGTCAATAAAAATTGAATAAAGCCTGTTGTGTAATTTCCCCAAAGAGGGTCTAGTTTGTTAATTGGTCAACGTGAGCCAAAAATCACTAAGTTTTCCTCCTGTAGCTCAGACAAAAAGGAAGCGATCTCTCCCACTCCAACACTGTCATCCCACAACAAAAAGCTGCTGTCGAACATCCACGTAATGGGTGTAATTAACAAGTACTTTTTGCTGCGGAATATCTCGGCTGATGTGTAAATGGATGTGTTGGCGCGCTTGTGCACCTCTGTGACAGACTGAAAAAGCTGTATTCGCGCATTGCACCCATTCACAGCTCCTCGCACACACACACACACACACACACACACACACACACACACACACACACACACACACACACGTACAGGGACTCTGGGACACCAAGAGTACGATAATAGAGACATGTTAATGTGTGCTAATGATGCCGTTATCTGCCGACGAGTGCAAATGGAGTGTGAGATTAACGCCGATGCAACAGGGAATGAGGTGTGGGTTCACCGACACATGTGAGCGTGTTTGGAGTTGGAGTGTATGCATGCAAAGCCCCCCCCCCATTCCCCTTCCCCTTTGAACTTTGACTTTCTCCTCGTCCTCCCCCTCCTGAGGATCCCACAGGAAGACACTCCGACCCCTCCAGGGAGCGGACGAGCATATTTGCGTCCTGCTTTCTAAACACTCCGGCCGCCTTTTGTCCGTTACTTCCTCACTTGTTTCTTTCACGGTTTCATCCAAGATAGACGCTATATATATATATATATATATATATATATATATATATATATATATATATATATATATATATATATATAAATATATGGCCATTACAGTTAATATTAGCTGTTTCTCTTTCTATTTCTCATCATATGCAATAGACACTTCCCATATATACGCATATAAAAAATTATTTATTTCTTTATTGTCTTTTCTGTGAAAGTTTGCATCGGATGTCGGGACCCGGCTTTGTTTTTTTTCCCCCGACTGTGATTTCTCTGACTTTTTTTTCCAGAATCCATGCTGGACAGTGTCGAGGAATTCACCTGTGCTGATGTCACCATCCCTGTTTCCTGCGTGATTTTTTTATTTTTAAATAATCAAGTCTTTTCTGTGAAGGACCCTGCAGAGTGTTTGTTTTTACCTACCGAGGCATTTACCAATGTTGAGCTACTTTTTTCAAAAGGAACGATGTGTCTTTATGTGTAAAAATTCATTACCACTCATCCTCGGTCAGTGAAATGTTACAATGAACTTCTCATAAACAGGCGTCTAACTGGGAAGCGTCTATCTGGGACGACACCTCCTTCGCATGCCAATCACAAGCTGTCCCGGTCATGTCACAGGCTCACTTACACCCCTCCGACTGTGGCGGCGTGTCATTTGATTGTGTGCGCCCTAAGAGGCCCCCCCCGCTCGCTTTGATCATTTATCCCGTGCAGCCGCACGCTTTTCACAAGCTTGCATCATGAACGCCCACACGCGTGGGCCTACACGCTCACTCCTCTTCAGAATGTGAAATATCTCGCTCGCCAAAAGCTAGGTGTCTTAAAGTAACACGGCAGGGTTTTTTAAGGAAATGAGTCCACTGACCCGTACAGCAGCGAGGGCACGCGCCACAAACTCGCAAATGAGTTTAGAGTAAATTACACCCTTGGGGTCGCCCGCACCTTGAATGTCACGGTGTCCTTCTTGTTATTACGTTCATTCAATAATGCCATGTTTGTCTGGTAATGGGACCCCGGCGTGCTTCACTTTTGCCCCGACGTCACCGGTGAAGCACCCGGAGGTCGAGAAACCCCCGCCGCTGCATTTCAGCTCCTCATTAATGACATTTAGACTCATTCCATTAGGTGAGCAGGTTTGGGGGTTTCTGTATGGACCGACTGGTGTGCTTAATGGTGTTGAACTTCATGCATTTCTAGCAATGAGAGTAAATTAAAAAGATTCTCGAAAAAAAAATAGCTTAAAAAAAAAAAAAGGCTGCGTCATAATGAGGTAATGGAACTTTTGTATTCTGGTTCCTGGCAGTGACTTCCTATAGCATCTCGTCCATCGTGATTCCAGCTCCTCGCCGCTTCTTGTTGGGTTTGAAGAACGAGACTGGATGGACGGCGATGGCCAGTTGGTTACCCAGTATCAGCCCAATGTGCAGATTTTAGATTCTTATTGAATGTTTATGCAATAATTGCGATGGTTTCCATGGACAAATCTAATTAAAAGACTCGCCAGTTTATTTTGTGGGGTCATTTATTTGATGTTCCAATAAAACTATTCATCTGTGTAGCTTCTACTCCCACTGATGCCAGTTTTCTTAGATTGGATTTGTTAGGCGAAGGCAATAAACAATCATCACTGGTTCTTTTTAGTTGAGTTTCTTAGATTGACGGATGACAGATGTGTTTCTGGCTGGATTTGTTGGGTTGAGGCATAAACATTGATGACCAACTTTGTTCACTGTGTTTGTTGATGCATAAATGCTCATGACCAGGATTGCTAGTGGGGTTGTTGGTTGGGTTTCATTAGGTAGGATGACCATGTAGAGTCTTGTTTGGTTTTCATAGTTGAGTTGGGTAAATTGGCGTATAAAGACTCATGACTTGGTTTGTTGGTTGGGCTCTTTATATTGAGACATAAAGTTTCCTGTCTGGTTTGGTTGGTTGGATACGCTCGGTCGACGCCTAAAGCCCAATGACTGGTTTTTGTTTGTTTTTGTTTGTTGGTTTGCGGCATAAAGTGTCACAAGTAAGTCTGTTGATTGGATTTGTTAGCTTGATGTATAAAGCTGCGTTTGTTAGGTTGACTCATGAAGAGTCCTGTCCGGTTTTGCTGGTGGGGTTTGTTCGGTCAAGGCTTAACGCCTCATGACTAGTTTTGTTTGTTTTGGTTTGTTCGGTTGGCGCAGAGAGTCACGACTGGACGTGAGTTGGATTTGTGAGGGTGAGGGATGAATACGGACGACTGCTGTTGTTTGGGTTTGTTCATTGAGATGTAAAGACGAGATTTGTTGGATTGAGTACTAAAGGGTCACGGGCAGTTCAGGTGAATAAAAGAAATACAGAATGAGCAAACAGAAATATGGGTCACGCCTTGGAGGAAAATAGAATTGTTGACACCTCACTCGCCCGGTCAATAAACTCCAAGACTTTGGCTTTCTGGCAATGACAGTACAACCCTCTTAGTGGGGGGGGGGGGGTCTTTCCAGCTGCCATTTGAAATCTCCACAAAATCTTCAAGCGTTCTGAACCTGCCGGTGACTCATCTAACGTCAGCCCCCCCCCCCCCGTCCTTCTCGAGAGCAGCTGGCTTAACGTCTGAATCTCAACACATTAGATGGAGCAAGGGAAAATGCTCGGCGAATGAACTCTGTGCATCGCTTGCTTCGAGTCCTTATTCAAACGGCGCAGGTGACAAACAAGTTAACAGCATCCTTTCCTTGAAATAAAAGGATTTATTTGATCACTCCTGAAGCAGAGGAATCACAATCAGGGTCTGTCATTTCCCGCCGCCACTCTCGGCGAACTGTCGGGGCTGTCACTTCACCCTCCACGTCTATATTTCTTCCTTCTCCTCTCTCTCTCTCTCTCTCTCTCTCCCTCTCTCTCCTCATTCTGCCTGATGAATTTCCAGTCTGTCAGACCCTCTCCATCTCCACTCTCTCCTCCTTCTCTCCCTCCCTCGTTCCTGCTCTTTCTCTATCATTTATGGCCTATTCCTGCGCTGGTACCCGAGCTCTGACTGAGGGTTGATCGGTCGTGGGTGGGTGGTGGTGTTGGTGGGGCGTTGGACGGGGGTGGGGGGAGGGGATGGGTACGTTTGCACGTTTTGAAGCAAACTGAAATATTCATGTATGTGTGCCTGCGTCTCTGTGTGAGCGCCACTTCACGTGTACCCGTTCTTCTGGTTCTGTGTTTATGGACGAGCGGCCGCCTCGTGTATCCTGGAGTGGAGCGGCGAGTGACGAGGTCTTTACGTTGGTATGTGCGCGTCAACGCGCCATCATACATGTGCTGCTTCCTCTCTCCCCCATCGCTTTTTTTTTTTTTTTGCCAGGTGATGCATAAAGCCTTGTCGTTTGATTCAGCTCCCAAAATAAGACTCAGCACATCAATTACCCATGAGCTGCTCTGTACGCGCTCACACGAGCCACAGAGGAGGAGGAATTAACGGAACATTTCTTATTCGCCGTCATCATATGCAATGTCCTCAGCTGCTTGTGAGGACAAGGAAACAAACAAACAAACAAACAAAAAAAACAATCTATGTTTGAGGCCGAGAATTTCATCTGGGAATTTAAATTGAAACAAAAACAAATGCGCTCACATTTGTTTGTGGAAAAATAAAGATCATTTAATCGCATTTGTTGCATTTCACGTGCAGAAAATTTCACTTTCAAGCACAAATCCTTGATTGAATTGAATCTAAAGTGATTATTTTCGCAGCGAAATGCGCATTCAATCAGTGCAAGAACACAATCTCATTTATTCAGTCTGTCGGAAACCATTGTTGGACGATGACGACTGTCTTTTTTTTTTTTTTTTTTGGTGCTTTCTGTCTCTCTGTGAGCCTCACGGCTTTTCAGAGAAGCTGTCAACCGTGAGTTCACTCTCTTCTCCTCTGTCTTTTCCCCATCTCGCCGAGCTTCACAGACCAGCTGATCCCCTTTTTCTTCATTTTTTTTTCCTCCACCGATCTCTTTCGTTATAACTCATCATGAGCACGCACACACACACACACACACACACACACACACACACACACACACACACACACACACACACACACACACACACACACACACACACACACCATTTGACACACATTCCCCCTTTCGAAATTTCCCAGCCCTCCTCTCTGTTTCCCTTAACCTCCCACCCCATTGACTGCTCTTCTACCCCCCCACCCCCACCCCCACCCCCTACTCACCCCCACCCCCCCCACTGCACCCTCGCTGAGTCGACCGGAGGCAGCAGCCGGTACATGTATAGCCGGTTGCTATGTGGGCACCATGACAACCGTCATGAATTCGACATGGCGCTCACGTATCCAAGCGGATGTGAGTCTGTGTGGATGCAGCTCTTCAAATGGCGCTCACGTATCCAGGGAATGGAACTCTTTGGGGGGGTGGGGGGGGGGTTGTTGGTGGCTATAGATCAGTATAGATTTAGAGTTTTGCCTCTTTTATTACACTGTGTGTGTGCATGCGTGCAGGAATGTCTTTACATCTCCATGCATCACCAGATCACAGTGACACATCATGTTGGTTCAGCCCGTCGTTGGACGCACGTCCTGGCACACGGCGTGGAAATATTAAAATGAATTGAGACGTTTATTCATACATAACACGCTGGATTACATTCGAAACTGGGACATCAATGTGAAATTATAACCCTTGTAAAGCGCACGCATCACATCACAGGAGATATATCACCTGATATAAAAACACAGCGGCGCGGCAGAGAGTATCTGTTGCCCTCCACTGCCACCGCACAACGGCACGCTGTGAATATTTAGCGAGGAACATCTCTGTGATCGTCTACCATTGTTCACATTTGTTATCCTCGGTGTAACGTGGGAGTTGCTAATCATTTGTACTCCTACATTCCTGTTGTTACAACTGATCTCGAGAAGAGGAGCGCTGCTATCTGATCTGCTTATCCGTCGTCCTTCGCAAACTTTTCCTCCGCGTTTTTTTTCTGCGGCGGCATCAAAGTCGGAAGATGTGGGAACGCTGGAGGGAAGTCAACAGGGATTAGCTGCAGGAAGTAGCACTATTGTTGTTGTTTTTTAAAAACCATTATAATTAGCGAGTGACGTAAGTCACCACAATAATTGCTGTTGAATATTTTCTGTGGCATTGGCTATCCGCTATTAGCACCAAACTGAACCTGCTGGAGCCAAATGGTACAATATAGGGTCACCTCTAAGGCCCCCCGGTGCTTCTGAAAAGTTTAGTTTTTCCACGTTTAAACAAAGATTTGGGCCCTGTTTACATGATAGCGTTTCACGTGACAATACCTAATCTGTTAAAAGAAAGTGGATGCATTCGTAATCGTTGTCGTGTAATTTCCAATTTTCCAAAAGTTGCGTTTTCAGAGGCTGTTAGTAATGTCATTGCAATGCCACTTTTGAAGTTACCATTTGCTACAATATAAGTGAATATCTGCACTTTTTCATGGGCATTTTTGATGTTTCTGCTTTACATCCAAACTTGTAATGATAAGGTCATTTTCTGATGTCGCAATTTTCTTTTCGCGCTTTAGATATGAACTAAATTAAATTGAATGCCCGACAATCAAAAACTTTGGTTTGAAAGTATTTTTTTTGCCCTCTAAAAGGAGCACTTTGAAACGGTGTGTTTACTTGAGGTATGGTTACTTGCAGTTGTAAATGATACTAACTCCTGTCCATAAATAAACCTTCTGGGTTCATGCAATTATGCATGCAAATTATCAAAAAAAAAAAATGCATTTTCTTAGGTTCTATTTACACATTACACAGTTGAAAACACAAAACTTTCATTGCTTTTAGGGAGTCCATTTCCACAATTTTGCTCAAAACAACTGAAAGCATAACTTTTTGAAAATGGCTCCCATGGTAGAACTTTTGGAAAATGTTTTGACTCCATGACAATGAAGGAAAAGTGCAACTTTTTCAAAAGTATTTGACTCCGTCTCCCTGTAGGCTGCAGGAAAACTGCTGCTACTGTGTATGTGCACCACAGTCATAGTACACAGTTCTGCACATGCTCAGTAGACGGACAACAATAACAATGAAGGCCTCCAGAGTGTCATGACTCCCATATTCTCCTGGGAGTTGCTGGTTCACCCGGAATATCAGTCCAACTTCATGGTATGTTTGAGCTGTTAATGTTCATAGTGCATGTGTGTGTGTGTGGAGAAACAACCAGCGCCAACTTGTGTGCTGGCATGCCATCTACATCACTTTCAACGTTTCTGCCATTTCCATGTAAACGGACATCGTTTTCAGAACTTCGGCGTGTCAAACGCAAAACTTTCCTGAAAAGAAAATGCAGAAGAGATTCATCATTTGAACGTTGTTGTGTGAACGGTGCCTCAGAATGAAGCGTGGTTGCCAAAGGCGGTTCAAATGCCTGATAGAATGATAAAAACCCAGGTAACCCAGGTACATCAGACCGACGCCGACCAGTCGGTCCCCCGCTGCCTCTGTTCCGGTCCGACACCAACAACGCTCGCGCCGCCAACCCCAGCAATTCATACATGCCTGTTTTCTCAGGCTTACTCATGATCGCACACAAACACCCACCCACACTAATTCACACAGTGTTTTGCGGCACCGGGTGCCCCGAGGAATTAGAGGATGCAGTTTGAAGGTTGGAGGCCTCGCACTCTAAATATAAACACCTCTGCTTCTTCAGCATTGTTATGTAAGTTGTCAGGAAATGATATGTTGAGACTAACACATGCAGGAAAATCCGTGGGATATCAGGAGGGCGTCTGCCGGTCGTCACATTCAACACATGTCAGCAACACGTGTTTCCGAGAAGCACCTGCTTATTAGGCGCTCGTAAATGGCGCCGTGAAAGGATGGAGGTCGGACATCCTGCCTGTACGTCTGGATTCCCTCCGATCCAAGAAATAAAGACACATGTCTTCTGACAGGCGGGGGTCTCCGATCATGACGAGTATATCAGCTCACAAGGACGCCGCCGCCGCCGCCACCAGCCTCTCTCACCTCTTCACGCTCGCATCCACGCAGCGGAATGCCCTCCGGGTTTTGCTTTGTCATTATGATGTGACAAATGACCTTGTGAGCAGCTGCTACATTAAAGTGGAATTTGTTTTTGAGAGCTGCAGGGAATAGACCCTGAAAGCGTCACTCAGACGAGGCCGAGGAAGTTTGGACAATCCGGAGCAGTGGGTCAGTTTGAATACAATGATCCAGACTTATTTGTTTTTATTAACATTTCAAACTGATTTTAATTATCACCAGATGAGGGATTGCCAAATATAAATATTCCCAACATCATGCATGTTGAAACTGCAGATTCTTCCTTTAACCTTAAAGTATTTAAGTTATTCAAATTCCTGTGTGTAAATATTTTCCATGTGTGACGATAAAACGACTGTGTTCAACCCTTTTAACAGGCATAACTTCCTCACTTCTTCACATTTCTTTCAAAGTAGTTGGTTAATAATAGCTACCGAATACATAATTAATGAGCCGCACTATAAATGGAAAAAGTTGGATTTATGAGTCATAAAAAGATTTAAACTTCTCAATCTTGCACAAATATGGTTGTTTTTCATGGTATTGCTTTAAAATATGAAGAAAAAAATCAATACTACAAACAGATATAAACAAAACAAGAGTCACAGTGTTCTAGTAAGTTTTAAGGTTATTTTTTGCAATTAAATTGTTGGACTGAAGGCTTATCACAAAGATTGATCATGAAATGCTTGAGGTTTTAGATTAAATTTCTTAAATAATGGTGAGTTTCATCAGTTTTCTAGTTTGAAACTGGTTTAAATTTTCATTATGGGCTAAAATAGCATTTTTACCTCTTATTAAACTCCTAAAACAAAATGTTTGTAACATTTTGGTGATTTTTTTTTTTTTTTTAAGCCAAAGACGTTACAACTAAGCTATTCAATCCTTAATAATGTAAAGAATCTCAGTTTTTAATAAAAACATATCTAAAATGTGACATTGGCACGACTCTTTCGGACAAAAATGTTGGAAAACACTTGTGGCTTTGTAACGCCGTCGGTCACATGAGAGGAAATCAAACTATAAAGCAAAGGAAAGCAGATGTACAGTACGAGTGCAGGAAATGAGCTCAGTTACACTGGTTGCTGCAGGTTTCACAGTGTCACATGATTCCACCGCGGAGGAACATGGCTGCGGGGACGTGCTTGAGCGGCGGCTGAGGTCAGACGCTGGCGTTCGGGGGGGGGGGGGGGGGGGGGGGATGAGCGGTGGCTCCGGGTTGCCGTGTGACTTCATCCTGAAGGTGCCGTATAGATCCTGACATGTTTGCACGACGCCGGCACGCACCACCCGGAGTCGGATCTTCAGCCGATGATTCCAGAGTTGTACGGGAACGCAGGGGATCCTCAGTCCACCGGGGTGAAGCCAAAACCGGGAGAAACGTTCCATCAACCAGAGGAACTGGAATAGTCATATACACGGCAGGAAGTGAGAAGTTTCGTTGAAGTATGTTCATTTAGTCACTTCATGACGTTGGTTCTGTATGAGCAACAAATTAGAAACGAAGGATGTTGTTGTTCCTTGTCCTGTTAAAATGAGCCTCAGTTTAGTTCTGGGCTAATTTGAATCTACTTCGCAGTGTTGCGATTGTGAATGATTTGGAAAGTTTGCCGAGTGTGTTTACGCTACCTGAACATGTCTAATGGGATGTCTACCTATCAAACCACACTCTGACCCTTTATTACAGTGCAACGCAACCATGAATGTCACAATGCAACAGTAAAGGGCTTCAAGCAATCAGCAGATTCAAGCATTAGTGCTGTTTTCTCCAGTTTGTTCTCAGTGGGCAGCTCAAGTTGAACATCTTACGTGTTTTTGTCACGTGAGGACGTCAACCTCTTACTTGTGACTTTGGTCTTCTCCTCGTCGCCCCAAAATCTGTGCCCAGACTAAGTATTCAAACCTTCATGAGAAAATAATCTGGAGCCCTGAAACTCTGTGGTTCTCATGCCTGGTAGCAGATTGCTCAGCAATCGGGAAAAGAGCTGCTCAAGCTTGATATTTCTCTCAAGCAACGTCAAGAAAGATGTTGGGTGCATGTGAATAATCCCTCCTATCGCCTTTCCTATCCACTTTTCCTTAATCCGCTGTCGGATTATCATTACGCCACCTAGTGGAAGCGCAGTCTGATTGTCACAACATGGTGATCGCCTTCTTGAGGAAGCCTCCTAACATATGTCCTTATCTCGGTGATGTCATCCCCGGGGTTAAGGAAAAGTGGATAGGAAAGGAGAAAGGAGGGACTATTCGGAAGCACCTGTTAACTTGGCTGGCGGCGTGTGACAGATGTTTATCAGATGTGCCGATAGCTTTTGGGCCATTTCCCACAACTTATTTCCTTTTTTGCTGAAGTGGAACAAAAGAAACTGCAACTCATTCACATTACAGGATTTTCACAGCGTCATTAAAGAGAGCATCTATTCGCCGCGCGCTAACGCTTGAGGGTTGTTGTTGTTGTGAAGCGACTATCAAGTTTCACATGCACACATTTTCTGTTCAGCTGCAAAAGTCTCAGCTAAAATAACTCAAGCAACACAATGCTAATCTAAATAAAGTGCCTAAACAGGCTTTTTTGGTGGCTCTTCGATATTTATCTGCTATCTGTGCAGAGGTCAGAAGCTCAGGATTAAAGGAATACTTGGACCTTGAGGTGAGACTTTCTATTTGTCAGTTGCTGCTTCTCAGGTCAATAATAAACGATTTGACTCAAATTAATAAAAGCTGCATATCTTCCTGCATTTTAACAGACTGGAGTTGCAAAAACAAGTAAAAAGGAGAAATATGAAGGTGATGGAGATTTAGTTATACCATTATCAGGGAAGCAGAAATCCATTTCTAAGACACTATGAAGATAAGAATGTACGGCATTTCTATTTAAAAAAAAAAAAAAAAGGTCGAAAAATCGAGGAAGTGAGGGGATTTTAAACGAAGAAAATTCAAAACAAACTTCAGAGAAGAATGTTATTCCATCCATGACAAAGAATGAAAGCCAGGCTAAGAGCTGATTGAGTTGATGAAATTAGTTTAAAGGAAAGCACAAGGGTCTCATTAAGGAATGTACTAAAGCAGATTTAGGGAATTTGAGCATAGTTTGCCTGCCGCGGGCTTGTACATGTGGATGTGCCACCACACAGTCTGCCATATCTTTAACCCTTCGTGATTCTTCACCCTTTTTGCTTGTTTGCGTGTCGTCTCTCTCTTCCGCACACAAAGCTCTCGTTGTGTTTAAAAAAAACAACAAAAAAAACAAAAACATATTTCCATCCAGGCGCTCTCAGCGAGCTGGGCGAGTGTCAGAACAAGGATCAGGGATCAGCGCAGGAGGATTGGCACCTACAAGTGTGCCACAGGCTGAAAAAAAAAAAAAAAAAAAAAAATCCCTACATTTCTCAGCGATTTCTACAAAGTTGCATTGCCAGCGAAATTTTCTAGGTCGTGTGCTCAGAGGAAACAAAACAACTTCCCTCTGGGGCAAAAGCTGTGATACCAGACCTGCCAACTGATCACCTGATGTCATTTAGATTGATTTCTGAAGATATTTGCCGCAGCCTTTCATCCATTTTATTCTACATTGGATCCCGCAGATCTAAAGGGCTTTAAGTTAACGGAAGATTCCATTAATTAAAATGGTTTATGAGTCGAATGAAAGACAGTCGTCCCTCCTCAAACGTCTAGTTTACTCGTGTCTGATTGTTTAAGTGGCCCACGCAGGTCTGTGAATCAAACACCGAAGGTTCATTCCCCCTGTTAGACTCACACATGACTAATCAGGCCGAGGTAATAGGGATTACCTCGCCAATTACAGTAGATGTACCCACAGAAAACACAAAGTCCATGTTTCGGAAAGCCCCGCTCTATATTCCTGGAAAAACGTCGGCTAAGTACCGAGTCGTCACAGTGATAAAGTCGAATTTAGTGACACCAGCCCGCTTTGAGTGATTCAGGCACACGGTCTGAATTCAACTTTAATTTTATTTCAGCCTGAGATGTTATGTCTGATTTGGTAGGAAACAAGAAATCAGTGCTTTTAACCTGATCATATTGATTGTTCCCCTCAATGGGAACAGTTTGAATAAAGGCCCTGTTTTACTGTTGGAGACGGTCCCACTGGTGCACACTGAACATTTGACATTAGCAGAGGCTTCAGATGTTGGCTTTTCAACATTGTTGGATAACACGTTGCTCAGCCCACTTCTGGAGGAGGATAACCCGGCTTTCGGTTCGCACTTTGGCTGAACTCGCACAACTAGAAATGTAGATTAATTCAACAGGGTCACGAGCTAAAAATGTAAGTCGACTGCACAGAGGATTTAGCGGGAGACGCTACGAGCGCACAGAAACATCCGCCAACACCCGTGCATTTGTTCTGAAATGACTTGAAAGCGAGATATGAGATGGAAGATGGAGAAAGAGGAAACAATGACAACCCCCCCCCCTTTGGCGACTGATAGCCAGCGGTCCTGTGCACCATCTGTGAGAGGAAAGACGCCCCAGGAGTTTGTGTCTTTTCTTTTTTGTGAGACTGTGAGTCTTTGTGCTTCAATCTTTCAGGCTTGATGCTTGGTGTCAGACGTCGCGGGCTTCGGGAGACAAACAGCGTAATATCACAGAGTGATACGGATAGCATGAAAGGACAATAGTGACTGCATGTAAATGTCGCGGCTATCAACTGACGCTCCGCAATTACCGTCATCATGGCGTTGCAGCGTAGTGCTGTGATGCAGGTCACGGTTGTACAAAAACCATGCGTGCTCCCTTCTACAAAGATATTTGATTTTCAATGAGGAGGAATCTCAATTATGCTGTGTTTCTTATTTCTTCTTTTTTTTTTTTTTTACCCGCCCACTACTTCCCTTCACAAGAAGGCCGCAGCAAAAAAAATAAATGCAGGGACGCTGCATGAAAACAAACAAAAACAGAGTCTGTCCAGTGGTTTCTGCTGCCAAAACCCACAGTCAGTGAGCTGCTGCTGCTGCACAGCCAGCGGTCTGTGTGAAAAGAGGGTTACAGGGAGTGACAGACGAGACAGATTCTCATTCTGGGAACTCCACAATTTTGTTGCAACCACCACCGGCCGCGGCCGTTTTGGCTGACCGTTGGAGCTGCAGGAAGAAAAAAAAGAAGAAGAAAAGACAAAGAACAAAAATGTCAGGAATTCTCCTCGGCTACAGAAAGACAAATGTTGCGACATCTCGGGTCAAACGCATTTCTTCAGTTGATATTCGCTCTTTTCAGTGAAGAGTCGACCCTCAGTGAAGAGCTCAAACTTACGAACTTCCACAATGCTGCTTTTTGACTCTTTATGGGGCACGTGACCACATCTCACTGCTCGCTGCTGCATTTCTGAGGTAATTGAAGTGGTGCTGCACGTCGACATGGGCTACAACGTGTGCATGTTTGATAACGTTGGCGAGAACGTTGACAAAACACTCGAGGCTCATGAGGACGTGGATGGATGCTACGTCCTTCAAACAGATGTTCAGATTTATTTTCATTTTTAGGACTTCAATCCACCTCGACGTACCACTTATACACAGAGGTTACTGTAATTGAGTAACTTTTTTGTCATTTTAAAGCTCAATACTTTTACTTTGAGCTCATTTTTGCTTCTAATTAAGTAAAGTGTTATCAAAGTAATTGTACTTTTACTTGAGTAGAACATTTTAATGCTCTTTCCCCCTCTGTTTATACACAACCTTGCTTGTATTCAGCTTGACACCCCTGGAATAAGGCCCCGTCTCAAGTTAAAACGCTTTGCATTTCAGAAAGCGTTCCCGTTTACGCGGCAGCATTGTGAAAACGATGCCCATTGGCACCGTTGGTTGTTTATGCAGTGAAACCATACACATGCGCACAGACAACAATATCCGATAAACATCAACAATGGGAGTACGCATACATTCATTTGGACAAATTATGAAGTTGGATTGTTATTACGGTGACTCTCAACGCTCTGCGAGCATTTCTGAAAAGATCCACCTGCGGAGCTGTTTTCAAAACGTCTTCAGTGACTCTGAGCCCTGTTGTCGTGTAAACTGATCCCCGAAACGCAAGGAAAGCTTCTGTTTTCACTTGAAAATATGATAGTCTGTGTTCCAAACATTGCTAAGTTTATAACCCTTTAATAATAATGGTACACCCCACAGCAGCTCACGTCTGGGAAGAATAAATACGAGCAGACCTTATTGTAAAAATGCTATTTGTTTCAAGTTTGGTGTATGAATAACCCAATCACGGTAATTTTGGCCTCTTTTAATATCAGACAAATGTTCTTGTCGTTACGCGAAGCTAAGCTAATTTGCTAAGCTAAGATAATTTCCATATTTATACCTTGTATTGCCTAAACATTTTTAATATTTTTCATTTAATTAGTTGAAAATCATTAAATGCAACTTTAATTCAACTGTGTACTTCTCAACTCAACATGTTATTACATCCAAATCCATTTCTTGACAAGCTCGTGCCTCCCAGTATTTGGATTTTTGCCCAATTAAACATATTCAAGTGAGAATCAATTGTCTGTGTTTGATTTTGTGTTGGGAAGGTAAAACAATACCGTCAAGTTGCAGCATCTTTCACAGTATTTCTCTGCCTTCATCGGTACCTCAGTGTAAAGACTAACACCAATGATGTTCAATGAAGGGAGGGAGTGAAAATAAGACGACAAAACAACAAGCTCACAGCACAATTATCTGTGCCAAGTCAGATGATCTTTGAGGCTCACAAATATCCAGGGGGGAAACTGGTGGCGAAGCATGCGTTTCAATGGCGAACCTGACATACATCCCGAGTTGAAAAAACTCCTCTTAAACACGACTCGGCTCACCGATTTTCATCTGGAATTGGACGTTTCTCAGCAGACGTATTTTCCAGCCACGCTGGAACACAGCGTCTGGTCAACGGGGACGGGGGGGGGGGGGGGGGGGGGGGGTTCTAGCCAATCAAGATGTTCGTCACGTAGGGGTGATGTTGGATGAGTCAAGCGATTCGGGCAGAATTGAAAACTAGTTGGTCATTTTTGGGATTCCTGTCTATCGCATAACGCCGAACAGACCAGCATCTGACTGGGCCCTGGTGTGATGAGGAGCCAATCCACATATCACTGTGGTGATACATGGGGAAAGACACTGAGATGATCTACATTCACACATGATCTGTGTTTCAAAGTGACTGAATCAAGTCAACTGGACTTGGTTGTGTGTCTTCGAAGCAATTCCAAGTGTTTTTTTTTTTTTTTTTTTCCCAGAGTCCCAGAGTGTGGAAATTCTGAAATCCTGGCTCGGCTTTGAGTTGTGGACAACAGAGATGCTGCACATCTGCGGAAAAATGATGATGTCATAGTCACTTCTATATTTCTTTCTAAGTTTCTAAGTCTTCTTCTGCATTTTTGCTATATTTGGTGAGTCACAGCACCCCTAAAGGCTTGGCATATGTACGACATGCCTTTAGGCATGGTGTTGTTCATAGTGATGTGTGGACAGAATCACTATTGAGAACATCAGGGAGAAAAAAAGATGGTTTTGACCCGAGGAGACGGGGCCTAAAGGGCGAGGAGCTCTGGTATCTTAACCTTTTTGGGTGTGTCACTAAGGTTTCATGTGCTAATGGTCCAGAGTTTCTGTGTCAAGGGGACATTGTGGCGTCCATTGTGCAGCTCCTTGATACTATTGTGGTGTAAAACCTGTTCCGAAAGGCAGGTGACCTGACAAGATGTTTCCTACCTGAATGAATATGCAAAGATGCATTGCGTAAGACAGAACTAAAGCCTAATTCATGCTTCTTATGCAAATAATACAGAAAAGGTTTTGCGTTGCCATGAACCGACAGGTTCACCTTCAACAACCTCTATCTCCGCCATAGGCGCCATCTATGTGGAGAAATAGGAACTGCGCAGACCACGAGGGCTGTGATTGGTCCGCTTTTCTACGTTCTGTGGCATATTAACAAGCTCCAAAGTAAAAGAAAATTTTCTCTTGTTTTGTTTTTTTCAATACATTTTTATTACTGTTATCACTGTGACCAATTTTACCCGTCATCACTATTCCTGGCATTTGTTTGTATTTTTACTTTTTCTTAGCAATTTTCTGGACCTTTTATAAAGTTTTCTTTCAATGTGTTCTATGTTGTGTACTTATATGTGGGAAACAATAAAAAATGTAAACTGAAAAAGAAGGTCCACATGCGATCGAGGTGATGGTGTAGTAAATGTGCAGTTTGGTGGAGAAGCTGTTAAATTCAGGAGTGAACAGCACATAACGCTCAGGTAAAGGTAAGAAAATTCTGGTTTTGGTGCCTTCCACAATGCTTTGCACATGTGTGTGAATGAATCATTTATCTATTCATGTCATGCAGGATTCAGAAGCATGAACACACTATAATCACTGACAACCTCCTGCTGACGTGAGACTTTCTTTGCCCCTCAACCTCAATTCATGTTGCCACTAATGTACCTCTATGTATTTGTCTCTATTTCTTTTTTCTTCTAAAGATCTTTTAAAGTTATGAAATCACCTTGAAGACTCCAAATGGAAAATCATTATGCAGTTTGACCTTTTTGTGAGCGAGGAGGCGAGTAGGGACTCAAACCAAAAGTTTTTTTTTTCTGTCCAGGGGAAATCAATTTCAGTGTCGAATGTGTTATTTCACTACCTCTGCTGGTTTTGCCTCGACTTGTCAAGCAGGGACGTTGCATTTTGATTCCCGGAGCGAGAGCCCACCATCAACGGCAGCCTAAATTCGTCTCCTTCCAGCCGAGTGGAAGAAGCTGAGATGCACTGAACCGAGCGACGCTGCCGAAATGTCCTTGTTTCCTCGGCGGAGCTCCCGGGTACAGACCCTCGACTCGAGGCTCGTGACACACACCGCTCTCATTCAAATCACACATCAATCAGCTGGACTCAGCGGCGAGGTAAAAGGTAAGAGGAGTGGGGCCACGAGAGCTCTTGAAGGGCTTCAATGCCACGGACGACAAAACTGGGTCATCGGGAAAAGAGAGCACGGCGATGGAAACCCTGCAGTCTCCATGGCAACCGCAGTGTTGACACAGCTATTACCTCCTCATCTCAGCAAATACACCACGATAAGAAAGCGGCACAGTGTATGTATGCAGGGAGAGTACAATATTCTCAAAGCATAGCTAAGTCACTTTTACTGTCACCCTACAGAAATGTATTACCTCTTTCTTTTTTCTTTCTTTTTTTTTACCGGTTTCAGTGAAGACATATGGATCAGTTCACCACGCATCGCAGAGTTTTATTTACTACAAGTCCGTGAGGAGAATTGTGAAATGAGCTCTGATGCCAGAAGTCACACACACAGATTCCTTCCTCTCTTTTAAGCAACTAGATATTCGGAGGAACACATTTAAGGCCAGATGGTGGATGATTTGGGTCCGTGCACAGAGAGATGGTACAGCAAATTCTAAATAAGGGGAGGAAAAAGTCACCCTGGAAGAACTTCATCAAATTATAGAAATAAAGCTGCAAAAGATCTAAATCTGGTGTGCGGTCACTGTTCTTTCACAAGCGAGGAAATAATGAGAGAATAAAATCCCACCTGTTGTTTAAGTGTGTCTCTTTGTATTCGTCCTCTATCAACGTTTTCATGCCGCCCACGAGTAAAGAATCCACGACAGAAGTGTGTTTTGAACAATAGAGCTGCATTAGTGACATTACCCACTGACACCTATCTAAGCACATATTCATTCACATCTCTGTGGCGTCGATGCGAACTAAATGTCAGAGTGATAATCTGATTTATAATATAACATGCGTTGCAGACACAGACGAGGCACGTGGTTAAAACTCGATGCGTCTCAGCACTGGGTCACACTGTACTTCATCAGATCTATGAAATGATGAATGCGGATTAGACACAAAAGACCCGATTTATTAAGATCCAGCATAAAACATGTGAATTTGCACGTTGTGGTAAATAGAGTACATGTTCAGTTTGGGTCTATATTTTCTGTCCGCTGCATGTGCAGCCTTCTGTACGTGTTCTGCGCTCGTTACGTGTTTAATGTGGTAGGTTTATAGGGAGCTTACGGATGCACAGCAAACAAGGTAAAACCACTGATGACCTGTGGGGGCAGTGTTGTGCAGTATAGCTCATGTGCGACCAAAGACAACAAAACACTCGCCTGGACATCCGCACAAAGTAGTTTCTGATGACTTTTGTCAACAGTTTATAAATGTCTCCACAAGCAGAGATGAAAACATAAGACAGCAAATCAACAATTGTAAAAGCTTTGCGATTTAAATACTACTTATTTTAGCACTTATGAACATGTTTCATTGATATTTGGATAACAAATGTTGTCCCACATTTAACCAACAATGTGTATTGGCCTCTATCAAATATTGTGATTACAATAATGACTGAGAGTTGCATGACAATGTTTAAAATGTGGATGCTGATTTACATGCAGGCAGATAAGAAGCATATTTGGCCTCAGGAATGTCACGCGTCTTGTAACTCTAGTACACACATCTGATTTTATATAGTTGGAGATTGACACAATCAAGGCTTATTTTCTCCTTTACTAAGAGTCTTCAATTGGCAGAAAACTAAACTGAGAACACCTGAAAAAAGTGTTTTGAGTTTGAGAAATCAGCAATAACTCTCTGCTCAAAAGATTTAGTGAAATACTCGCATGTTTAAAATTCAAACGGCACATTTGTGAGACCCAGGAACTCATACCAGGAAATTACAAACCCTTACAGGTTC
Organism: Blennius ocellaris; assembly: GCF_963422515.1. NCBI lineage: Eukaryota > Metazoa > Chordata > Actinopteri > Blenniiformes > Blenniidae > Blennius > Blennius ocellaris. The sequence goes on from NC_137669.1 coordinate 6,865,811, forward strand.
CTCCAGACAGTTTCAGAACTCCTTCACTTGCAGTTCGTCGCAGCACCATGAGATATGGGCTTAAGTAGCCTGCCCACACACCTTTTTCAAGACCAACACACCCACGAGGCCTGGAATGGGACCGTTTAACATTTCCTGGAAGATACTTGGCAGAATGGAGACAACAATCAAAAACAGTTGACAGTGAGACAAACGTAGAAATATAGACAGAAACTGGTGCTTGTGATACCATTGTGTCTATATGTGTGTGCCGCCCTTTAACTATCTGTGATATACGTCACCCGGGCTGCTGGGAAGATTGACTTCAAGCATGTCTATCATTTAATTGATCTCCACCGGGGGAATACTGACCTGGTTTTTTTTGTTTTGTTTTTACCACACACATAAACACAAACATCGGTAAACACATTTCTATATGCAGGCCTGCGTACGGGCTTGGGTGCGCATGAAGACTCGGGATTAAAATGTAATTTTCTTTTTTTTTTTTTTCCTCGGTTAGCGACAGAAGGGTGTGTGTGACATGGACAGCGGTGTCACTCAGGGATGTCCACCTCATGATCTCTGACTAAGCGACAGTATGCTTTCTACGCCCGTGTGTGTGTGTGTGTGTGTGTGTGTGTGTGTGTGTGTGTGTGTGTGTGTGTGTGTGTGTGTGTGTGTGTGTGTGTGTGTGTGTGTGTGTGTGTGTGTGTGTGTGTGTGAGAGAGAGAGATATGCGGGTCATTGGCCACACAAGAGGGTGAATCTGGCTGGACTTGATTGAAACTGGCGCTTAATTCCAAGGCTTCCCACCGAGATTAAGAGAGAGAGAGAGAGGGAGGGAGAGAGAGAGAGAGAGAGAGAGCCAGAGGAGGGCGGGGTAAAGGTTAGGGCAGACGAGATGAAACCAAATAAACTGGCAATGGCCTGTTTGTCTGTTTGCCTGTCAACAAGAGGGGATGAGTGCGGCGAGAGTGCGACGCTGAAGAGAGTGAGTGAAGAGCTACAAAGGCCAGGATGAAGGATGAAGCGTAATAATCATCAGCCCCCAGCCACAGAAATGAGAAACCCAGTCCAGTAGGTAATTCTAAAAGCTGGTATGGCGGTTCAAGTCAGTGTCACAGTTTATTTTCAAAGAGTCATCACTAAAGAGAGAGACAGATTCCTGTCTCATTTCACCCAAATCAGGATTTTCAATTGACGAGTTTATGCTTAGGAAACGATGCACATCTATTTGACACGTCTGTCTTCAACAGAATGGCTCAATTCAATGGCATCAGCATGAAAGAAACAGCTGAAATGAACAATAAATGTCCAGTTTCTAATCAACCTTTCATTACAAAGAATTTGCTCCTGTTAAACTTCCTGGAAATGTATTCATAAGAACAAACGAGGTTCCGAAATGTCTTTTCTTCAATGTATTTATTATGAAATATGTTTTATCTCCTAATCACTGCATTGTAGTAGCATAGCGGTCGTTGGAGTTACTCCTATATAAACTACTTCCAGTGAATTTTAGTCGTTAAACCAAACCACTGAATCAAAACTCTGGATTTTCTGAGTCTATGAATCTGGATTGACAAAAAACAAACAGCTAGAAATGTCAAACGTTGTCTTTGAATCTGAAAAGCAAGACTTCTCCAAAAACACAAAGATGGTCCCACGTACTTATACCATACGTCTAATACACCAGTTATATACTCGCTTATGAAGTCACGAGTCAAGAGGCAGAATCTAAAACGTTCTCAGACCAGGTTTTATGGTCGGATTCGATGATGATGTTAGACTTCGTCTGGATTGATGCTTCACAACACAATTCCACTTCCTCCGAAGAAAAGGAGCAGACCTCCTCCCCCTCACTTTGCTTTCTGATTCCCTGAACACTCACAAAATCTTCAAAAGTCATTTTAACATCTTGCTCTTCTGTCTTGTTACAGGTTCTGCCCTCAGCCGGTGCTCCTTTTTTTTTTTTTTTTTTACAAAAAAAAGGAGCATTTGACAGGTTGCCATGTCTGTACCTAAACATCCTTGTTCAGACGACGTCATCAAGTATCGCCATATTATTATATGGTTTAAAATTGTCCCATTCGAAGCCGCCACACTTCCTCACATTAAGGGAAACGACACCAGAGGCGGAGAGGCGATACAAGCAGGTGACATATGTACTCGCCTGTATGTCTGGCTGTGTTTTACAGCCTTCCAACTCAAAGCTGACTGACGTCGCTCAAAACCGCGAGCAGCCAAGATTTGCAAGGAGCCCTTCTGTTGCAGGGCGACACGCGATGAACCTGCAATATTGCCGTCATCACAGTCGTGTCGGGGGATTTATGAGAATCAGAGGATGCATCCGGCATCACCGCGCTCCCAGTGTCACATTAGAGCCGCTATCATGGGCGCTGCTGGAAGACGCGTCGCCTGTGGCTCGGCAGGTCGAGCTGCGGTCCAGGAATTAAGTATTTCTAATTGCAGGTGATGATGGCAGCATGAATTCGTCACATAAATCCGTCTCAAGAGAGCGAGCCCAAACCAAGAGTCAACAAAGTACTGTACTGGTACTGCTACTGTACACCACCAGTACTCTCACGAGTACTGGTGGAGTCTGTAGTGAGAAACGTTGGTCACTGACATGTTAGCTGGAGGAAGGAAGAAGCGTAACAAATGAAGGGCTCAGAAACAAAGACTGGCTACTATAAATCATATAAATACTATAGAACAAGTGTATTCGCAAAACTTTCCCCTCTCCGTTTACACGTCACTGGTGTTCGGATCCACTGCATCCCTGAAATGTTTTTTTTTAATAGCTTTTCTTTTACGGTCGTGATTCCGCCCCGCTGAGACTGCCGGAGGCGTCGGAGCGCCGTGTCTGCACAAAGAGAATGAAGAAGAGCCGCCTGAACTCACACCACCCTGGTACAGAGGTCACGCAGAATCTGAGTGTGGGTTTTTGTGTGTGTTTATATAAGGTGCATTGCCCTTTTATTCCCAACTAATATCCCAGCACAGACTCGATTAATATGGCCTATTGTCTGCCTGAGGACAATACAGTGTGTGTGTGTGTGTGTGTGTGTGTGTGTGTGTGTGTGTGTGTGTGTGTGTGTGTGTGTGTGTGTGAGGGCATACAGTAAATCAATTGTTGACAAAAGTAGAATCTAATGGGGAAATCAATACGTTTTTGTTGAAGACGTGTTTTAGAGACGTGTTTTAGAGTCAGGTCGAAATCAGGATTAGGATCGGTGAATATGTCAGAAATGAGAATGATTCAATGTGTTGTACTCATGTGGAGGTTGATCTCAAGGCGTTTGAGAACTCTGCTCCTTGTACGGTGCATCATACATCATATAGTATGAAGCAGTCGCATGTAGAAAAATCACTGAACAGGTATGAATGAGGGCTTAGTCTGGTGTGAAATAATCGGAATGGCGCTGCCACACGGCCACAAAGCAGGTCGGATACGAGTCATTTGTGAATAAAAAAAAAAAATCTGAATTGGGTCGTTTTTATCCTGCAGGGTGAGCGAGGCCTTTGTGTCATACACAGGGCCCCATTTAAACAACATTTTCAAGTGAAAACGGAAAACTTTTGTTGCGTTTTGGGAGTGTCTTTACACGACAACGGTGCTCGGAGTCTGAAAACACAACTTTTTCAAAAATGGCTCCCAAGGTGGCACATTTGGACAACGTTCTGACTCTGTCTCGAATATGTTTGCAGGAACAAAAAAATCATGCAGCCGGTGCAAAAACCATCTCTCAGTTTACCCCGCACTGAGATGCGATTCACACTTTTTGCACGAGTGTTGGAGAAATGAGATGACAGATGTTCTGGTGCAAACAGCTGCGGTGTAAAGATATGATGGGGTATGCGGCTCCCGGCAAAGTCGCGGAAGGTCTCGAATCTGGACTCGCATCCACACGGCCGGCGAAACGACACGGGCTCGGTGTGGTATTTTTGTACTCCACTGTGTCGTATCTGTTGGCTTTGTGTCTTTTTAGCCTGCCTTCCCATAATCCTCGCTTCTCCACTGGTGTGAAAAATTCATGTGTTTCGCCAGCAAAGAGCTGGGAATGATTAAACATTCAGATTGCAGCTCTGAAAATGGAAGCTGAAGCGGTTCCCTTTCCTGGCTCTGTGTGTGTGTGTGTGTGTGTGTGTGTGTGTGTGTGTGTGTGTGTGTGTGTGTGTGTGTGTGTGTGTGTGTGTGTGTGTGTGTGTGTGTGTGTGTGTTCAGTCCAAAAGGGGTCAAACTCAGAGTTAAACTGCCTCTCTCTCGTCTTGAATGTGATTGAAACCCGTGTTTTCTCGAGAAACGAGATGCCCGCTTTGGAGCGAGCGCACGCCGAGGCAGCACCAAGAACACAGCGAGACGGAGCGCGAAAATGGGTTGACAGAAAAAGAGCGAGATGAGGAGGAGGAGGTGGAGGAGGAGGAGGTGGGCAGCGAGTTTTAAAAGACGAGCGAGCTCGGGTAGAGAGGAGGAGAACTGGGCTGAACTTTAGCAGTTGCGGTGACGAGGAGCGAGATGGACAGGGGAAAATGGAAGAGAGGCTGGATTCACACATCAGACACCTTCACCTCCTCTGGAGGCGATGCTCTTACCACACAGACAGGTGAGCACAGACCTGCTCTGTGCACACATCTGCAACGTCCTGTTTCTAAATTATTCTCCAATTTTTGAATCACTTCACTCACTTAGTGACGTCTGTCTGTAACAGAACTCACTGGCTGAGGAGCTTTTGAGACATTTCAGACATGGAATTTGGTTTTTTTCAACAATTACACAGCTTAACACCAGACCCAATATGTTTAAAGTGTCCATTCATTATTACAGACAGGTATGAACCATCAGTGGTTTTATTTTGATTTACCAGATTGTTGAAAGGGTTCATATTATCCAAAATTCACTTTCAAATGGTTTTCCAACAGTAAAAATCGTCCCGAAACCTGGACCGATGCCCCAGAAGTGAAGAAAGTGTGTCCTCTCTCTTCCTGGCGTGTTTCAGTTTTTAAAAAGTGTGTTTCTCCAACCAGCCAATCAGAAATCAAACCCTATATAGTGTCATGGGGGGGTTTAGCCAATCACAGGCTCCTCCTCTTTGACTCCTCCCACTATTAGGCAGCTCTGCTCTGGCACATGGCACCACGAGAGGAAGTACTTCCTCCTCTTCCCAAGATGGGCGCGTGTGGGCGGAACCAGTCCAGCTCACACAGACACAGCAGATTCCGAATGCAGCTCCTTTGACCATTGATCAATATTCAAATGGACGACTCAAGAATGTTCTTTCTTAAATCACATCTCTGAGCTGAATATGAATCAGACACCAGCATTATTGCCTTCTGGTGTAAAATTAGCCCACATATCAACAACCGCTATCAATCTTACCCTCACTAGAAATGTAAAATGCAGCGTTCCCTATAAAGCTTCTCAATTAATTCAAGAAACGGTCCCTGCTTGCAACACGTTTATGACACGAGTTTATAGCTGCTGCCAATACTTCTCTGCTCAACATCAAGGACGACAAATTAGCAAAATTTATACAGTTGAGACTAATATTGTCTCATCTTTCTGCACAGCTGTGGCGATGAACACACACATCTGAATGATGCCTGGGTTCATATGCTAACAGTCAGTTTTAAATGTGACTGATTTGATGGGGAAAAATGAGAAAAGACGCTGACTCATGGCAAACGGGAAGCAAAAGCAGGCAAAGCTGAAGCATCTGAGGGATTTGATGTGACGCGAGAGACTTGGACAATCTATTAGCAATTCTGTGCTATTTATCGGCGCCGTATTAAAATCCCTGATGTCACATGAGCTGTAGAATATTCTCAGATTACTGGGAATTATAGATTAGCCCTCGGAGAGGGGGAGGGGGGGTTAATCTCATTCAGGTGTGAGCTTGTGGATGAACACGACGTGATGTTTTGACTGCGCCGGGTGACACACACACACACAAACACACGTACACACTGAACTCAATACATAGGATGACCTCATCTATTTACACAGATGACAATAAAAGTCGACACAAAAGGCGAATGCATGCACACAGAGAGACGGTAATTGTTTGTTTTGAAGGTAAAACGTGGAGACGGGAAAATGGAAGGACACCTTTCTGTGTAAATAAACATAAACTAGACTGACCCTGCTTCTGTCTACAACACGCAGCGTTTGAGACACTCGGAACCTGAAAGAAACTCGCCTGTTTATGCGTCAAATCTGGGGGTGGAGACAGGAAAGCTTTTGGAGTTGCGAGATTTCTCTGGAACTCAAGGACAACGTATTTTATCATCCACAAGGTGAACTGCTCTTTATCTATTTCACCAGGGCTGTTGAGATTAATTATAGTAATGAATTAATTGTATCTCCATAGTTGATACAAAAAAAACAACAATTTGAAGTGATTTTACACACCAACCCTTTCTTTCTTTCTTTATTATATAAGTTGGAATAATAATAATATTGACTATGCAAATCCGTGTGTGTCGCTTTAATAGTGTGTGTTATTTTGCATCCCGTTACTACTATTCGCACCTGTTCTCACATCCAGAAGGCTTCAGGAGATCAGGTCTGAAGGCGTCACACCGATTCTGCCACGGTGCAAACAAACAAACAAACAAGCACCTCTGAGTGCAAATCTTAAAGCCTGTTAACACGACTACGTTTCCTTCCACAACGCATCGTTTCTGCGATTTCGTTTCAGAAAGGATTCGTTTTCAGACGATTCAGTTTTTCCTGCGTCCGATCTGTCAGGCAGAAGAAGAAACGTGAATGGAAAGAGGCAACCTGCGGTTTACATTCTCTGTTACACCGTTGTGCGGTGAGAGCCTCGGTCATTTCAAGTGTCTATTGTTTAAAATAAAGCGGGAGCAGGGACGGCGTCGCGCTCGCCGCTCCTCTGGGAACCGTCCAAATATTTACGACAAATGTTCGAGCCAGCTGTGGACACACGTGAAGCCGAGGGCTCGGGGCTGCTTCTCTCACCGTAACCTCCGCTGAGAGGACTCACGTCGACGTGGGATCTCTGTACGCGCACAGGAAACCATAACAGACAATCACTACTCTGCCGCAACTGTGCGCGCCGTCACATTGCTTCTGTCCTCCTGAGCAAATATCACACTGAGAGGATTTGAATGTTTAAGCAGGCGCTTTAAGCAGCGACTAATTGGAAACAAAAACACCTTTTATTGTTATTAAAGATTAAACGTTAGCGAGTTCCTACCACGTCGATCAATGGCCTCATTGTTTGTTTCTTGTTTAAATAAGTCTAATAATAAACTATTTTCACAGCTTGACTGTGCGGGAACATGCAGAACCACCGGTGATTATTGACATTAAAATGTCGACTCGAGTTTCTGGGGTTAAAAAAAAAAAAGAAGATTTTTTACAGTAACAGTCAGTGCTTGTTCTGGATTTAAAGTGCAATTAAAGTTAGAAATGAACAATTGAATCACTTTGCTGAGTTCAATCCCATTTTTCTAATAAGATTACCTCTGAAAAAACAAAAACACGCCTTGTATTAACAGGATAATTCTTTCTTTGAGTGACGAGTTCGTCAACCATGTCTGATCGTAAAGTAACACAAGTGTGGCTGTAGTTTGTACAGTATGGAAAAGGCCACAGAATCCCAGGAAATCGAGCCTTTGAACACATCACAGCCCCACGCAGCAGCATTCCCATAAATCAACTCCGTCCCACAAATTGTGCGCGTACAATATACAATACCGCTTCTGAACCCCCCACTCCCCACCCCCAACCCCCCGCAGCTCCGGGTGATGGAGTAGTGACCAGCGGCTGAAAGCAGGGGTGAATCGACCACTGTGGCGTACAGACAGAGCCGCATTGTTCGCAGCTGATGGAAACAATAGGACCTCTGTCAGCGGGGATCATCTGTTTTCTTGGCTAGTTGGCCTGCTAATAGGGCTACTTATGAGTCGCGGATGGGTCGGAGCCAGGCCGCAAACAAACGGACAAACAAACACGCAAACGGGGGGGGGGCTATGCAAGTGAGTCAGCAAGAAGAGGAGATTCTACAATTTTAAACACTTAACATGTTGGAGGTGTAACAAGCGAAAGGGCAGGGGTGTCAAACATGAGGCCGGTGGTCCAGAACAGAACAGCTCCACAGTATCGAGACCAGAGCTGAGATTTTGCTGATGCTGCAATGAAAGATAGAAAGGGAGAACTTTAATACAATAGTAGGCCTATAATTCATGATTAATTAAATTCATTTAAACTTTGGAGCACTGAGAAGAGCCTGAGCAAAATCAATCTTTGATGAGTTTGCCTCTTTTACTTTTCGTTCCTAGTTTTAGTTTTCTCATTTTCCATTTACAGTTTAACCTCTGATGTAGAGACGCCCTAAAATCCAAGGGCAAGTGTCCCCTGAAGACAGTTGTCCTCGCTTTGGGTCACGAGGACAAATTGTAGGACCAGTTGATATTGAACGAAACAAACATCAAATATGTTATGGTTATTTAAAAGCACATACCTGAACCAAAACACAGATGTATACAATATAAATATAAGATGTATACAAAATAATTATTAAATTCCCAAATCCTCTATAACCTCCTTGCTTGACGTCAAAATCGCTCGGACCCTGTGCGGTCGAACACCCGATCTGTGACGCACCAGTTGGAAGTGGAGATCATTTCGGGATTATTACGTTACGTTATGGAACGTTAAGGAAGTGAATCAGGAGTGTCGTATGGATGGAATCGTGTAGCACCCGCGGCCCGCACACAATCTGCGGACGCACAATGAGGAAAGCATGGAGGGATGACGGAGAGGAACCTCACAGAGCAGCGATCATTCACATCTCAAAGCTGATCTCCTGACAACACAGTGTCTGAATATTCCAATAATCGGGGTCAGCCCAAGTATTTGGCCGTTTCAGTGTCGCTCAGCTTGAAATCTGCCAGGCAAACCTGTCCGTTGTCCTCGTCAGGCAGGTTTTCCACTCATTAAGATGTTAAAATTTAAATATGTGTCTGTATAGAGTGACGTGTCGCCCAGTACAGGTTGTCTGCTCATACCGGGTCGATCCTCATAGGTTCTACTGTATATGTGAGTCTCACTATGGTTTCAGGTCTCATGAACACATAACTCCTTCCTGATGATCCAGGTGGAAATGAAGATGTTACTTTTGGGTCACGTGGGCGAAACTCTCAAGAGGGAGCTGAATGTATCCTGCAGAAGACAAGAAGTAAGATTTTAGACATTGATGAAGTTGACGTGTGCATTGACAGTCGGGACTCGGAGATGAGAGAGAAGGAAAGGAATCGAGGATTAAAGGCTTTCAGCGCTGTTGAAGAAGAAGAAGATGAAGATGAAGACGAAGGCAAAGAAGAAGAAGAAGAAGAAGAAGAAGAAGAAGAAGACCAACATTTTCCAGGTCAGCCCAAATGCCCCGGGGCGAAACTCGCCGTTCTGTTACTGTTTTTCTCCTCCCTTTTTTCCCTCCCTCCTCTCATCCTCTCCCTCTCTTGCCCAGGGGCAAAGTCGAGCTGCAACAGGATTCAGCCGTTCCCACGGAGACGGGAGAGACGGTGCTGCCATGGCAACGAGGCATCGCTTGCTGGAGCGGAGAGTGGCTCACATCTCCATCTCCATCCTTCGTGTGTCTCTCTTTCCTGACTCCTTTCTTGGCGCGCTGCACCTCTTCCCCTCCTCTCCCCTCTTCTGCGAAGAATCCAGCAAACCCTTCCATCGATCCTTCCTCATGCTCACCTTCCTCCCATCGGCGCGATCCGTCCGCCAAGAAAGCGTACGTGGAGCGGCGGCGCCCCGCCCATATCATCAAATGGCTGGAACAACAAGCACTTCACCGGGAGAGAAGGCCAGACTCTCACTTTCACCTCGCTGCTCCAGCGAGTGGCTGAAAAGAGGAGAACGTTAGGCTGGAAGAGCCAAGCTCATTTACACCCTCTCCATTAATCCAGCTGTCCAGGGGAAAGGGTGCCAGCCGAGGTTAGAGTCAACGATACGAAACGCTGTTTATTGTTTTTTGTTTTTGTTCGACCGCGCTGAGAACTGCACCGTCAGCAGATCTGCTGCAAACTGTTCAGGAATTTTTGCCAACAAAACTGAGGCTGCAGTGAACGTCTTCGCAACGAGAGCCAACCCCCCCCCCCCCCCCCCCCCCCCCCCGCGTAGTCATGAGTTAACTGTGGTTAATCAATGTATTGAAAGGCCACTGTTGAATGTTATCAGTCCTACTAATAAAGAATGATAAGACCTCACTTCAGTCAGCTCATTGGGACATTGTTCATCCACCAATCATTGGCTTTTTATTATGGTTAATTATTTATTGTTATAAGAACAAATATATTCAGATAAACTTCACCCACAATGGCCCAACACACCATTGTTACCTTTGTATTATAACACTGGAGCATACTGGGGATCAATCAATACGCCAGGTGGCTTTTTTCCAGTCCGTTTTCAAGTGAGAACAAAAAACTTTCGATGTCTTCTGGGTGTCGGTTTACAACACAACGGTGCTCTGAGGCAGGGAAATTGCGACTTTTTATAAACGGGCCCCCAAGGTGGAGCTTTTCAAAAATTCTCTGACTCTATCTCCGTGGAAACGCTGGGAAATTTTAACAAAGGTACGTTTACCTGCCTCTTCTTTCCGGCCACACTCCAGGTCACATGACATTTTTCAATGGAATTTGCTATATCTTTATTCAGCTTTAGGGTTTGATCGCTTCTGTGTCGACAAACTAAACCTTTATTTTTTTAATAGTGAACGCAGTCTGGAGGAAGGGGGGTAAAGAAGTTGGATGCTTTGTTTATTTTATTTCTGGATGATTGCCAAATCACTTTTCTTCTTCCCACTCCCTCTCAGGCAAAATTGGAGCTCGCTTTCTTTTTATGTTAAATGTGTGTTGATATGACATGTCACTCCACTGTGGGATGCTTTTGCCTAAAATTAATGAATAAATGTATTAAATAAATAAACCTCACACATAAGATTTTAGACTGTGGGAGGAAATCGGTGTATATACGGAGCAAGGCTCCCCATTTTCTCTCACTGTAGAAAACCTAGAGTAAAGTGATGCTGCCATTTTGACCACATTCTGAGCCTAAATCAGTAATGACCAGTCGAACTTATCTCATGGTTGACTGACCGATCAGCACCGCTTGACTGAAAGTCGAAACAACAGACGTCCTCATACAAAGCAAGAACAACACAAGCTGGGTTGATGAACTTGGGAGGATTGAATGATGTTATTGTGACAAACCGGACCGGTCCCTGACGTCGCGCGTTACGGTGGAAAACAGCGTCCTTTGACAGTAAAACCCAGACGACCCTAATCGACATGACTTCATCAAGTCCCGCCGCCGCCACGCACCTTCCTCCTGACATTTCACGCCGGCTTGCCCTTTAGAGTTCCACGGTTAGCTTCTCGACAGTATATGAACGCGCTCGTCCTCCTCCTCCATTCGCTGACCTCCATGACCCCCCCCCTCTCGACTTCTCCTCCACCTTCAGCAGAATGGTGGCGGACAGACGCGCGAAGTGTGGCTCGTCCACATGACGCTCGACGTGCTGAAAGGAGGTTTGCTTGAAAACGTGCACGACAGTGGGAGTCTGAACTTATAGATTATTTATGTGGCTGTCAGGGACTCTCAGCGTCACACACAGCAGGGTGCGTGTGCGTGTGTGTGTATGTGTGTGTGTGTGTACTGTGGGGCTAACGACAATAACAAACGGCGATCGGCTGAGTGAAAGGAGTTGGAGCTGTTCCCTCGAACGCACATCCCCGCCTTCGCTGGCAGCCGACGCCGTCTGTGGCTTATCGTTAAATGATATGTGTGCTAACAAGCCCTGTAGATGCGACGTGAGGGCTTCACACACGCACGCACGCACACACACACACACGCAGGTGTCGCTGAAAAGGTCGGCTTTCTCCATGTCAGTTCCCATCCATCAGCCCTGAAGCATTCGGCTTACTCAAATGCTCACTCTCCCTTATAGCCAATACCGTATAGAAGTCTCCGTGGCGGGTTTTGTTTTGACCACAAAGCTCGGCGCACATCACTAATGGTCTGTATGGATTCCTGCATGTATATATGGCACTATGGCTGGCTGTGTCCTATCGGGGCCATTAACAGGAATAGGGTGACACATTTATAGACGCTGCTTGAGCCTTCTGGTGAAAGGAAACGTGTATGAGTTGGTCTTTTCATGTTTCGTGTGTGCGTGTGGTTGTTGGGTGGGTAAATTAAAATAGAATTCATACAAGGTTAATGTCAACTTTATCTACAGGTTTTTCACTGTGTATAGCTCTATTATCACTTTCTGTGTCTTTTTTTGTATTTTTGTATTCTGACAGTCCACGTGTACACCTACCCGGGTTTTTACTTTTACAAAAATGGATATCTCCCCCTCTACGTTACAAAAAAACCACAAAAAAATCTTCATTGACACGGACCTGCATATACACCTGGTTCAGAGTTACTATGAGCAGCTAAACCTGTAGAGGGCAGTGTAACGACAAACTGATAGCCCTGATAGCCAATTGGAATCTTCGGGAAAAAAAAGCACAACGTCACGAATTGTGACGTAATTCTCTGCCAACCCCTCTTTAGTTGCAACCAGAGACACAGAGTTTTATCTCATCTCCATGGTGGCCGGAGTTTTCACGAATCATCGTTTGTGGTGAATCGTAGCTGCATTTATGTGTGAAGGCAAGAAACACAGAGAAATATCATTGGGTTTTTTTAAATACCTGGGAACAAGTAAACGTGGCCTCTGTCTCTGGTTTCAGGCAGTTAGTGTAAATGTGGCCTCGGTCTGTGTCCCTGTGTTTTGCTTTACCGTGCTTCAGCAATAGCCTCATGTGATCACCAGGATCTTTTTTTATTTTATTTTGTGCTGAAATAAAATCGTCTGGCACCTTGAGTGCTCCCCTGAGCAAACCTTCACTCCGAGCCACAACAGAACCTGTGACAAAAAGTGTTAATCTGTCAGAGTTGGCCTCAGCCAGTCCTCAATCAGTACTTTGTGATGAACCAATACTGTCGCGTTACTCTCGATTTTTGCATTCATGCGGCTGGAAAATTGGGACGTAACCAGTTGGAAAGAGGTGATTGTGAGCTGGGAGCATTTGCAAAAATGAACAAACTGCAGCTTATGACTTGCTCACAGATTAAGAAATCAATAAAATCAATACAATGTGCCGCTTGCATTTTTTTTTTTTTGTAACTGCCAACATGCAAAAGCTATATAGGCTAATGCTGATGGGCAAAAAGCATCAATACAGTGACACTTTGGGAACATGACTAAAATCATCCAGTCTATTATATAATCACACAATTTGAAACAAAAATAACAGTTTTGTTATTGTACACCTGACAGGTGCTGTATAGGTTGCTGTCGTGATTACTTATATCTTTGTTGCTGAAGTTGATATGATTATTGAATCTTGTGGTTTCTATTCAGACGAAGCATAAGGTGCAGACTTGGAATTCAAAAGAGCATTTTTGAGTGTTTTCCAATTCCGGTTTGGTTGCTGTGTTATCAAATGATAGATCAATAAAGCCTCAACCAAGGCCCCGTTGACATGACAACGTTTCAAGTGAAAACTCGTCGTTTGTGTGTTTCTGTTTGAGAAAACTCCCAGTAAAATACAGTAGCAGCGTTTCAGAAGAGCTGCGTTTTCTCCCATTTCCAATGAGACGGGAGTCGGGGTGTTTGCAAAAAGGTCGTGTTCACAGTGGGTCCGAGGATGGTTGTCATGGAAACAGACAACTAAAACGCATCAGACGTTTTCCATTTTCACTTGAAAAACTTAATTTCAAGCATTTCTCCTTGGAAATGTCCACGTCATAAACATTACGTCAAACTTTAGCGAATTGTCACACTGGACAATTATGACATGACTGTATTTTCCACTCTCCGCACCGCCAACATTGTCCAGCATGTATAAGTGAAACTCCATTCCCTTTCCATAAACACATAAACAACCCCGTGTGACACACACACAGCTACACCACACACAAACACTTGCAGGCATGCGGCACAATGAGTGCTTGTTTGTGGCCTGAAAGAATTACACGTTATATTTACATACACACACACACACACACACACACACACACACACACACACACACACACACACACACACACACACACACACACACACACACACACACACACACACACACACACACACACACATGCCGACACACATGCCCCCTGCTAGGTGTCTAAATAAAAATCCGCTGTCCATGCCGGATGTGCATCAGCGGTTGTCATGGCTACCAATGGATGTTCTCCAGGGTTGCCAGGGCAACAGCTTGGGGAACTCTTCGCCAGCCTGTCGCTCATCTCAGGGGGGTGGGGGGGGGGGGGATGATTATATATTGTTTTTAGATTTTTTTAGTGTGTGTGCGTGTGCGTGTGCGTGTGTGTGTGTGTGTGCGTGTGTGTGTGTGTGCGTGTATGAGTGTCTGAATAACATCAATAAGCAGGAGGAATGTAGTGATTTACAACGAAAGTGAAACCACAAACCGGCTTTACAGGAGAAAAGTGGGATCGCAGGAGAATGATAGTTTACTTTCACACTTGTTCTGTATGACGAAGAGACACACATCGGCGTTTAGACGCCTCAGTTTCATGACGCACTCTTTGGGGCATATGTGTTTACCTGTGAGTCCGGGGAGAGCTGTAAATCGGTCTGTTTATGAATGGACGAGGAGCGGCGCTCGTATTAAAAACCCATCGCCACTCAAACTGACACAGACAGGGGGATGAGGGGAAGAGAAAGTAGGACCCAGTTGCCATGGCAATGCAATCAGCTTTCAGCCGAAGCGCTCGTCTCCTGGGCGCTGTCAACATTCGATACTACCTGCATAATAAACACATATGAACACACAAATATGGAACACTGTGGAAGCATTAAAAGAAAATCTGCTGCATATTTACCTCTGCCATTGGACTATGGCAGGGGGAGGGATATATATATATATATATATATATATATACATGTATATATATTTGGATGGGGGATGGGGACTTGAAAAAAATTTAGGATTTCCTCTAATATAACATTTGAAAAAGCTATATGTTAATAATATAGACACTTGGAAACTTGGAATTGATGTGGTTCGAGCTTCAAAACTACCGATATGGATCGAGTCACTGGCAGCCTTTATTGGACTCTATTTTCCTTTTGAGAATTTCTTTCTGGTAAAATCCCTTCAGCAATTGTGGAATTTCTGCCCTTGAACTTTATGCGTCTTTCATTCTCTCCCTGAAATCCCATGTTTTTGCGTTTTTCTTTATTTTGCAGCAAATGCCACACCGATCTCACGTATTCCTGCTGAGATGAAATACTTCTTCTGTCTCTCCCTCCTTCTGTCCATCATCTGGATTTTTTTTTTTGTCCTCATCTGCCTTTTTTTTCTCGTTTCCCTTCTCCTGCCCTATATTCTTACTCTAATCTGGTCCAGTCGGACTCCTTGTCTGACTCCAGTAATCTTGTCAGGACAGATGGCCACATACACTCGGTCTCTCTCTCCCTCTCTCTCTCTCTCTCATACACATTCAATACACATTCGCTCCCTCGATGACCCAGATGGGCCCGATATTCACGTTGCGTCACGTTTCTCACCGTCAGACACTCGGATCTCACTCGCCGCTCCCACTGGCAGAGGGAGTCATGTGACCCGCTCGAGGACGGGCTGCCGGCGTTCAACAGGTCGGCAGCAGCAGATCAATGCTCACGCCTGGAGAAAGATATGCTGCCTTATCAGGCAGGTTTGTGGTTGTCGATGCGAAGCGGTCCTGTAAACACTCTTAGCACCAACAGAGGTTTTCAACCAGTTTTGCCATCAAGTAATAACATTTGAATACTGCAGTCGATTAAGACAAAATAATAAGCAAAATATCATCACAAGGAATGGATATGGTGAAAGGAGGATATATGGATATAGAACTTATAGTTAAAGTTATGTCATATATATCCAACAGGTGATAATCATTGATTCACGAGTCTTGAAATGATTTGAGGTAGCGGTTGAATATTTGACTCGATGTTGTTTGAGAAGATGTGGTAGTATGCATTTCTGACTTCATGGTTTTTGTTTTTTACTGGACAAGGTCATTATGACTGTAATTTTAATAAAGCAAGTCTAAAAACAAAACAAAAAAAATTATTGTGATGAGAATAAAAGGCAAGGCAGGGCAAATGTATGTATCGAGCACCAATCAAATACAGGGCAATTCACAGTGCTTTACTAATCTTAGTCATGGTCGCTGTAAAATTAGACTGTAAGCCCTGAAAATAAAGCTGACCTGTTAGTACCATATAGTGACCTCGACAAAAGGAAACTTCAGAGTTCAGAGATAATTCCTCTCAGGTTCATTACACAACCTCATCAGATCTGCAGTTTGTGTAAAATGTCTGACATCAGCACCATTACGCTAAAGTAATCCAAGTCAATGGTTTGAAACCAAAGAGAGACATCAGACAGTTCACCTCGGTGGAAGAAGCAGCAGAAACGCTAGCCAGGTAAAAGACCCAGATAATGGACGACACGCGATTAGTCTTGTGGGTACTCTGTCCAGACAGAACCAATCAATCTCGGGATCATTTGTGTGTCCTCTGGTGCATTTCTAATGAGCTAATCCATTCAGTACGCGCGGTAAAGGAACCCATGTACAACCAGGAAGGAAGTCATCCCATGACCAAAGACTTGACGTATCGTATTGATTACCTATTTGTGAGAAACGGGCAGCAACCAAGAAGCACACTTCATAGACTGTCCATGGAATTTATATCGCCATAGAGCAAAGAGCACACTTCTGATGGAAACTCCTTTTATATGGGCAAGGATGGAGCTGAGAGAAAAAAGTAATTATGTTTTAGGTTGTACGTGGAAAAGACATGAAGCATTGTGACGTGTGAAACCACTCATCCCTCTCCAAAACACCACTCCGAAGTCGAGCAGCCTCACCTTCAGGGAAGGGTCTTGATTAGAGGGGAGGAGGGGAGATGAAAGAAATAGTGAGTGTGATGGAGGGAGAGAAAACTCAGATGAAAGAGGAGTGCCAGAGGATGGCCTTTTGTTGTGAACGGTGATGGATCAGGAGGCTCAGACTGGAGCATTACCGTGAAGAGTTCAGAGGAGGAGAAGAGGAGAAACAAGGGCAGGAGGAATCTTTGTACCTCGTCGCACCTGAAACGACTGGAGTTGACCTTGGAGGCTCAGAGCAGCACTTACTTAGAACCCATTGGATTGATTATAGCGTCTTGAGACCATGGACGACTTCATAAATTACCAATAGCTGCTTTGTTGCGCACAAAAGTAAGGCCACAACAACGATTAAAGTGAAAACGCATCATTTTCTGCAATTTTGTATTGGAGAAGTTTTGAAAACAATGTCAGAAATGCTGAAAACAATGTAGTTGGTATGCCAGGCCATGAGATTTTGTTTTGTTTTGGTCATGAAACCACACACACATGCATGCAGAAAACAATACGTTATAAATATTAACAATGGCCATGTTGGGTTGTTATTAAAGAAGATTCTCAACTGTAAAACTACCAAGTCCTCGGAGAATTTGCACTCCCTTACAAACTTTAAACTTCTCATACTCAGACCAAGGGGGCGGAACACAGCAGTATGCGATTGAGTATTACTTAATGAACAGGGATAATGCTTAATTATATTGATTACCTGTACTGTAATATGCATACGTATTTGTGGAGTGATGTTCTTTCACGTGTAAATATGTTGGTCTTTGGTTTCCCTCTCTAAATTCTGGAGAGGGCTTCTGGTCTGTTTCACACTATGAAATGATTTTTTGGGGAGATATTAACCAAAATTATCCTTCAATAAAACCCCAGGATTGAAATGTTCGTTCTCATAAGTATTTCAATAAGTGCTCTTTAGGCACAAAATGAAATATCTGAAAAGTTTATCCTTCACTGTACATAATTATCCTCAAAAGCCAGTTATTGCTTCAAAATATGTCAATATATCACACGCCTTTAGTGAAATAGGTCGCTCTGTCGGCTCAGAGCAGAAGGACCTGGATTTGAAGCAGGCCTGAGGCTTTTAGTTTGGAGTTTACATGTTCCACACGCTTGGAAATCACGAAAGTGGTCTTGAAGTTCAATTTATAATTATTCTTATTATTTTTGTGCAATAATTGAAAAACCTTGGATAGAACCCTTTATAGTCCAGTCTATGTACCCCAACAAAAGCCTGGTTGGTGGTTTTGCAGAATGGATGCATACTGCACAGTAATCATCACAAAGGGCCTCAAACGTTAACGGTATTGAAACGGATCATAATGTTCACTGTTTTGGGATGCGGATGCCCCACGGGGTCAATAAAGTTGTCACTTTTTCAATGGCTCCGGGCACAGGCACGCAAACAGACGTGGAGAACACAACAAGAGTTTTCCATTCTGGCTAGAGACGGTGGCCTTGGACGTTTTCCCTGGACCGCATGGGCGTGTCCACACTGTGATCTGTTAACTCAACTTTACTGCGTCGACCTTAAAGAGGTCCTCAGTGCAGCTGAGGTTTGGTGACGTCACACAGAGAAGAGAGTTTCACACTCATAGGTCAAATCAGAAGACATTCAGGACCGTTTCCTTCTGCAGTGACTGCATCATGTGGTGCCTATGCATTTTAGTATTTTGCACAAATATTCCCTTTGTGCCTCTGACCTGTTACAAATGTGGATGTAATAATAGTGCTGCTCAAGGGCACGTTGTGTGCTATTATTATAAACCTGCTCTTGACCCCCGGCACTTGTGCACAGCATATAAATCCATACATTGAAGTCATGTTGGTTGGGAGCTTTTTCAGAATGGAGTATTTTTTTTTTAACAAACACAGGCACTTTTGTCTCTGCTGACATGTATGGAACATTTCAAGACATTAAGAAATTAGTTAATTTCTAAGAAAATGGCTCAGTTTTCTTTTATTGTCATGCACACGGCATGCTGTGACTTGTAACTACGGAGTGACACACACCAAACCCAAATTAAGTCAGCACAGCGATCTAGCCAATCACAATTTAATTTGTTGCTATTGTACAGTGAGTTTTGAGAGTCGCTGAAGACTTTTAAGAGTGACAATCCATTTCAACCCGCAGCTTTCCAGGAGAGCGAACACTTTCGAGGCGTTCAGGCTTTCCAAATTGAAAAGTGTGCGCTGGAATAAGAACTCACAAGAGCAGGGATAAGGTAAATTGGGGTAACTAACTTCTCTCAGTACAACTAAATGGATGTATTTTGGCAGGTTTTTTTTTCATCTTTTGAATAGTCATCGTCATGCTTGACTTCTTCTGTTTTATAATCATAGAACCTACAGTGTTCATAACTAGTTCCTCATGAGCTCATCTTCACTTTCAGGTCTATTGTTATAAAACCCTCCAATGTAATCGAAACAAATCCGAAATAAACCCTGTGACACCTTGTTACTGTGACAATGGATCAGGAGATAAACCCTCTTCAGAACCACTGGGTATTCTGTGAGATGTGATCTACGTACTGCAAGAAAAACCCATATAGATAAGTATATTGGGGCGTTACAGCGGAAAAGAAAATGATGCATTTTGCCGGGATGTGGAGGGATGATAGAATTGTTGAGGAAAAACATATTTCTGCTGTAACAGCCTATATTATACGAGGGTTTGGTGATTTGCACCTTCTTTTCACATTCATGTAAACAATCATCATTTCATAAACAACAGAACTTGTAATCAGGTATTATAGATCTAACCTATTAGCTTTTACTCCTCCATGTATTTTGTGTGTTCTGGTAAACACTCTTGAAAATGCGTATTCATTCAAGTAATTTGCAGTGTGTGTTATTTTGCCCATTATCAGTAGATCGGCTCCCCCTTGCATTTGCGCGTCATAACAAGTTTTTACCCACAAGGCGTAGGATTTCTCCAACTATATAATCAACATACCTTACTTATGTCTGTGGTTCGTTTCAAAGAACAGGTCCTGTTCCAACCCTTGTTGGGGGTTCACTCCCCCATCAAGTTTCGCTCAGTGGCGTGTGTGTGTGTACCTTTCAGGTTAAGTTATGACATCTGTTGCCTCGAAGCTGTCGTAAACCTTTCAGAAGTTCTGCGTCGAGATTGTGCGTCTGGTGAAGTGATTTCCACACCGTAACGCCAGGGGGCGGCGACTTTCTGAAGGAGCTGTCGTGAAATTGCATGAAACTCCTCCGTCTGGAAACCGTAGCACCAGGTGGTTCTGGCCTCTTCGATCCGACGTTCCTCACCTCGGTTCATTTTAGCAATGAGAGAAACAACTGCAGCAATTAAAAAAAACAGTGGTATATGGAACAAACCTGACAAGCAGAGTACTAGAAATGATGTCCTCGGGCGGAAAAATCCCAGCTCTCGCGGCCTGCGTCGCTTCGACAGCATCAACTTTCACATATACCTTCACCTGCTCGCTGTTGCCATTAGTGTGCAAATGAGTGTTCATTCAGACAAATGAGAAAAAGATAATAAGTTAATTCCCATGTACTGTGGCAGTAGTTGTAATACAGATATCAGGGTGTTGCTCCAGTCTTGAGGACGTCCAGTTTGCTAAAGCTGCTCTCAAGCTTCACCTGTCCAACCGACAGCAACACGTCTGAGATGAAAGCTGCAGGACGACGAGCATCAAAACGTGTTTTTAACATGTCATTAAAACGCTTGTGTCATTTTGCTGAGTTGAAAAGTTTTTTGAGTGCAGTCTAATAAGAGACTGAAAGGAAAATCAGGCCATCTGAAACAAATTGATGACAAGTTACATTGCTTCAGCTCACACAAAAGATTCCATGAAAAACCAAAACTGAGTGAGAAGTCCTAATAAATGCCCCAGAATGAGCAGGATAGAACCAATTGACATTTTGATGCAGCAGAAATAAAAATCTTCTTGGAGAACCCCAAAAAAGGGTTTATATCTGCCATCAGATATTCTGGAGATTCAAGTGTATATCTGGAACATGATAAATATTAATTCAAAGATGTGTACAAATATTATTTTCATTTTGAGAAGGCTACTGAAGCCACATAAATGGAGACAATATCAATAATCAACAATTATCAACATAATAATAATAACATATAAGGCCATTTCTCTATATTTATCCAGCGTCGTCTCATAAATTCATGAACACATATAAACAACAAATCATCCAAAATCAGATTCATATAAACATTTATTCTGAATTCTTAAATCAAAAAGAATCCAAAGCCTGGAATGCATCAACATCTCGGCTGCAGATCTTTATTTAATGTTGCTATACTTATAGGAACAATTCAATAGAAAAAAAGGGACGATAATGAAGGAATTGATTGGTGTTTCACTTGTATTAAAATGCCCGGTGTTTCGCTGATGGTGCATGTTGTGTTACAAACCAGATAATTGATCATGTGGCCACAGTATTGATCCATTGATCTGCCCTTTGAATAAGAAAGAAGGAATGAAGGAAAAAGGTGACAAGAGGTGGAGAGTGAAAGAAGAAATACCCCCCTTTGGTCTGTGAACCCCCACCCCCCATGTATCACTCACCTGTCTGCAGACAGTGTAATGTATGGGAGGGGGGTTGGGGTGGGGGGGGGTGGGGGTGGCGGTCCACAAGATGCTGCATGGTAACTGAGAGGCTTTGTGTAGATTTGCAGAAATTTGCTGCACAACAAACGGGGACGGAGGCAGGGAGTGACAGCAGGGGTATTTTGGGAAGATGGATGATGTTGAGAATGGGGAAACATAGGAGGAGAAATGGAGAAGCATGTAGACAGGCGGCAATGGAGAGAGAGAGAGAGAGAGAGAGAGAGAGAGAGAGAGAGAGAGAGAGAGAGAGAGCGAGAGAGAGTGGGGGTGAGTTCATATTGGGGAGGGGGGTGGTGGTAGATGGTGGGAGACTAGGCTACATGACGTTTGTTTCCATGGTGATGGTCTCTGTCTCCCACACGTAGGGAGATGGTGCTTTAATGTGTGTGTGTGTGTGTGTGTGTGTGTGTGTGTGTGTGTGTGTGTGTGTGTGTGTGTGTGTGTGTGTGTGTGTGTGTGTGTGTGTGTGTGTGTGTGTGTGTGTAAAATGTCTTTTTTTTTTTTTATTTGGAGTCAATAAATAGCGAAGCTCTCGTTGTTGGCATAGTAGATATTTTATTGATACTACAGTAAAACCACAGCTGTGAATGATCCCTGCTAGCACTCCAAAACGCTCCGGGCTTCACACTGTATCATACTACACACACCTCGCATGGTGAAGTGAAAGCTCATAGCTGTTTTATTTTCTGTTGTTTTTTTGGGGTTGTTTTTTTTAAGCACGGCTGTTGCACAAATCAACATACAGGATCACCGTCCAAATCTAAATAAGTGCAGCTATTATACACAGGTTGTGTTCAGATTGTGATCAGTTTCTTTTAAAGGCATGCATCTTTACAGTGAGTAAATCCATGTTGCAGCGGATCTCCTCTCTATGTGCTTTGGAATATCTCGGATGGGAGTTCTGCTTTTAAAAAAACAAAAAAAAAAATATGTTGAAAATCTTCCCGCTTCATATAAAATATTCATGAATGTATGGTTCTAAATCCAGCCCGTGCCCACCGGCACCCACCCATCCCAACCCGCTCACACAGGGGTGCAATCATGGCTGATCAACTGCAAAGAATCAGTGTATTTTCCACGTGTCTCCACCATCCGGGCTTCTACTCGCTGATGACTGTAATAATGGTTAAAAATAGTAGCGAGTGGGCTGATGATGTCTTACCATTTGGCTTGGAAACACTACAGCATGATGGCGGGCTTTTAACTTTATTGAAAATAGACATAGAGGAGCTGCAGCTTGGATGTGAATTAAATTTGGGGGGGTAGGGGGGTGGGGGGGTGGGGGGGGGGGGGTTAAAATGCAAGAGCAAGTGTCCGAGCTTTAGAGATGTCTGTGTGTGATAGTGCATAACAGCACAGCAACAGTGTGTATGAGAGATGTAGCTGTACGTGCCGGGGGAGAAAACAGGCTGATATTTGTGTGGGGCGTGACCGGCATGGCGAGAGGATTCGACTGTCGCGACGGATCCACCGAGCGAGGAGGAGGAGGAGGAGGAGGAGGAGGAGGAGGAGGAGGAGGAGGAGGAGGAGGGGAAGTAGCTGGGGAATGGGGCTGAATCTCACAGGCAACACTGCCACCTGGTGTCAGATAAGTGTGTTAATAGCTGTTTACTTATAAACACGTTAATGCATCACACCTTACAGAGACACTGCATTTATGATTTGAACTTAACCTGAGTTGAACCTTGAAATGTGTCATCGCACTACATTTAATGAGTCGTAATGATTTTCTATGTTTAAGAGAAGTTCCCATAATGCGAGTGCCTTTTGAGGTTTAAGTCCCCAGATGTTTACGAAACCATAAACACACACACACACACACACACACACACACACACACACACACACACACACACACACACACACACACACACACACACACACACACACACACACACACACACACACACACACACACACACACACACACACACACACGGAAACCATACCTTGTGGAGCCCACTCTTATACATAATATTAATAAAACATTCCCCGCAGTGCAACCCTCAGTCCATTTGTCATTTTCCCACAATTTCTGAAATGATAGTGATATGACCAACTTGTGACTGTTAAATATTTCTGAACATGAGGTGAAGCTACTAATTTTTTTTAAGGTTGCTTTCAAATGTAAGATGGATATTAAAGTATAGCTGGTGGCTGAAAGTGACAGAAACAAAGAAAGACAATATAGGCATTGAGATCAACTTACACGGTCATGTTTTCAAGTTTAAACAGAAATCTCTCATCAAGGTTTGGTCAGTCATTTACACAACAACTTTGCTCAGTGCCAAGAAATGCAACTTTTTGAAAATGCTCCGTCTCCATGCGAATGGGGGAAAACACAACGTTTTGAAAACACGATGACTCCGTCTCTGTGTAAAAGGGGCCAAATGCAACTTTTCTGAAATGGTGCGACTGAGCATGGGCCCCACAAGATGTAGTGACCAGTTCTTCTGTACATCAATGAGTCGATGGACAATGACATCAACGCGTCTTGACTTCCAGTCCATACTCTCCTGGGACTTGGCAGTTTTATATTTGATTTTCCAACTTGGTCGTCTGTCCAAACAAATATCAGTGTACTCCCTATTCTTAATGTTAAGAGCGTATCATTCTCTCTCTGTGTTTGTGGTTTCATTACCAAAATGACCAATTGCACCAATTCAGGGCCTGGGATGCAAACCACATAGTTTCCGTTTCTATGGAGACCAGACATCATTTTCAAACTGTTCCCAACTTGTGGGACGAAACGCAAAAATGATGCGTTTTTTCACTTCAAACGTTGCCGTGTGAGACCTTGCATGCGTTACACACAAGTTTGAAGAGAAGACTGCACACACACTCACAAGTGTATGAGATACTTTCTTTCATTATTTTCCTCTTTCTTTGCTCTGAAGTTGAAATGCTCTGGTCTGAAGACGGTCGATAAAACCATCTTCTCTTCCTTTCTTTGTTGGCACATGTGAATGCTACTGATTGAGAGGTGAATACTCTGAACTGAGGCTTGATGGAACATTGTTCTATTGCTTTTCTTCGACCTTACGTATTGTCGATGTGAGAGACACGGTCTATAATTTGTCACATACTCTAGTTTTGAGGAGCAATGATTTAGAACAGATAAACCTGAAAAGTACGACATGTCACTGACTTCCTGTTAGCTTTAAAACCTTACAGATCCCTTGACATCATGGCCACATCAAAATAGATTCACAAATTCTGCACACGCTTTCCACTAGAGGGAGCTGGAGGTCAACCCAAGGACTGGAGCTCGGCTGCAACTCTGCCCATCAGTGCTGCAGCTTTCAGCTTCAAAATTCAGATCATACATAAGCAGGAGCTGTCAGACTTTACTCACCAGGTGAGGAAGCCAGAAAGTTAAAGGTCACAGTCAAACCTCCCCAGCGGACGGGGCCGAGGCGAGAGCGGTAAAGGCCAGCGCTGTCTATACCGAGCACTCCCGGAACGAGTCAAGGGGTGCAGGTTGGTGGAACAAACTTCAACCTGTGTTAAGAAATCGCAGCTCAAACCGGGAGGGGGAGAGAGAAAAGTGGGCGCGAAATGTTATTCATCATTCATTTGAAGTGTTTAATTTAACATCACAGCTGTCGCACCTCTTTTATAGATACTTCAAATTGACTTCGGTACCAATCGTCCAAAGAAGTTCTCAAGTGGGTAAAATGTAAATGTTTCAAAGCTGAAAATGTACAAATACAGGATTGTCTGAGGGGGACAGGGAAGTGTTTCTTTTGGTGTGTATTGTAATGACTGCTTCCAGGAGTCATGATGAGTATAAACGGTGTGTCACCTCGAGTTTGCTTGCCTAATAATCGGAATGACCCCTGGAGCGGAAGGTCACACGCTTCATTGCATGGCCTGATAGTGCATGGAAATAAGAGGCCGAGCTCTTCACCCTACAAATGAAGTGATAAGGTTGGTTTTTACATAATTACTTTGGGATTTTCCTGCAGCAACCAAATATGAACTGGAAGCTTAAAAGAGTGCTGATATGAAGCCTAAACAAATTCTCTTTGTGCAAGTTTAAATATCCTTAGTAAGGAATCAAGCTGTGCTCAGTTTGTGCGTCTCCAGAATTCAGAGAAACTCGGATCCCATCTGTGAAAACTTCTGCATCACTAAATGTTTAGATCAAGCACTGATCATATAAGAAGACTTACATGGATGGAGGTTTTTTTCTTTTTTAATTTGACAAATTGCACACAAAACCGAGACCTGAGCTGAAATATCACTGACTCTGCTGGTTTTTTTTTTGACATTTCACTTTATTTTGCAACAGTAGGTTCCATTATAATTGGCTTTATGTTGAGATTGTAGTCATTTTTGGGAGGAATTGTTTGGTTTTGCAAAAAAACCCAAAACAAAACATATTCATCATGTATCTTTTGCACAACGACAAATAGAAATGTAACATTTTAAATTCAAAGGTTGTTAAAGCACAGTTTTACTGGTCTGGCCTATTCAAGATTAAATAGCTTTGTATGTGACACCCCGGAACTAAAATGTGTTTGACTCCCCCGCATTGACAAAAATTCCCAACATTGTTGATTTGTAGAGTTGCTGGTTGAAAAAGCCAAAACACCTGCAGTACCTGCTATTTGCGAATGGCCGGGGAAAAACAACATCGACTCCGATGAATCTCGGTTTTCTGCCGAGGCTGCAGATGGTGTGCTGGGAGCTTGGCAGAGTCGGCATGAATCCATCAAGCCAACCTGCGTCGTGGCGCCGGTCCAGGCTGCTGCTGCTGCAGGGGGGGGGGGGGGGGGGGTAATGGCGTGGGGAATGTATACTTGGCACACTTTAGGTCCTCGATCCATCATGGCGTTAAAGACGCACCATGTCACCAAGCAAACTGCTTTCATGATCGTGATGATGGGTTGAGGGGGGCTCACTCAATGAGCAGAAAACTTGCCTCGATCCAATAAGAAAATGTTTGGAGGTCATTGCCAGGAGAGACAGGAAACGCCGTCGAGAAAGACTGCGGCTGAGCCGCTTTCGTCAAAGTGATTCATCAACTGATCTGGTGATGGATGGACTTAAAGATTGTGTCCTAACCCAGCGGATGCATGTCCACAGACGTCCTGTGTTCACTGCTACGCCCCAGAGCTTTAACTTGATTAATTATTAGAAGCATCTTTAAGCGCCATGCGGTGGAAACGTAAAAGGAGGAACTACCCAGCTAGTGCAAAAGTGAAATATCACAACACTTCCTGAACTGCATCTATTAATCAAGGATTCTCGCAAACACTTTAATATCCAGGCAAACTGTCCAGACCTGACATTCAGCGGTCTCCAGCCTCCCCCGATTCATAAATAACCACACAGTTTCAGTGGTTAACAATGCCCTCACTGGATGCCTTTGGGTGTAGTGTCTCTAATGCCCGAGTTAAAGGTCTCACACTCAATTTCACCATCGTGATTTGTATGTCTTTATCCTCTCTGTTAATGTCAGGAGCAAATGAATGGCTTTGGCTTTGCATAATGTCCTCGGCGAAGTTGGTTGGGGCCCTGAAATAAAAAGAGAGATAATCCTCACTGAGGAGTCGAGATCTGTCAGGGCAGAGATCAGCACAGACAAAACATCGGCCAAAGTCCAAGTACGGCAACTTTTAACATTTGAGGTAGGCCTCACGTTCTGACTTGATACTTCACTGATAGATTTCATCTTCCTGTTTTACTAAGGTATTATGATCTCTGCTACATCGGCATCTAATAGGGTTTTTGGGGGGTTTTTTTGCAACTTTTTTCCAGCAATAATTCATTTGAGTGAGAAAAACGTTGATGCAAATGTAAAAGTGACATCAGATGTTATCAATCATATTTGACTTCAACTTCATACTGTCTTCCCATTCTGTTTTGACCACTTTTAAAAGATGAAATCAGGTCAAATCCCAGGAGGGTTAATACAGTTTAATGTAATATACACTGTGATTTAGAGATCTGCAGGTTTGTTTGTTACATTTAGGCACAGACAGATTTATCCAATGATGTTTTTAATTTTGCAGAATGCGGTTGCTGGTTCTCATTTCCTCAGGTCAGTTGGCAGAAATCATGTGTTGGGTGGCCAAATTTACAAGCGGAGTGTGAATGGACATTGTGATGGACACATGAAATAAAGCATGAGCTTTTCGATAAGTTGAGTGAACAGTATTTATGGCTCATTGCATTCACGCAGTACTTCTGTGCCCACCAGGGTTGTGGGTCTGTCTGTGTGAGAAAATCCCCAGAGAGTACCACTATGTACGCAGCTCCAAGACGTGGGCTGAAGCTCAGCGGTACTGCAGAAACACGTTCGACGACTTGGCCACTGTCGGCAACCAGGACGACAGCGACGAGCTCCGCAGCGTCCTCCCAGACAGTGGACAATATGCATGGATCGGCCTGTACGATGACATGATCAGATGGAAGTGGACAAAGGGAAACAAGGACTACAATAACAGTGTGGATTACAATAACTGGGTCGAGTCTGAACCCAACAACAAAAATTCCTCAGAGGGATGCGTGATGATAAACTTCAAAGGTTTTTGGCGCGACAACAAATGCAGTTTAATGCAACCTGCAGTCTGCCTTAACGGTAGGAAGGAGTTCTGCCGCTACTTTGGTCAGTTTCAACACTGGTGTCTTGGTCCTAAACATCCCCCTCCAACAGCGCACTCCAGGGTGTAAATCAGGTTCTTTGATTTAGTAGAGCTTCAACTCAGAAGAAAACATTTTTGCTAAATATGTCAAGGATCATTTAGAGGCATTTTTTTTGTTTGTTTTCATTTCAGCCCAGGAGCCATTTACAGCCTCGTTTTATATCGAGAAGGACGAATCAGTAACATGACAGAATAAGTAACTTTCAAATGCTCACAATTTATTGTTTAAGTGCAAAGGGCTGTGAGTATGTTGTGAAAAGATGCTCTTAGTTTCTTTTACCTTGATCAAAAAGAATTAACATGTGGAAATATTCCTCTGGAGCAAAATGCAGTGATTTGTTAAAAGTTAAACATTTGCAGCCTTCGTCCATCATATTCACCTTCAGTTTTCAGCCTTGGACGTGTGAACTTGTCATTGTTTCCATTATTTTGCAGTGTAAGCCCAAAACTTTTCTGAAACAAAAATGCACAAAAAAAAACCCAAAAAACAACAAACTATACATTTTCATTCAAAACATTGCTGGTGGATATGTGGCCTTACAAAAGCAAACTGCACAAAACTGCTTTTAATTCCAATAAAATCAGCCCTAATCTTACATTATTGGTTGCAGTTATTAACATTTTCTAAGAGCTTTGGTTATTACATCAATGGATCCAACATCTTGTTACACTATTAGTGATTTATTACCTTATTAGCTTTTTTTTTTAAATTACAATATTGGTTCTTGTACCTCAACAACCAAACTCACTGTTATGTGTGTGTGTGTGTGTGTGTGTGTGTGTGTGTGTGTGTGTGTGTGTGTGTGTGTGTGTGTGTGTGTGTGTGTGTGTGTGTGTGTGTGTGTGTGTGTGTGTGTGTGTGTGTGTGTGTGTGTGTGTGTGTGTGTGTGTATTTACCAGAAAAAGGCCGCCAGAGGTTCGTCAGAGTTAAAACCGAGATGACGTGGGAACAGGCCAGGAACTACTGCCGCTCCAAGTACACAGACTTGGCTGTTGTGCAGAACGAGTTGGAAAACAAGGAGATCGACAAACTGATCAGCTCCAGACACTGGATCGGCCTCCACAGGAAGCTGTGGTCCGGCTGGTCCGACCAGACCGCCACCAACTTCACCAACTGGGCGAGCGGTCAGCCCGACAACAACGGCGCCACCGTGGCGTCGTGCGGCGCGGTGGACGGCGCCACGGGAACCTGGCTGGACGCCGACTGTCAAGAACAGCATCATTTCATCTGTCAAGATGGGTTTAAACGGAAAAAGGAAAGGAAACAAACCACCTTCAGGCTGGAGTTCAAGTCTGAGGCCGGCGTTGCTCACCGCGTCTGGGAGCAGCAGATCTTGAAGCAGGTTTGTTGGATTTAAAGCAGAATTTCTTTCTTTCTTTTTTTTTTTAAAGAGTTTATGCCACCGGATCTTGTTCAGTTGCAGGAAATGCTGGAGATGAACGGAGCATCAAACTTCACACTGCGCTGGAACAAGAGAGAAGGGAAGGTTTTCAGACGGCAAAAGGAGAATAAAGGTGAATATTGAAGATATTTTGAGACATAAAGTCATCCGGAATTTAAAATACTTTTCACTTGTTACTCCTGTTTGGAACTAAGCTTCTTGTAAATTACAGCTTTTAAATTACAGCTTTTCTTTATTGCACATAATTGGTCTTGGCAGTGTAATTACTACTGTAATCCAGCGTCTTTGGGTTACATCATATGACTTTGTGAGCATCTCTCAAGTCTTCCATCTGTTATGATAATATCATTTGTAGAAGATTTTACCTCCTCCTGCCAAAAATCTCTCCTCTTTATTTTTTTATTCTTCTATTTTATGTGACAGGACAAAGTTTGATTCTGCATTTCTTTTGCATTTCAAGAGTTGATTGCCATTCATTTGTATTCATATGTGCAGTACTTTATTGGATGACTCACAAGAATATGAGACTGAAGAGCGAAGGCCGTTTGTTTTCTGTCTCCACGAATGTCAAACTCCGCCTTCAATCCATAAAATATCTGTACTATTATCTGTCCATGCAGAATGGGGATGCTGAGGTGGTGATCGCACTGCGGTCTTCAGTGATCATCCGACACCAGCCAGCCGCCGCAGAAAGTCATTCACCTACTGTTGAATGACGTTTCAAGTGAAAATGCATCAGACAGTGTTCATGTTTACGTTTTTATTTTGAAAACGACTGAGGATGGTGTAGTTCGCATGCCAGACCACGAGTCGGCGCTTTTGTCTGTTTTTGTGAGGAAATCACACGCGCATGCACGCAGAGAACAATACACTATAAACATCAGCAAAAGCATTGGCCCCGAGTACCGTTGTCACGGAAACGGGGCCTCCGTTCTATTTTCTGCACTTTCTTCTTCTCCTTCTTCCACGCGTGCTGATATTCACCGGTCAATGGCTTCTCACCTTCAGCTCATCTGTTGCTTTTTACAGCTTGAAGAAGATGACCCTCCCATTTTAGCATCATGCCGTCAGTTTGAAAAATAAAAAACATGTTTTTGTTTGCGGGAGATTTGAATGTTTCATGAGCTCATTTCGAAGTCCTTTGAAAAGTCTTGTGAAGCTCGATGTTTGGCTGCATTTCTTCTGACTTTAAAGTCTGCGATCACATCAGAGCCGACGATCAGAACCAAATCCATTACTTCATTTCAAAAGGGAGCGTTCTCTTTGTCTGTGGTCGTATACAGCAACGGGCAGGACCTGAAAACGAGTGATATTGCGCTTATAGTCGTTTGAACGCCACGACTAAGAAGTTCGCTTGAAGAACTAGCGTTTCATGCCGAGTCTTCTCGGTGTGGGAGAGAAAAGTTTTGACACCGCTGTCTAATTATATCAAAGGCAGCATAATTCTTTAAATTACACAGAAGAAAAGACGGTACAACTTAAGACGTGTGGCCTTGACTGGAGTGTTGTGAATAAAATAAAGTGGATGTATGAGTATATGACAGCTCTTGAAGAGGTTTATTTCTTGACAGGAGGTAAAAGAAATGGCTCTATGGGGAAGCATCAGAGGTGGAAAGACTGCAGAAAATATGTTCTTTGGAAGGACTGTTGCCTATATTTTTACTCAGTTACAAGTAAAAGGGTTGCTTCAGAAAAAATGAATAATTGATAGCAGGTATTAAATTCGTGTCTGTATAATGTGCTTCATGGAAGCACACTGTGTATTTTCTTAAATAAAATGCTGTTTGAATAAAGTAAGGAGATATGTTTTCATTGATGTGGACCTTTGTGTTCTTTTGGATTGACACTCCAAACAGACCAGGATGCACTGAACATGCATGAACAAACCACCTAAACATAATATAAACTGGCACTTTTGAGTAAAATATTATTGCATTTTTTAAATTTCTAAGTACTTCTTGTTTGGTATGTGCGTGGAGCTGCAACTTCTCTCTATTTCTGTAAGGCTCTGTCACCATGACTTGGAATACGAGTGTAAACATTTCTTGACTTTTGGAGGGGGTCTGTTGCACGACGCCGGTGTGGGGTCCACTGATATCGCCCATATCAGTCGTTTAATAGTTGCGACTCACCCCTGATAGCATCTCATTCGTCATCAGCGCATCGGAATGTCGGGTTCTCTCCATTTTCTAAACATTAATAGAGAATTGTTCTCTGCACACGTCTGTGTGGTTTCATTAAATCACAAGCAAGCAACAGCGCCCTCCCGTGGCCCGGCAGAATAACTACATCATTGTAACGGGGTCTCAGTGGTACTGCTGGAATTTTAACTGGATCTTGCAAGGATCAATAAATGCTTTCACCCCGTAGAGAGAAACTTCTCGAGGGTTTAGTGTTTTGTCAAATTTCTTTGAGATGTTTTGAGCCCATTTACAAGAAAATGGGAAACTTTTGTTGCGTATTGCTGACCGTTTACACAACAATGGTGCTCAGAGGCACTGAAAATGCCACTTTTTGACAGGCTCTCGAACAGAAACAAGTGCTTCCATCCCTTCATTGTCCCCGCCCCTTGAAATAACACCAATCCCAGAAAGAAACGGATCTTGCTGTTCCTGTCTTCGGTCAATCCAACAGACGATCAACATGCTTTAGTGGTCACGTACTGTGACGTCATGACAGGCTGCGTCATCCAGGCTGCAACAAGGACTACAACCCATCATGGCATCCAGGAAAAGACTACAAGAACCACAGTCTTGAGGACAACCAGGACAAAAGGTTGCTGCCCAGCTGAAGGGAATGAGCTGATGGCCACAGTGAGAAGAAAGAGACTGCAGCGTGTCAGAGAGGGAAAGAAACAGCTCTGAGACACGCAGGGAGAAGCAGCAGCCTTCTTGGTGTTGCTAAAGACGTAATGATAATGAACTTTATTTGAAAACCTGTGTTGATTTTGTTCATTTTGTAACAATAAGATGTCCAAGACCTCACAGGACCCTTCATATCATCGCCTGAGCAGCTCGCAGTGGCGACCTGTCAGTAATGCCAACCTGCAGCCCGCCAATGGTTTATGCAGTATTTCAATACTTATATTTCTTTGTGGCGTTCAATCATCTGGTCAGCATTGAACAACTCGGTACAGAAAGACTGGCTGGAAAAGAAAACTGGCAGAGAACAAATTCAGACATTTATCGTCGACGCTGTGTTCATGTTGAAATGATTCCCTTCTGTGCAACTGAGCGAGCAGGCAGATGTGGCGATGCTGGGTCAGCAGGACCCACGAGCATCAACGTTATTGATAGTTACATTGAAAAATGGCGACCATCAGTCTCAATGATGTGAATCAACTGCCAAATAGTGGGCTGGGGTTTTTTTTCTCAACAAAGATTCTACTACTTATCACCGTTAACGGCGAATGAGAGAATATGCCGCAGTCCAATATTTCTTGGTACAGAGGACCAGCCGGATGTCCTATCTGACTTTGTCGAGAGTTTTTTTTTTTTTTTTTGCCAGCACAACAATTCCTGGAGTTTGTAATTAACAGGCCTCCCGAGAGGAGGGAGGGTTCAGTCGGGAACTTCTCTAAGATGGCCTGTCAGTCAAACAGTGTAAAGCCGTGTGACGTCCCTCCCTCCGGATTCGCTCTCGATCAACCGGCTCTAAATAGCTTTTTCAGGTTATGGCTGCACATACTAAGTATGTATTGCCAATGGTGCAGAGGCAGCAACCCAAAGGCAAGGACACGAAGCGGACTCTCAAGAACTAGCTTGAGTTGTGCTGGGTTCTATTAACTTTTCGGTTCTGGAAATGAGATGCGGGCCTCCTTTGGGGGGCGCCAGAGAGCTGCAGATTGGGCGCAACTCCAGGGCACAAGGGAATGTTGTTGTTTTTTTTCTTTACAGCAGCCTTTTTTTCTTAAAAGTTTGAAAAAAAAATTGATAACAATAAATAAATGAAGGCTAAAAATATGAATTATTTCCTCAACACACACAGGTTAGAGAAAAACCAGGTGAAGTCGGTATATAAAGTGGAAATGTTGCGTATCGATCCCAATAACAGTCCATCCAGTGTTGTGGTTACTTGTCCTGTTTCCATGACAACAGGTGAAAATGGTAAACTTTTGTTGTATTCTGGGTGCCAGTTCACGTGGCAATGGTGTTTGGAGCCACTGAAAATGCAGCTTTTTTTTTTTTTTCAAAACACTGGCCATTGTTAGTGTTCATGATGTGTGTTGTTGTCTTTACACGTGTGTGTGTGTGTGGCTTCATTGAATAAAAAGAAGAAAAAAAAACAACAAACATCGCCAACTCGTTTCAGCATGAATGGACGCCATTTTTCAAAAGGTTGCAGTGTAAATGCAAGTCATTTCTGAAACAAAAGCACACAAAAATGATGCATTTAGAATTGAAACGTTGAGGAAATCTGGGCCAATTTAATCGTATATTTCTGTCAACCATGAGACCAAACCTGCAGGCTCAACCTCCTCCACTTTGAACACATCTGCATAATCTGTTATTAGACCGTCCGTGAATTTGTGAAATACAGAGATTATGAAAGCACTAGTATAGTAATCTCGGATCAGCACACTGAACTTGTATGTATGTAATGTAATGAAGTCCTGAACGATCTCGCCTCTCAAAGACGGTCTCTGTGTCCCGAGTCACGTTTTTTCCCTGGAGTTTCTATCCTCCCAGTGTTCGTAGGTTTTCTACACTGACTTCCTCACATTGTCAGAAATCGGTTGTGGAAAATAAATCAGTCCATGTTTTAATGATGCATGACAGCATCGCTTGCATTGCCTTGCTTCTTGTATATGTCGCCTCTTGGCCAGGAGGTCATTGTGAAATAAGAGATTAGCTCAAATTGACTGATGGACACAGTCATTGTCATTCTAGATGTGATTATCAAACAGTTTCCCTGCACCTTCTTCCCTCAACACCCCAGGAAGCTGAAACCGACCCTCCACACCCCGATTCTATGTCACCGGTCTCCATGGTGACCCCAGAAACCATCTGGCGCACATTATGAAGCACCACACCGTCGCCCCCCCCCCCCCACGTGCACTTTCACACTTGAATCTGCCCCTGCAAACTCTCTTTTTTATCAGCCCCAACAGACTCTGATCAAACTGGAGGACGGCGTGAAGTCTCCCGTTAAGCAGCTCGCGTCTCTGCGGGTTCCTGTTAAAATAACGCACGAGTGCACGTGCCAGCACGGTCGCATCGAAGTATTTCAAAATGGCTCTCCACCTGCTGCTGCACTGCTCAGCAGCAGCGGCATGCACTGCACAGACAGGCAAATGGAGGGAAATAAAAGCGCAAGAGGAGCGATAGTAATTCAACCGCGCTATCAGCCGAGGCGAGACCATCTCTGGCAACACCCTAAATGAGTTCTCGTGTCCCCCTCCCAACGGCAAGATGGAGCACCGCTGATAAAGCAGAGCTGCGGGCCTCAGCTTTCTAGTTTACACTGTCACTAAATCACAGTTTGCCTCCTGCACTCCTGCCGGCGAGAGGCTCAATGGGAGGATGAACTGGAAACAAAGAGGAGGTAATAACCTCAGAGACGCTACCGACACGGGTTTGTGTGTGTGTGTGGGTGGCTGATTATGCAGTGTGTGTGTGTGTATAAACTGTATACCCATTTTCAGACATGTTAATCAGATACAGTATATGAGGTGTGTGTGTGTCTGTGTGTACATATGATGATAAGTATGTGTGGGTATACTTAATCATAGATTATTTTTTTGTATAACTATATTTTCACGAGCTATAATTTAATTATTTATTATCAAATGGTGTATATATTTATGGATGTGTGTGTGTGTGGGGGGGGGGGGCATTGCTGATGTATGTGATTGTACAAAATGTTTTAAATGTGACATGCCTGAAATATATATATAAAAATAAATAAAAGCTTGGTCAGTGACCACTACTGACACGATAAATGTGTGTGTGTGTGTGTGTGTGTGTGTGTGTGTGTGTGTGTGTGTGTGTGTGTGTGTGTGTGTGTGTGTGTGTGTGTGTGTGTGTGTGTGTGTGTGTGTGTGTGTGTGTGTGTGTGTGTGTGTGTGTGTGTGGCAAAGGGACTCATGGCGCCATGTGGACAAAAGTCTGCATTTCCAGGATCTGCTGACATTAAAATAATTGTTTAGGTGAAGAGAGACTTTGCAGATTGACTGAGTCAACGATTCAAGTGGATGCATAATCAGAAAGTGGAACGAAAACATAAATCTATATGTGTTTGCTTCCCTGCCTGAATGGGGACATTGCTGTGGTTGTACGTCGCGCCATGGACACTTGTACTATAATGGAGGCAAACTTGCAAGTTCTAATAGGAGAAAAACATAATTTAGGTTTGAAATTCTGAACGTTTTCAAGTGAAAGTGCAAAACATCCTTGCGTTTTGGTCGTCCGTTTACATGACAATTGTGCTTGGAACAAACAAGGTTTTTTAAAGCAGATCCCAAGGTATAAGTTTTCAAAAACACCTCAACTTAATCATAACATAAATGAGCCAAAACATGTGTGGTTACATTATAAAAACTATAAAATAGCGCCAACTTGTGGCCTTACATGTTAAATACAGTGTTTCCAGCGCTTCTGCCATTTCTGCGTTATTAAATATCATTTTCAAAAATGTGCTGTATAAAAGCGAAACTTTTCGGAAATGAAAATGCAAAACTTAAAAAGTTATTGTGTAAAAAGGGTTTAAGACAAGGATCCCCAACCGCTAAGAGAGCACAAAAAGGCTTTTTTTTTTGAGAATGGACAATAAACTTTCTGTCAGTCTGCATTGACTTTTATTTTGGAAATCGCTTCACTTCCATCAGTGCTTCTTTCCTGTGCTTAACTTAATGATGGTTCGTTTTTTCCATACATTGTTAAGGCCTTTTCACACACCATCCTGTCAATCCACAGAAAGAGATGATGTTGCTTACAAAAGTTTGAAAAACGTTTCGAGATAAATAAGATCACAGAGTACTAAAAGTGATTCACTTCAAAGGAGACGACATGGTGGATGACGTGGTAAAGCCTTCCTCCCGCCATATACAACCTCACTCTGCTCAAACTGCAGTTTTGATCACATTTATAGCAGCGTAAAATAAGCGGTGTCCTTTCAAGACAGAAAATCTTTTTCTTCAGTGTAACTACGACACCCAAGACTGTTTACACCCTTCCTCAAATAGGAGTTTCTATATGAGTGTTTGAAAGCAGAGATAAAACCTTACAGCCATTTTCCCTCAATGAGACCGCCGCCGTCGTAAAAGCCCTGCTTGTTGGGAGGATAGAGCTCCTCCTCGACTAGGCCTCTGCCATAACTCACTGCCCTCCCTCTTCTCACATGCCGGGGCTGCTCAAAACAACTGATCTGTTTCCCGCCTCTTTCAATAAGCGTTTCAAGAGAGGACTTTTAATGGGACCAGTAATGGATTCCAGTTGACACCAGCTCAATCACCATTATAGACGTTGAGCTGCTCTCCGGCCTCCTTCTCTCTGTTCCATTTGTGTTCCATAATGTGTGTTTAATGACAGTGTTTAATTGCCATTCACACTTTCTGTTGTCATTTTCACTCATTACTTCCGAGGCCGATTATGACTTTAATTGAATTTTGGCTCGACACACATGCTCATTAGCGAGTTCAGTTAATAAGGCGCGAGTCGGAAAGTAACTTCGCCAAACGTCGGTTGGCAGCCATTTGGCGTCCGCCGGAGGAGGGACGCGAACGCCGCGCTGCCAACTCGCGTCGGCTCTGAAGGCTCTGGGTCCCAGTGGCTCCTCACCAATAGCGTCCGGGCTTTGAATCGCGTCGTCTTTCCACAACGAGAACTGACTCTGTGGCAGTTCAGTTGCATTGAGCAGGAATGAAATGAGCTCCATAAAAAGGATTGAATAAGCCGCCACCAGTCAAAGGGATCCACTGAGTCATGTTTCGTTTCCAACAGAAATTGATTGGATCTTGAAGCGCGCGAAGACAAAGCTGGGCTTTCGCTCCAAGTCATTCCTGTGAAACACATTCAGGTGGCGCTCGCCTCTTCACCAAAACAGGCTGCAATTAAGCCTCATTTCCACGCTTTTCCGCGACAATCACATCTGATGAGCGCTATTCGTCGCCGTCAGCCCACTCAGCACTCTTTCAAAAGTCAGAATGACGCTTCAATCCGCCGCAGTATCACCCCCCCCTCCCCCTCGCTCGCTCGCCGGCTCACCGCCAGTTATTTCCAACAGAAATTCTGATCATCTCTTCCACTTTTGTTCTTTTACAATGTGGCATTAACTCCAAAGGGTATTCAGGAGGACATCTTCAAGTTACCCAATGAGTGAGAAAACTCACGTAATCTTGCCCAGATTGAATTCTGGGTACAGAGTGGAAGGACAAATGATCTTATTAACGGCTTACGTTTCCTCGTCAGGAGTTTTGTCGTCGCCGGTATTAAAGGTGAGCATTTGCATATCGGTTACCAAAGCGTGTGTTTGCTCCTCTCGCTGCCTGAACGCGTCTTTCTTTTTAATTCCAGCGCGTATCTGAATAGACTGTGATTTACAGTGGGATTACGCCGACACGTGTGAGGCATTACTTCTTTTTTTTGTTGTTGTTGCAGTATCTAGTGTTTTCCTCCAGCTTCTCCCAAGTGCTTCGTACACAGTGTTCCCTCGTCCTCACAAGTTGTTGAGGCGTCTTTTTTAAACAACGCCGGCACCGGATTGCGCCTCGTTCGGCTTTTCAAGTAAACAGGAATGACGCTTGCCTCTTCAACTCACCGGCTTGTTTACATGTTGCTCTTCCATCCCCAGGTGTTCACGTTGGTCAGCATGACGACCATCCGTCTGTCCCGTCGCTGTGGGATCCGACCGTATCGTCAAACTGTCATGAGGAACACGTACGAGTTGACCTCAGACCTTGTTTCCCTTTTTCGTTTCTTGTCTTGCTTCTCTTAAACTACCTCTGACAAGTAACTACAGCGCGACAGACCAGGAACCCACAGGAGACCGTGTTTACATCCACCACTTTCACAGGAAATTACTGTTTCACTTCATTTTATCATGTCGGCAGTACACTTAGAATAAACAATCTCAGAGCTCAAATTGTTGAGGCAATGGATGATCTCATGAGATCATTAAGACGCCGGAGTTCAAATGTCAAGTTTCAATGATTTATTTATTATATAGGCTCGTTGGGTGGAGCCGTCGTCTCCCAAATTGGAAGGTTGCAGGTTGGATTCCCATCTCTACCCACCCATGTGCTGAACTGCCCTTTAGCAAGACGCTGAACCACAATTTACTCCCAATGGATTATCAGTGCATTGGCAGCACTATGAATTGGTGCATGAATGTGTGTGTGTGTGTGTGTGTGTGTGTGTGTGTGTGTGTGTGTGTGTGTGTGTGTGTGTGTGTGTGTGTGTGTGTGTGTGTGTGTGTGTGTGTGTGTGTGTGTGTGTGTGTGTGTGTGTGTGTGTGTGTGTGTGTGTGTGTGTGTGTGTGTGAATGTCATTAACAATGTAAAGCGCTTCGGGGCTGCTCACACAGATGAAAAGTGCAATATAAGTGAAGTCCATTCTTCACCATTTATTGCAAAGAATGAAGTTGAATTTAAGAAACAATTCTCCCTCCACTTATATGAAAATGAACTTCTTCGGTCACACGGCCTCTTGTCGTTTGGCATCATCTGTCCACACTGTTGCGTTTCACCAAGTCATAACCAAGTGCAGTTTTATTGATTTGTTCAAAAGGAGGTGGTCAGTGATAATAATAATAATAATCATCAATATTTCCCATTGGGGAATTCAAGGTGTAAACCCTTGGTTCAATTCCCATTTTTACATACACTGATGAGTCATCACGTTGTCACTAACAGGTGGGAGTGGGTGGGCTATAAATAGAGGACATTTTACCTTTTACTTTTGACACATCAACTTGGAGAGGAACAGATGCAGGACCAAACCTCCGACTTTGGGATTGGGAGGTAATAAGGTAAACTTTATGTCCTCCAAGTTTGCATGTTTCACTTGACCGAACAGCGTCCATCAGATCAGACTACAGAGCAGATGGATCTCATCAGAAAGAGTTATATCACTCTTCTAGCGCTACGCACTGCTGATGCCTGCAGGTTATAATGTTTATATTCTTTTCCTCCACTTGACCACTTTCAATCAAAAGGATCGCCATATTTCTTTTGAACAATCGTCATCTGTCAGACCGCGGTGTACTGTGCTCGCTGAACCCGATGAACCAGTGGAAGGGCGATTGGCGGCCAAATCTCAACGATGCATTTGGGATATCTAACAAACGTAGACTTTAATGCCGCCTCTGATCAGGTCAAACCTCGTTTTGGGTCATAATGAAATTGCCGATCGAGACGTGAGCAGAACAGGAAGCGACTTGTCATTTTGTTTTCTTACTTCCACCCTAATTACTCAAGTTATTTGATGATTAAAAGCCAAAAGCAGCTCTCCATCTTGCTTCAAATTGCTAAAACTCTGCTGTTGGGGGAACTTTATGCTTATATGCGTGTTGCTCTTGTGACAGCATGGATTTACCAAATCCTCCCACTGCTTACAAAGCCATTGTTGTGAATTAATAATGGCTCAGAGCTGTTTTACCTTTCTGATGCCTTGCTGCTAAATATAGAGACACGCACATGTGTGCAGGAGCAGAAGGAAGAGGATCGTTACATAACCGCCACTGACCTCCGACTCTGGACATCGCTCCGTCAGTTTATAGTATGAAACCAGCGCCGGGCCGTCCCTCTTCTTCACGGGATCAACTTCATGATCCTGCTTCACACAGAAGAACTTGACCTGCAGCCCAACAGACTCTGAGCCTCTGTGATCTCAGGTTTGCTTTTGATGTACAAACAACATCCCCGCGGAGCAGAGACAGATCAAACACCGGGCAGCATGCCCGGAGACTTTATTCTTCCAATTTTTCGAAAGCTAAAATGAAAAACCGCTTTTACCCTTTTTAAGGGTCTTAATCTTTTATTATCCTGCTTTTTAGGCCCCATTTACACAAAGTCGTGTTCGAGAGAAAACTGAAATATTTCACTTCTTTCTGACGGTGCTCAGGGTCTCTGAAAACAGAACTTTTTGAAAATGGCTCCCAAGGTGGAACTTTTGGAAAAAAATTAAACTCCATCTCCATGGAAATGGGAACTAAAAAGAGTTTCGATCTTTTAAGCAGCTCATTAGGTTGCTAATTTTGCACAGGTTAGTTCATCAAACGTTGCAAAGACACTTTCCAGCCTCATCATTTTTTCTTAACCGTGTTTTTCATGACTGTCGACGGTCTTATTGATCAGCTTTTTGTGACTCTTTCCCTGATCTGACCAAAGCAAATGGAGTCAGCTTGAAGATGTTTAACTGTGTTATTCTCTACATTTACATAAATGTTTTTAAAATATTTTTTTTGCTATTTCTACTTGTGCAGGTATAAATATTTAAATTCTTATTTTTACTGGAAACTTTGTTGAGTAAATGGGCCCATGAGAGTGTGAGTATCTGTCTTCCTATGATATTGACCTGTCCATAATGTACCTGGATCCGTTAAATTATTCATATAGAGGATAATTAGATGTGTTTCATTATACTTAATGAAATACATTTCAATGTTGGATGTGGGGAATCACGTTCAATCCAAATAACGGATTGGTGGGTCATCATATAATACATAATGTGAGGTTTAATATATGAGGGAACAAAAGGTGGGAGCCACTGAAGTCCTTCTTCTTTCAACCTGATTTTTTTTTTTGTGCATCAGTGAAAGTTTGCAGGCTGTCATCAGGAATGCAAAGCGAAGCAGACTAAAACACACAGAGCCCGATGCAACCTGTCATTACACATCTCCATTTGTATTCTGAGCGCGACAAAGCCGTGCAAACAAGACGAACAAGCAGGTTTGTTAACTCTGCTTTGCCGCAATACTTCTGTATCCTGCATGTAAAGGGGCAGACTGTGGGTTCACCCTTTATTTCCTCCGACACAATCTGGAGGAGTTGAGGGGACACAAAGCTTTGTTTCCCAGCGAGGCTGTTCTCGGTGATAATGTGCCGCCCCTGCAGATTCACTGACAATGACTTTTACTCCTTTGCCCAAAAAGGAAAGTATAATAAGAGCACCTTAATATGATCTCGGGAATAAGACTCTCACGTCGATAGATGTCCCCCACTGGCTGCGCTCTTTGTGCAATGCTAATGAAAGAAACAGAGCAGCGGAGTCATTAAACTGTGTGGAGATAGAAAAGACATCTAGTGATGATGATGATGATGATGATAATTTGAGGGCCTGATTTTAGTCCTATCAGGTCCTTTCAGTCCAGCAGGTCTGGCAAATGTGTCTCCATTTCTCCCTAATGAGAGGACGCTGGTGATAATGTGAAATCCTGGAGCTAAAAGAAAAAGGCAGGGGTGGGGGGGGCGGTGGCGTGTGTGTATTCAGGAGGATTCAGTGGCGCTTTATAGATCAGAAAACAGGCACAACATTGTCGTAAACAGATGATAACGTAAGGATTTTGAAGTCCAGAGAGATGTGGAGGTGAACATATTCATCAAAAACAAAAGAAAAATCAGCCTTAAACCAGGTACCGACCCCCAGAACACACACACACACACACACACACACACACACACACACACACACACACACACACACACACACACACACACACACACACACACACACACACACACACACGCCCAAGGTCTGATCCTGAACTGTGCTGTCAGCATCGGTACTGCAGTTATTCATCAAAGTCTCTCCTCCCCTCCGTCGCCCCTCTTCCTCCCCTCTGCTCCCACATACATGACGGTGCAGGTCGACCGTCAGACGTCCGGGAAAAAACGAACGACCGCAATCCAGTTGATTTTAGCGTGATCCTGAGACGGGAGAGAGATGAAGAGCAGATCGACCTGTCAGGGATTGATTGAGCGTAAGCGACTGAGTGACGGCTTGATATCCATGTCGGGGATGTTCAGTCATTTTCAGGAAGCGACGGGAGGATTTCTTCAGTGATTAGCTGGTTTTTTTAATAGTCACACCCGTCTGGCTTTGCAAATTTGAGCTTTGCGAGTCGATTGTAAATAATGTGCCACCGACTCTTTTTAGAGTTTTATTCTGACTAAACAATTGTAACCCAGTCCAAGGTACATTCGATTTATTGAGACACAAAAACACAACATTAGCATGGGGCTGGGAAGTTCTGAAAGGCGAGCGCCATTGACTTGATGTAAATATAAGGAATACAGGTCCATTACCATATAGTGAGAATGAGAAACAAGAAACAACCTGATGGAAATTATACCAAAAAAAAGGTTGCAATTTATGATGTAATCCACTGCCAACCATCAGGGGGGAATTACAATAAATTCTCATTATTCAATCAATCTTTTTATGAGATAGACTAATTGGCAGTTTGCATTTTTAAGTATCCCAGTAAGTATACGATAAGCCTGAGGTTATTCCAATAATAAGCTTGTAAAAAAAAATGCTGAAGACAATCTTATTGTCGCGGTTCACGTTTCGTTTCTTGTGCTCTTTTTGAAATTCTGTCTCATGTCTGATTGATGTGTTTTGTCAGTGTCTGAGTGTGTGATTGTCTTCACCTGGTGGCTGTTTTACATATTATGCATGTTCCGCGCGTTCTGGTTGTTGGCTTGCCTTTGTGTCGAGACTTGGTGACTCTGGTGTCCTGAGTCGTCCCCTGAGCCAAACACACCAGTTATGACTCAGC
Organism: Blennius ocellaris; assembly: GCF_963422515.1. Taxonomy (NCBI): domain Eukaryota; kingdom Metazoa; phylum Chordata; class Actinopteri; order Blenniiformes; family Blenniidae; genus Blennius; species Blennius ocellaris. The sequence goes on from NC_137669.1 coordinate 6,909,155, forward strand.
TTGAAGTCGATTATTTTTCAAAATCTAATTAACCCTCAAAGGTATCTGTTATTTTTCGATATTTCATTCGACTTCCTCCTCCCCGTCCTCCTCTCCTGATGTGTGGAGCCTTGATTGGAAAACGAGTGCTGATTGGCTCGGCTCCGCCCACCAGCTGAGACACTTAACCAGCTCCAGCAGTCTCCTCATGGCGGCTGATGCAGGAGGCGTCTGCTCAGGCTGCCCAGAGGAACCTTGGTGTGTGTTTGGATTGCTGTGTGACCTTTTGATACCCGTGCCTTGGTTTAACTTTAGGAAACCTGAACAGTCTGGCGACGGCACCAGCTGTTTCGTTTCGGGTTAATTTGGTGTTTTGTTTGTTTGAATTTTGCCACTCATTTGTTTATTGAATTGGTGTTAGTTTAATTTTAATTGAAGTTCCTTCTAGTGAAGAAGCTGTGTTTTTGTTATATTAGATCAAACGTTGTTTAGTTGTTGAGCATTACCTGTATTACTGTGTCTTTGGGGTTCTGTTTGCTTATTGTAAACCTGAGAACGACCGATAAAACCATCACTTCACCCAAACCCACCTGGTTATTGTTTGTCAGTGACCTGGTGGTTTCGCTCACCTGCCTCAATCACGTAGTTCTCATGCAGGGTCCATGGTTTCAACCACAGTTGTCGTGTGAACAGACGCCCAAAAAACACTTAATGTTGTCATTGAAGGTGATTATAGACGTGCATATAATGTTGGACAAACCTGTTATAATCATTATTCTCTTTATTTCTATGTATTCATTGATAATTAAGATTGCCTTTATTGTTATTGCAAGTTCAGATATGTGTGTACAAGGTTCACAATATATTCACTCAATATATTTCACCTTTCAGCACTATTTCATTCAAGTGTAAAGGACTGGTGACACGTGCACAAAAGTGTGAGCGACATGTCTAATCTGTGTTCTTGTTTTTCAAATAACCAGTTCAATAATAAAAAAAAGTGTCATTTCACCGAAGCCTCAGACTTTGCGGAGCAGTTCCTGCAGAAAGCTAAATTATAGTTATGAGCTCGTAATGCTCAAACTGTAAAGACATGTCGGCGTTCAACTCTGCTGTGCTAAAAGGAAACAGCGGTTTGATTTGAATGTAACTTTAATGAAGGAAGAAGCTGACAGAGTCCTCTCTGAACAGGGATTCCAGGACGGATGGGAGCCTCCTGAGGGAGTCCCTTTGCAAAATGAGTCTAATTTCACTATAATTCAATTCACGAGAGCATTTCCCACGAGAGCCTTTGGACAGGGAGGATGATTTAATAATAGACATCACCGTTATTGTCGTCATGTCCCTGGATACACAGCAAGTTGTTTCCACAATTCAATAGCAAACGATCGTCGGCAGCAGGATGACGAAAGGATGACGAGACGGATCTGGTCACATTTTGATCTAATTGGAGGCGTGGCTTATTGTTGATCTCGGCACATAAATCAACAGTTGTGAGTTACGTGTGGAGAGCGGGCTGAAAGTGACTTCTCTGCAGACACGTGTGCCCGTCGCCTGTCGCACGCCCCGACTGTCACGGCACCTGCGCCAGCAGTTCCCCCCCCCCCGTTAGGTAACAGCAGGGTCTGCACCCTCAGCACCGGGCGTCTGTCCTTGTAGGAAGAAAGACACCGAGGGACGGCTAAGAAAAGACACTGACGTCAGGACGATCGGGCCCCGTACCTCTCTCTCTCTCTCACTGACACACACACACACACACACACACACAATGCCAGCACTTCAATCGGGACCACTTAAGGAAATAAGCCTTTCCTCCGACTGCTCTTTGCTACGTCGTGTAACACGGCGAGCCCTCGGGGAGGCAGGTGCAGGATGGAGGAGTGCAGTGTCCTGCCTCGTCCTCCATAGCAAGAGGGCGAAATAAAAAGGGTGTTTACCGATAATACAACCACGGGAGCAACAGATTTACCGGTCACAATGCAGCGATCGGAATAGAATGTAACTAACTCAGATGAGAAACCCAGTTATTATTAAAAGGTTTCGCCGGCTTGTGTCTTGTTACATTTGCACATCGAACGGTTGAAGAGCTGCTCTCTCCCTGTCTTGTTCCATTGTTGTCACCAAACGAACGTATCCTGGTGGATGACCTCCTTATTGTTCCTCAACCAAAGCCTCGCTCACACTGCAGGGAAAAACCACCCAAATCTAATTTTGTTTTTTGTTTTTTTTGTGCTCAGTCTGAGATTTAGGCTGTTTTTTTTATTGAGATGTGTGAGTTTTACCTTGTTTGGGCTGGAAGCAGTGAGTCACATCTGGCAACCCTGGTTGCTGACCAGCGTGCCATACGTAAATAGCATTCTATAGTGACTTCTGTGCTCTATGAACTGAAAATATCCGGTGAGCACGCAAAAAAAAAGGATCCCAGCAAAAAATCGGAATCAAGCATTCACTATTTTGGCTGCTGCGTCATTAAGCAATTTTTTTTTCAAAAGCTGATAATATTCACGTTCGGGAGCATCTTTCACCCATTGAATAGACGTCCGCTGAAAAGCAACACCAGAACTTTAGAGCCACGTGCGCTATGATAAGACGTCCTCGTTGAGAAGTTGTTCAGTAGTTACTTCCTTAGAGTAATTTTCAGTGAGTTACACAACTGTCAGGGCCAGTGACTGTTTTGAAGCGAATATGGAAAACCTTTGTTGCGCTTTCGGTGGTGCGTTCACACGACCACAGTGCTCGGAGTGACTGAAACTGCAACTTTTTGACGCCACCTCCGTGTCGATGAAGGAAAATGAAACTTTTAGAAAACACTCGGTCTCTGTGGAAACAAGGGAAAACACAGCTTTTCTGAAATGCTACTATGCATGCACACCACGGTCATAGAAAATAGTTCTGCACACGTGTGGGTAGAAGGACAATAACAACAATGTTTGTCTCCAGAGTGTCATGACGTTTGCATCCATAGTTTATTTACCACCGTGTGAAGACGAAATAATTTCACCATTCAGTGAAGAAGAAGCCATCAAGGAGTAATTTTCAGTAACTTCCATAAGACTCTGTATGGTATATCAGAAATGTTTCGGTTGGGCTACAAGGTGACTGTTGATAAAGTAGAGATATGGATACATAAAAGATTAAAATCATTCTCAAGTACATAAGGTTAAATCTGAAGTTATAATGGTTTTCAAAGCAGATTTTGACAAAGGTCATCGAGATCCAGTAATGAAGACTATCTAACCGTGTGCTGATACCATCTGAGAGCTTGAGGAGTTAAGAGGTAAATGTTTCCACCTAATCTGATTAGATGGGGCTCGGTGGGATGCCTCCAGAATGAAAACCAGTCTGAACTGTGAACAGAGGAGAAATGATACCTGCTGCCTCTGATGGCAAATAGTACAAGAGAATAACAAGTTGTGCCTCTCCTCTTGGTGGGAGGTTGGGCGTGTTTTAAAATGAGCTAAACCTCCACCACTGCGTCAGACAATTACCCGTCCATTTACTCGTCCCGCCCTGATGAGAAACTCCCAGCAGCATCTCAGCGGTCTACCTACCTGCTCGTGAAAACCTCAGGTAGTTCATTTCCACACAGACCAAGCGATTGTTACTGAGAATCATCAGCAGCAGTCGAGAATATAAATATGGATTGTTTTGGTTTGCCCCCGGATAAACACGACTGCAGAATCCCCCAAGGACAACATGTCACTGTTTTTTTGTTTCAGACTTTCATTGATATTACATTACTTATTACTTTCACCTACAAACATTGGGAACATTAGGTATGTATGTATGTATGTATGTATGTATGTATGTATGTATGTATGTATGTATGTATGTATGTATGTATGTATGTATGTATGTATGTATGTATGTATGTATGTATGTATGTATGTATGTCTTTTAACAACAACTAACCCGACTTTCGAGAAATGTTCAGGGATGATCTGTCATAATATTCCTGGGTTTAATGGCAGTTTGCGTCCATGAAGTGGCATTACCTCCATCTGCTGGTTCTGTCTCTCTACATGGTTTCCCACATCTCTCGCCATCCCTGATTACTGTTTCCCTCTCTCTCTTATTGGCAGATTTTTCATCCCTGATGAGTGTTTCCCTTCTTCTTCTTCTTCTTCTTCTTCTTCTTCTTCTTCTTCTTCTTCTTCTTCTTCACTTCGGTTCAATGGCGGTTGGCATCCGTGAAGTTGCATGACCGCCATCTGCTGGTCCACACCATTCCCACCGCTCGAAAGAAAGAAAGAAAGAAAAAAAACATGATTTGTCGTCAACCAATGACCAATCGATTCGATCAATGTTTTGCACCGATATGTTGCTATCTGACCGGCGAGTTAGCATCGATATGAGCTAATGGCTAACATGCTACCGATGTTAACCGCAAAGAAAGCCTGTGTTTCTCCCAAGGTACATCTGTGTTAAACAGTGATAACATGAAGGAATTCCAGCACCCATGACAAATGATGGAATGAGTGGTGTGGTGGCTCAAATAACCTTGTAATCCATTGGTTTTCATGGTGATGAATTTGGCATTGGTGAAGGTATGTGCTCTAGTTCAGGTCTGATTTCACCCGCTGGGTCCAGGCTGGTGTGCCGCCCTGCATGTATCCGGCTACAGTTACTATCTATGATCATGCTAACAATGACTTTCCTCACAATTTCCACTGAATACAACAAAAGTCACTTTCCTCTGGTTTTCTAACATACAAACGGTTTTACAAACTGCTGATTGGCCAGTACATATAATCTTCCTGGTTTTTTTTTTGTTTTTTTTCTAATTCTCTCTAATAACCAGCAAACTGCAGTCCAGGACCGGATGTGCTTTTACTAAATAAGGGTTTGGAAAGCCTGACAGAAACTTTCTGAATGAAACTGCAACCTCTGAGCTGTAGAGGTTCTCCCTAGTGTCCCAATCTCCATTGGATCGATAGAAACTGACCACAACCTTGAAAAAGACTTGACGCACACTCTCCTGTCACCCCCCATTATCTTCTACGTGCAAACATCCTTTATCTACATTATTCGTATTCAAACGCTTATAGGTTTGTGCACGTTCCATTGCGTATTTGTGATTCAGTGACTCCATATGTAACTACTTGCCGCATTAAAGCTAAAAGAAACAAAACCGTGTCCCGGTGTGCCTCCTCCGCTCTGCCGGCTCAGTCACCTGCAGTAATGGAAGGGAGAGACGAGGAAAGGTGAATCGCTTTAGTCCCTTGAGATGGGCCTTAAAATTGAATTGCGGGAGCCAAGGAGAAAAGGGCCAAATATTCATGAATGAGGGGAGATCTGATGATGTCAGCAGCTCTTTGCTGTTGCTGGATTTTTTTTCTTTCCTCCTTTAGGATGGTGGGTGCGCACGTGCAGGTGTGTATGTGACATTGCGGAGGCGCCTGCTAAGTTGAGCAGGTTCAGTTTGGCATCCGGTTCGGATGGAGCTCCATTTGATATCTTCACCACACACTCGTCTTTCAAGCCCGTTCCCTCCTTTTTTCTTTTGTCTCCACTTTTCTGTTATTCGAGCGTCTTTCCAGCCTTCTCTCTATCCACTGGAATTTCTCACCTCGTTTCACCCGCGATCCTGCGTCGTCGCCATTTGCATGACTCCACCATAAGTATTCCCCCTTCCTAAAAAAAAAAAAAAAAAGAGAGACGCACGCGCCACTTCCACGCACGCAAACGTTAAAGTGCAGCGTAATTAAAGTGCTCCGGGGGGGGTGGAGCGATAACGCCACTTCAAAGCGACCATGAGCTCGCCGGTTCCCCTGCAGCCTCCGATGGATTAAGGCCACTCCAGGCCTGTTTTGAACCTCGCCAGCTCTCGGTTTCCTCGCTGGGAAACACGTGTCGGCCCCACGTTTGCCTTCCTGCCTATGCGAAGTGGAAATCCAACCTGGAGAACGAGCTGTCAAGAGCTGTTGCGCGGTGCCACCGTGAACTTCACTTGCTGTGGACTCACGGGATTGTGGAACACTTTGTTCCAGAGGGAAGTTTGTGTGTTTCTTCTTCCGGATGTTGAACCTGATCTGAACTCTTTTGATTCAATGAAACGCAGCGGCACGATCACTTACTGAGGATTCATCCCTCCGTAGGGTTTTGATTGAAATACCTCTGTGAGGGAAAATTTGAACCCTCCAGCTTCATGTGAGGACGGCAGGTTGTTTCACTTTTCTGGCTTTTCAAAGTTTACGAACTTAGAGGACAATATCTGGCATGGGTGTCAAATACATTTTAGGTCAGGTTGCCACATTCAGCCCAGTTGAAAATAAAGACATGATGACTTTTAAAACTGAACTTCAAAGGTTTACTTTTTAGCGACATAGACTATAGGTGACGAAAATGTCTACACCTTCGCAACACCAAACTTTACTACAAGGTTTGACGACAAGCTCAACATAGAGCCAATTTTAATTAAAGCTTCTGGTGCAAAATACAGTGAAATCTTTGCCGTGTAAATGGGGCCAGAGAGTATCAGCGGATTGCCGTGAAGCTCGTGTTTGCAGGCGCAGCAGCGAGCTTCGTCAGTCGCTCAGCTGATAGTGTATTCTTCTCACTGTCACACCCGCCATCAAATCACCACACAACCTCCCATCATTGCTCCGAAATGCATTAACCTCTGGAAGAAGTTCTCCCAGATACATAAATCTCCCTGCATCCCGTCTCATCAAAATAACTGACGAGACCGACGGTGAGTGAAAATTCAGGGACTTTTCTTTCTTCCCCCTGCATTGGAGGAGCCAGAGGTCGAGGGATGAAACTTTGCTCGTCTGAACCTGAGTCGAGTGATAAACCCGTCAGCGGCGGGGCAAAGAGATACGACTGTCGAGGTCTCAAATCGTTTTTTTCGTGACCTTGGTGAAAAGCAAAGAGGAGCAGAGAGAGAGAGAGAGAGAGAGAAAGAGAGACTGACACCTTGGCCTCTTCTCATTGAAATGAAACACACATGAAGAGGAGTCTGGCAGAAATGTTAATCAAGTATTGATCTGTGTAATCTGTGGCCAACTCGTGTCCCCGGGTTCTTAAATATGTTGAGCAATGGCCATCATTCTGTAACAGAGCTGGCCCGGTTTTATCGTTAACATGTGTTTCCTCTTTATCGACCTCCATGATATTGCTTCTTTCTCCCAATAATGCGCCACATAGGAGCCACGCTGCCTGTTTAGACCAGATATAAAACACAAGTATTGTTATACTGACAAGATATTGGAGTCGTAAACACCCTTCAGTTCCAATATGACCCCTTAATGTGTCCGGATCACACTCGGATTTGATTTTCTGCACATGTCGGATTGATCTTTGTTTTTAATTTACACGGCAGAGAGCTCATGTTTTATGGAACTGAAATACATTAAGGCAGGTGTTTCTTTGTGTTAGCCTGGGGAATCTAATTTGCTCTTAACAGGGAATATTCTGAAGTGTGTCGGTGTACATGCCCACGCTCTCTGGTCATGGACGTTGGGTCATAACTGAAAGACTAGGTGGCATGCCTCACTCTTCATGAGAGAGAGAGTGATTCTGCGAGAGATTCCAAGTTGAGCTGCTAATCTATCCACATTTAAAGATTGAGATTTATCTGTTCAGGACTGCCCCCCAGATCGCCTCTCTTTAGAGATTTACCGGGATCATTGGTCTTGGATCAGTTTGGATTCCCCCAAGACGAGCTGCAGGACGTTCCATGGGACCGGGATGTCTCAAGGCAACAAGTTGACGTAGAACAGTCAACGCCTTGTTGCACCTTGTGTGTCCGTTCACAGGACAACGTTGCTCGGAACCACTGAATACAATTTTTTGAACCGCGGCCGTAGTAAATAGTTCTTCTGGGCGTGTTAGATGTATGGTAAGAACAAGGTTTGCCTCCAGAATGTCATGATTTCCAGTCAATACTCACCATTGTTGGCGTATTGATCTCTGCGCCCGTGTGTGTGTGTGGTTTCAATACAAAAACAATCAACAGCGCCAACTCACGGAATGCTATAACAACATCGTTTTCATTGTTTTCTGCTGTTCTCGTGTAAAGAAACACCATTTTCAAACATTTTGAAAATAAAAGGGACGCGTTGAGCGAATCCCAGCTCAGTGTGTTTCTCTGTAAAAGTGTTTTGAAATGACTGTTGGCGCTATATAAATAAAACTGAGTTGAGGAGTTGGACTCGGTGATAGCCAGGCTCCAGAGCACCACGGTTCGGTTTTGCGTGGTGGTTCAGACATGTTTGATATTCAACACAACCTGTAAAACCAGGTCGTCTTAATCAGTATGTGGTGTGACACGTGAAGACACCTGCTGAAGCACCTGGGGCACCTCGTGGATACAAGTCTGCTTCCGCCACTGCTCCTGCAACTTGCTGCAGGTGAGAGAGAGAGCGAGAGAGAGAGAGAGAGAGAGAGAGAGAGAGGTAGTTGTGTGTGGGAGGGGGGTTCCTGTTGGGGGGGGCACGTTGGTCTGCAGCACTTGCGCACTCCTGTTTCGCACCGCTCTCCACCGCGCGCGCTCCTGCGCTCCGCCGGTGGTCTCGGAGAGAGAGAGAGAGAGAGAGAGAGAGAGAGAGAGAGAGAGAGAGAGAGAGAGAGAGACGCACGGGGGTCCATCACCATCACCGGGACACAACCCAAACCAGCGCACCGCCTCACCTCCTCCCTCCCCTCTCTTCCACCCCCCCCTTTCTTCCTCCTCCTCCTCCTCCTCCTCCTCCTCCTCCTCCTCCTGCAGCTGCAGCGTCCAAGTTCAGGTGTGCGCCTCCGTCCGTCTCCGGTCCTCCGGTATTTTTTGTTTTCCTTTTTTTTTTTTTTTTTTTCCCAATTTTTAATTTTTCCTCCGGCCGGGAAAAACGCTCGCTCCCCTCCCCGCCGACAGCGATGCCATAGATGGGCCGTGCAGGATGTGAAGCCTCGCCAGAAGAAGCGGGAGGATGGCTGAACCAGGCTCGTCTGCGGCGCTGCTGCTGCCGCTGCTGCTCGCGCTGGGCTCGCTCTCCGTTTCCTCCGTTCACGCCGGTGAGTTGTTTTTGTTTTTTTTGTTTGTTTGTTTTTTTTACCACCCCCTTCCTAAATAAATAAATAAACAAACCACAGGTTGGAGGGCTCTGCTGCACCGGCCCCTCTGACACTTTGCGTTGCGCTGCATGAGGTGCAACAATTCATGGCCGAGACAAGTTGGTCCCTTAATGCAGGACTTGGGCAGAAAGTTGCATGATTTTAGTCCAGATGCAAAGGGGAACAATGCATATTCTAATATAGTGGGAGGGTCAGACATCCCCCCCCCCCCCCCCCCCCCCACACACACACACACACACACACACACATACACACATACACCGCCCTACCACCTTGATTAGGCACGCGTGTATAGAAAACTACATTGAGTGTTAAATGGATTTCTCTTACACATGTGTTTTCCCCACTGTGACCACCCAGTCACTCACATTGCAATGGGGGCAGCCGCCATACGAAGGGGGGGGGGGGGGTTCAGTGTCTTGCTCAAGGATGCTTCGACGTGTGGACATCGGGGAATCAAACCTGCAACCTTCCGATTGAGAGATGACCACTCTGGGATTTTTTTTTGTGTGGTTTGGCTATTTGGAATTCAATAACAGAAGGCGGGGGTGAGGGTGAGGGTGGACCCTTCTTAACAGATTGATAATAGAGAGTCTTCAGTGATCTTTCCTTTGGTTTCATCACTTTCTATCTCAGCATCTTAAAATCTTGGGGAAAAAAAGGTCATTTCTCACCATCTTCCGGACATCCAAGATCCAATTTCTGCAATAATTGGAGGACTGATGGAGGACACAGAGCTTTTTTTGGGGGGGGGGGTGGGGGGGGGTGGGGGGGGGGGTGGTTCCAAGTGTGCAGCTTCCGTCAGTGTCCTGAGGGGAGCTGGGAACCAAACGGGAGTCATTCCGCCTCCACGTGCAGCCTCGGCCCGAATCATCATATATCATGCATGTGCAAGAGATAGGATCTCATCCATCTTTTAATGATATTGCATATTTTTAACCCGCGGAGGCCCACGTGCCGGAGGAGAGCGTTTATGCCAGGCGTGGGATCTCGGTTACACGACGATAAGCCGAGATGACAGACGGTCCTCTGAAAGGGAAAAAAAAAAAAAAAAAAAGCCCAAATAGTGGCGATAAGATCGCGTGGGATTTATCTCGGCCTCCAGAGATTTGATGTTTTGGCTTCTTCAGGCTGGAGATGAGTGGAGTGATAAGAGGGATTTATTTTATGTTGGTTTTTTTTGGTTGTAATTCTGCAGCGAGTTTATCTTGTTTTTTAGGGGGTTGTTTGACAATAAACAACTTAAGAATGGACAGGAATCCCTCTCCTGCAATATTGTTGTTTCTGGGCGTCTGTAGAAGATAAACAGAAGGAGGGGGAGTCAGTCCTAAGAAATACATCACACATCTCGTCTGTACACAGACACACACACACTCATGGAGCCTCTGGGAGAGTTTGTCACCCACAGAAAACACTCATTTCGCCAGCCGTGTGCCGCTTCTCCTGCTGCATTTCCATGATGGCGTTAGCATTGAGCGGACGGTCGGAGAGAGGATGAGCGAGTGCATTATTCTCACTGTAATGACTCCGTGAACAAGTCTCAGGCTGCAGGGGGGTTCAGTCTCTGTCGAGGCGTCACGTTTCTAAAGGGATGGTTGTGCTGCGTTGTCAGAAACCACGTGAAAGAAAGAGACGTTTCTTTGGAAGAGTACAGCAAGGCTGAAGGAAGATGACATCACATGATATATAGAGAATGGGAAAGGGAAACAGTCATAGAACAGAAGCACCTTCGAACTGACTGCGTTAGTTTTGGTCAGATCAGCGGAGGAGTCGGAGGAAAAAGTCGTGAAAAGCACAATTCACCAAATAATGACTCAACAACTCAACAATTTAACCTTTTATTCACTGATGCGAAGCCGTCGAGCTCGGGTTATCAGTGCCATGGAGTAAAAGTATAAGTCACATGTTTGAAAGTATATAACACAGTTTAGTTTCCCCATCTCAATTTTTCGAAAATATAGTTCAGCTTTCTGGCACCAACAGTGCAGCTTTAGTACTTTTGGGAATTTGCGATTTGTGTCAGATTGTTTTGAAGTAACACCAATGCACAGTGCACGTGATATTTTTATTAGATTCTATGTTGTCAAAACATTAAGAATGATCAAAACAAATATTGCTGCCAAAAGCACAGTCTCTGTAGAATGCTTGAAATTTGACATTATTGGACTTTTTCACATTTTTCTAGACACCATTTCGTATCAAAATCCCCTGAATCTTGTACTTTTTCCACACAAAACTATCAAATGTGATTGTGTTTTATTAGCCTGTGAGCTGTGTGAACCCCCCCACAAAGAAAGAATACTTCAAAACGTATATCTAAAATGCATAATTTGTAAGTGAAGATCAGTGTAAAAGGCACCATTGGATTTACACCAAACATGAACCTTCATTTACTCCAAATTATGACTCTTTCTCGTTCTTTTTAGTTGAAAAATGAAGGTACGCTTTCTCCGCATAATCAGTGGAGTAAAAGTGTCGTCAACAGTTTTGATTTGAAGAGTTTAAACGGGCCGAAAACGTGCTTCTGAGAAGTGTTCAAACCAGTTTAAGCCGCCTGTCTGCGGCTGTAAATGGATAAATCGATGATTCCGCTGATTCTGCACAGGAGAGACTCGACACGCATCGATCACAAGCCATGTTTCCGCCGAGCTCCGTATTGAGATAAATTCTCTCCTCAATCGCTGGATGAAACACAATGCTGCGTTTC